>NC_083318.1:11444384-11754854 GCF_963455315.2 Globicephala melas
CTTCCATTTTCTCAAAGTATAATTTGTGCCTGTACAATAAGATCTTCTTTATTTACCCCAATTTGATTAGGGTTTTTTTTTTTTTTTTTTTTTTTCCTGCTGGGACGCCGACTGACACAGAGAATACTTCTACTTTGCATAGAAGGGGCAGTCTCTTAACTGATTTGCCTTGGAGGGACCTCTTCCTAACTTTTACAAATGTACTAGATGTGCCAGCATCTACTGAGGGTAAAACTAAAATTTAAACCTGTGTCTTCCCATCAGTAAAACAAATGAACTTGGTAATTTAATTTCTAGTACCACCTCTCCCACTGACCAGCTAAGTGGGGTTAGACATTCCATCTGACCTATTGTAAAGATCCTTTCCCATTAGGTTAAATTAGAATAATATATTATATGTTTAAGGTTATTTCTTGGTATAATTTTTTGTTTTGGGGTTTTTTTTGCCTTGCTTTGCTTTGATTTTAAGATTCTACAAAATTCATACTTGGAAACACTTGTCTTTAACATTAAATAATCACAAGATCATGAACAAGCTTAAGTTTACTGAAATTAAACTTACATGGAATCAGAAACATAAAATATTTTACTTCAAATGTTTCTAGAATCTGTTTAATATATATTTATAATTATTTTTATATGTGGCCTATTCTCCAAACACTTAAATGTTTTAAAATATAAGTAATATGAGGGCTTCTTTTGGTTCTTAAAGCCACTTCCTGCATTTATACAAATATGAATATGACATTGAACGTCCTGTGAGTATCCCCAAAGTATGTCTGTCTTCTAAATAATCAAACTTTGTGAAAATTGTCATATTAATATCTCAAGATAATTATGAAAGTTGATTTTAAATCATATATTTAAAACAAAATGCAAGAGAAATCCAGTACTTCCATTTTCTCAAAGTATAATTTGTGCCTGTACAAAAAATCGATCTGAACCACGAAAGCAATACTTTTCTTGTACATAACATTTTCTTATCTACTGTATTTATATTTTGTAGAAAATGTGTAATAAGTCTATTAAAATGCACAGAAATGAAGCCAAAACATCATGCATGTAATTAATCTACAATCTCTAAGCCAAAAAAATTGAGGATTATTTCCTTAATAAAGGAAAATGAAGAAGCATATCATTGATTTTTTGAGTGGAAAATTCATTTTAATCTAATGCCAAAAGTGTCAGGTTTATCACAGTATAACATAGCTTGTAGTTTTCATGGTCATCTAAATAAAATGCTTTATAAATTATCAAAATGCTTTCCTCTGCCCAAAAGCCATCACTTCCATCTTCTACTGTTTGAATTTCAAATGGTTCACACTTAACTCAGCCAGACACTGGGCAAGTCAAGTAACTCTGCCATCTGGACCAGGCAAAAAAGTGACAGAAAGAGGTGATATACTGAAATTCAAACCAGAACACCATGCCTATTAAGGCTGCCAATTTGAATATTTCTTCTCCAAAATATCCTCCAGTGAAGAGTTTTCAAATTAAAAAAAGTGTGCTACTAAGGTAAAGTATAGTATAAAGCATAATTTAGTATAACTAAGAAAAAACATAAAAAATAAAATACACGTTTTATGATTACTGGCAAGAGATAAAAAAAGCATCCTTTCTTTCCATTAGACTATTAATTTTTAAAATGGTTATAAAATAGGATCAAAAGTAGGAAGAGAAAATTACTATATGATAATATGACATTCTAGGTAGTCTGACCAAATATTCCAACTACAACAACTGAAACTTTAAATATATATGTATAGATAGATATAGAGATAGATACACATATACATATATAGACAATTAAAAAAATACATTTATGTTCTGAGTCTTTGATCAAATCAAATATTAACTGAAATGAAAGCCTAGAGAGGAGAAAGGAGCAATGGAGCCAGCTTTCACTGTTGAACATTTGCTGATTATATTAAGCTTTTTCTTTTTTACCGTAAAACTTATCTTCAAGAATTACCACAAAAAACATTTCCAAGAAAATTGAGTCCACAGCCAAAAATATCACAATTAACACTCAGTACCATGAATGTGGGCCATGATAAACAACTGGAAGAAAATATTAAAACAGCAAAAATATGCATTTACAAAATTAAGTACATTTAGTAATAACAAGAAATGAGAGGCAAATGAGATAAAAGCAAGACTGACTCCAGTAAAGGTACCTAATCTGATTGAAAAATAATTAAACATAAAGAGACATATATAACAAAAATTAAAGACTCAATGGATATGTTAGTAGACACAATACAGAACTGAAGAACCACTCCTGAATATATATTTGAAGTCATTTTTCACAACGGACTGTAAATGGTAAAGAGACTAAGAACAAAACTTATGGTTAAGTTACTTGGAGTTTAGGAGGATAAAATCTAAAATGCTTGAATCAGAATTTCAGGAAAGAAGAGGTGGAATGGACATAAAGCTATGTGAAAAGCAAATGACCAAAAAATTTCAAAACTGGTAAGAGGAAAAAATTCACAGACACTTATAAAACCTCAAATGAGATAAATGACAGACATTTACTCCTAGGCACACACCAAAGTGAACCTGTAGTGCACCAAGACCAAAACGAATCTCTTAAAAATGGACAAAAAGAAGGCAAAGATTGTCCTCAAAACATTTGCAATTAGACTTACAGGGGACTTTGTTTAATCCGCTTGAAAATAACTTTTGTGAAAGTGAAAAGTAGATGCTTAGGAGAACAAAATATGAGATTTTGCCACAAATAGATCCTCTTCATATGAAATTCTATTGGGTGTACTTCTGTCCCAATGAAAATGATGCTAGAAGGATATCTATGTTCCATCAGGAACAAAAAGCAAAAAACCTGATATGCATGTCAGAAATTAAAACAAACATTGCCTGTGTATGCCAATATTAAATATTTATTGTGGAAATGAATAATAATGGTGATGATTTGGGAAAATCTGGGAAATGTTTGATCAAGTTTAAAGTATTCTAAATACTATTTGTAAGAAGACTAATGATACTAATTGACTTAAATGAATATTAAAATTGCTGAGGAAAAGCTAGAGATAAATGAAATGTATAATTTTAATTGAATGGGGGGGAAAATTAAATTAGAACATTCACAAAAACAGAAAAAGGGTAAAAAATGTAGAAAATTTGGGAAATTTTTGACAACCTATAATATTAAAATAAATGAATAAGGTAAATCATTGCAATAAATATAAATGGACAAAGTGATTAAGAAACACAAAGTTTATCAGAATAGGCCCCTCACAACGTATCTACCTGTGCTGCTCAAGAGACTTTTCTAAAACGTAGCAAAGAGAAAGGTGGAAAGTAAAATGATGAACAAAGAGAGAATTCACTAATACTCATCAAAACAAAGTGTAATAGTAATAGTTAATGTTTAATTTGTAAAACATGTCAATTACTTTGAAAATATCAAGCAAATAAATTAATTTCTAAATAAATCAACTTGAAAAGCTCACTGAAAATACCTTAAAAATCAGATTCACTTTATAACAAAATATATTGGCTAAGTAAAGTCTTCAATAAAAGGAAACACCAAGCTTAGGTTATTTTTTTTAACTAACACGTTCTAAGGAACAACTAGTCCCATTTTCCATATTCAGAAAATATGGACTCTATTCCTACTGTAGAATATATAAAATAGGAAACATTCTCCAACTATTTTATTGGATTAAGACATCCTATATACTAAAGCCTACAAGGATGAAATGATTACAGGTGACCTCACAGGAAACAAACATTGCTGTATGGAAACTTGATTTATGACAGAAATGGTGCTGTCAGTCATGGAAGAAAGAAAGAACTACAGTATACATGCTGAGATAATTAGCCATCCATATGTCAAAAAGTGGAACTGGACTCCTACCTCACAACAAAAACAAAGATCTTATGAATTATAAATTTGAATATGAAAAAGTATAAAACTTGTAGAACTTGTAAAACTTATATTGAAACAAGAATATTTATTTATGACACTAAACCATAACAAGTGGAAACACAAGCCATGTATTTGAAGAGAACATTTGAAACGGATGTAATTTATACATTCAGAATACATAAATACTACCTACAAATCATTAAGAAAATGAGATAATCCAATAATATGGGCAAAAGCAGAATTTCCAGAGAACAAAACCATATAAGCCATTAAATATCTGAAGAAGTTAACCTGATAAATAGTAGGTAGAATTCAAATTGAACTTACAATAAGATATCATTTCTTATCAACCAGGTTAGCAAAAAAAAATTAAGTCTGAAATATCCAGTGTTAGTAATGATATGAGGAACTGGAGTAATTTTATACTTCTGGTGGGAGCTCACATTGATACAACTGCTTTAGAAAGAAACATGACATCTTCTAAGAGGAACAAAGATATACATACCCATGACGCAGCAATTCTATTCTTAGCTGTACACCCCGGAGAATCCCTTGCACACACACACCAGGAAACGTATAGAAGAATGGTGATGACAGAATTTTCGTATTAAAAAAAAGCTGTAAATAATCCTATGTTTGATACACATGCTAGTGTTATACAGTGGCATATTATCCAATCATTAAGAATATATGATCATTATTTACAGTAAACATAGATGAATTTCAGGAATACAGTGGTAAATCAAATAAGCAAGTTGCAGAAGAATCCACAGATTGTAATTTCATTAACACAGAGTTTAAAAACATCAAGGCTCAGAAACATCTTCGTTCAGGGACACTGACACATATTTGGAAAACTAAAGGAGTCTAGGGAAAGGCAAACATAACGTTCAGGGTAGTGGTTTCCTCTGATGGGAAAGACAGAGTTGGCACCACGTAGGGGGCCACAGCGGTCTCCAAAAGCAATATTGATTTTTATTGTAAATTATATGCTAGATATATCAGTGTTTCTTCTAAAACTCACACATATTTATACATGTTTTTATCGTATTTGATGTTTAACAAGCTGACAAGTATAACGGTTAACCAACTCAATACAGAAAGTAAGCATTATGAATTAGGGTGAATCAGTCATGTTAGAGTCAGACATGAGAATTAAGTAAAGGTAGAGGAAACAGTGTTGTTCAATCCAAGCAACACTGAATTTCACTAAGTGAAAATCATCTGAGGATAGTAAAACTAATAATTAAGAGTTATTAACCTCTAGGATTTACAATTTAAAGAGGAAGAGAACTATTCTGATACTAAAGTGTTGATTTTATTTATTTATTTTATTAAAAATATTTTTTTATGGAAAGACATTTTATTTTAAATATAGCAGCATGTACATGTCAATCCCAAACTCCCAGTCTATCCCTCCCCCTACCCTTTTCCCCGGTTACCATAAGTTAGTTCTCTAAGTCTGTGAATCTGTTTGTTTTGTAAATAATTTCATTTGCATCATTTTTTTTAGATCCCGCATATAAGTGATATCATATGATATTTGTCTTTCTCTGTCTGACTTACTTCACTTAGTATGATGATCTCCAGGTCCATCCATGTTTGCTGCAAATGGCATTATTTCATTCTTTTTAATGGCTGAGTAATATTCCATTGTATATATGTACCATATCTTCTTTATCCATTCATCTGTCAATGGACTTTTAAGTTGCTTCCAAAAAAAAATAAAGAGTGTTGATATCAGGTTTGGAAGATTAATTCTGGTCAGGATATCTAACTACTTCAAGGCAAGGAGAAAAATGGAACTTGTATTTATAAGAATCTAGAGGACCTGAACAAACTTAAAAGTTGCTTCTGTGAAGGTTTATAGAAGGGAAGTTAAGGCAATGGTTCATTGATACACAGTTTGTCTTTTACAGCCTGTGTTCATTGAAATGTAGAAAGAAGCATAAAAACAAGTAAACTTTGTATGTGTGTATGCTGAGGTCAAATAACAAAGGTTTATAAGAGTTTTCTTGTAATGACATTGCCTCTCTGTGTGAAGTACACTAGAAAAGAACAATTGTAAATGATGATATGAAGCAGAAACAGGGAAAGAGTAGAGTCTGGTCTAGAGGGGGATGAATCTCATTTATTATAGTCTGGGGCCTAATGAAACCTCACAGTTGAAATCACACATTTAAATGATATATTAACCTAACGTCTCATGCATTGTTCCAGTAAGTGTAGCTTACATAAGTACCAATTCAATCTAGCACCTAGAATAAAATGGCCAGAACCTTGAATATCTACATGTAAGTAGTGTATTAGTTTCCTAGGACTGCCATAAAGTATCACAAAAAGAGTGGCTTAAGACAATAGAAGTTTACTTTCTCACAGCTTTGCAAGGCAGAAGTCTGAAATCAGTGTCAGCAGTGTTGGTTCCTTCTAATGACTCTGAGGGAAAATCTGTTCCATGCCTCTCTCTTAGTGTCTTGTGATGGCAGAAAATCCTTGGCATTCTTTGGCTTATAGAATCTCAACCTCTGTCTTTATATGGAATTCACCCCATATTTCTGTGTCTTCACATGGCTGTCTTCTTATAAGGATGTCAGTTATATTGGATTAGGACTCACCCTAATGACCTCATCTTAACTTGACTAAATCTGCAAAGAATCTGTTTACAAATAAGGTCACATTCTCAGGTAGTGGGGCTCATGACTTCAACATATCTTTGGCTGAAGAAACTTTTTATTCATATAAAATTTTGTTTTCCTAGAAATAAGTTCCACTTCTCCATTATTTATACTTAAGAAGTGCACCTTTTCTTATTCCTGGAATAGAAAAATATAAAACACAATATTACTTTATATGCAACCAGAAAAAATGATAATAATTTATGGGAGAAATTATTTTATTTTAGGACACTTTTACACACTTTAAAATAGGATATATACTGCAATTAGTTGAATTACATTAATAATATTGTCCTATAGGTAACTTAAACCTGGAAAGCAGTTAACAAAATGAAAAATTGTTTTTGTTTAATTTGTCTTCACAAATAGTATTTATTAAGTAGTTTATTATGTTATTTCTGTGAAAATGCACAGTAGAAGATCTTCTTTTTAAGATTTCATTAGTGTACAATCCCAAATTGAAAATTTGGGATATAAATTATTAGTTGTGTAACATTAAAAATACTTTCATCATCATTTCATATTTTACTTACACAAAATAACTGCAAACAGTATACTTCTGTTTTTCTATTAGATTTCTTCATGCTAACTTTAACAAAGAAACTAAACTTCAACTAAGAGAATACCTAGATAACTGATGGGCAGCTCAAAATAACTGTATCCAATGAGTACTCCTTACAGACTTAAGTAGTCCTTATAGTACAAATTGATTTGTTATTCAGTAAGAGCATTACAATAAAATAGGTAAAAAGGAAGAATACCCATTATTTATTTTAAGCACTTAGTTACTTTCTAAAGGTCGTATCAATAGAGAGTGCTACATTATTGTAATATTTTTCAGATTTGGCATTTATGCTCAAAGATTGACCCAATCTTAGGAGTACTCTTTCATTTTCTTAGCCCTGTAGTAAATTGTTAAAATGGAACTTTAAACACTCAACTATGATCAGATATACATAGTTCCAAAATATAGATCAGACATAAAAATTAGGAAAGACTTAACCAGACTCTGGCATAAACAAAATCAAATTATAATCCAGTCAAATATAAATGTAATAAAAGTAAATTCATAAATTATAAGAATAACTCAATATATACAACACACAATTCAAGAAACATGCATCTTTTTTGAGTAAAGTTTATTTTTGTTACTTATGCTCTATACTTACAGAGCTGGTCATTTCTTTTTCTTTAAAACTGTGTCAAAATCAGGGTTAATTTGTGACCACACATTTTTTATAGGAAAGACACAATGAAGATGAAGACAGAATTTTTTTTCTTTTATTAAAGTTTAAATGTGAAATCCCAAAAGTGCAAAATTTATTCTCATTAGTTAATTATATAAATATTAACTGTTGAAAATGACTTAAACCAGTAGTCTATTATAATAATTTAGGTGTGTATTACCTCTTAATAGTCAAGATATTTATTTTTAAATTTATTTGTTTTTTAGGGGAAAGCTTAGAATATCTTATAGATAGGTACAGTCTATTCATGATAATTGTTCAAATTGCAAAATATCTGGATTGCGCAGCTGGAAGGCAATGTAGGCTCAGGAGTCCATGTAAAATGTTTAGCAATACTTTTCTTGACTGATTTATCATTAACACACAATAAAAACTACTAAAAATCAGACTCTTGTAGAAGGACTGAATAACTGAATTTTGCATCAGTTTGTAAAGAACCCATGTGTGTGCTGGGCTAAGTGGAATCCAGTCTTGGCATCATAGTCTGTAAGCTTTAACAACAATTAATTTCTGGTGAACCTCGAATGCACGCTCCCTCCAAATCACTCTTGCTGCCAGTTGAGTGCATTTATCTTCTCCTTTGGATTTCCACAGTAGCATTGGCTCCTGCTTTATATTCTTATTGTATCTCTTAATGGCAACATAATTTGCTAGATAGAATGCAGACTCCTGCAGAAATGACTCCTTTATGTTAAGTAGAAAAAGGAGTGGTGGCCAGAGTGGCAAGTATTTAAGTAGCAAGAACAAGGTTAATGATGGAGAGAGAGAGAAAGAGAGAGGCTTTTCAAAGAAAACCTTGGAAGAGGGTGCAAGGAATTGTCTCACTGAAAAATGAAAAATATAGCTACCAATTATTTGTACTATACCATTTCATGCTAATATAGGAGTGGGTGTGTGTACATATGGACAATATGTTCACTTGCATTTTCTTATCCATGTTCTTTTAAAATGATTGTTTAATAGAATGCAGTCATATATCCTGCAAAGCTTCTAAAATCGATTTGCAATGCAAGGTTTAGATAACAATATTAACATGACTAAATGTTTTATTTTTTAAATCTTTACATGAATAAATATTATTCAAATGCCAAAGCAAATATACAGAGGGCAGCAACAACTGATCAAACACCTTTAACCAAGAAAAGATTTGTTTATTGCTTTTTGGTTTTAATATAGTGACTTACAGAATCTGGTCAGTTATCAATAAGCTATGTTCGAAATTCATGGAACTCTTTGCTAACATCTTAGATTTTAAACTAAACTCTATATTGTCAAAACAAGTTCTTAATTTTCATGGGGAAGAGTATCCACATATTTACTATGTACACAGAATATGTAATTGAATCAGTGAATATTTTACTACTCAAGGACTGTATTAGCATTTCATAGGCATAAACTTATTGAATTTTTATTTAAATTATGTCCGATGAATTTTACCAAGGTCTGCATTTGAACATATAATATTTTAATTTATCAGTAACCTTTTATATAAAAATTAATTTTGAGAGTATTCCTATATACTTTTAAGAAAAGCTTGATGAAAGGAATCAAAGAAACTCCAAAGGGAGAGAGCATAGTGCAATAGTATATATTCTTTTTGTTTGTTCACACAGCAATATACAATCACTGCTTAAGTTATACTATTACTTTGAAACAAAACAACAAAATGCTGCCCCAATTGAATTTGCATTTGGTGTTGATTATGTCATTATTAACTTAAATGACATTGAATAAAAGGCTTAGCAAGTGATGTTCATGGTAGTTTGTTAATATCCTAAGTATTCACAAAATTATATATAATGTCGTAGTAATTTAAAGAAGAGAATTGACAAATTATTTACCCTGTATTTTCTAGGTCTCAAACTGATAGTCTAAAATCTATGATTTTAGAATGGAAGTAACAATGAAATCGAATATATATCCTTCATTGCAAATGGATCGAGAATCACTTAACCTTAATATTTCTAAGAATTAGCAAGAGGAACAAAAACTGGCACTCAGAGCTGCCCCAGGGATGTGAAATAGCTTACGAACACTGGACTGGATTCATAGCACATACTTCTTAGAGCTGCTTTTTAAATTCTTTACGTATTGATGCTGGAAGGCAGGACTCCACACTAAAAGCTGTCTCCATTAAACGAAATGATCTTTTGATCTTTTCTTCAGAAATGATAATCTACCTCAGAAACAGAAAACCCACTCCTTGCTCTGCCTGAAAGGACTTTTTATGCTTATTTTTCACTAAAAGTCCTTCCAGACAGTAAGTGCTTATCTTTGTATTTTTTCCTTTCTCAACTTGTTCAAAATGTTTTAACATGGGGAATTATTTGCATATTTTTCAATTATGTTTAGAATGATAATTAGCTAATGAGAAAGCAATGATTTTAATATTGCATTGGGTGTATTTCTTTGAGTCTTTTTTTTCTTTTTTAAACTTTTAAATTATTTCCTGGGAAATGCCTTCTTTGTTATAGTGTCTTTTCACATAAGCTTCCCCAGTGTTGCCCAGTATAAAACACCCTGTAGCTCTCTCTCCTTCTCTTAATCCAGGCTAGAAAGCCAGCAATTCTTTCACAGAAAAATGTGAGTATTTGATCACAGAGTTATGCTATTATGAATTATATTAACATATTTGGTAGGTTAAAGGGATTGACATGTTCCCTTTACCCCTTTTCCTGTTATGTTAATTTGAGCTTCCCTCAGCTAAATCTTATAATTAATATCAGCATTGGAGTGCTTGTTGTCTGAAAATAAGTTGAAATGTGTTTTACAGAATCCTTTACTCCCAGATACCGTTGGAACAAGCATACCCAAGAAAAGTCTATTTTAGGGTGAGATTAAGGCACTTCCTCTGTTATACCAATCCTTGTAAATGCTTCCAGACCCAGATATTTTTGTTCACCTTTATTAAGATGCAATTGACATATAACATTTTATAATTTAAGGTGTACAACATAACGATTTGATATATGTATTATTGCAAAATGATTACCACAATGTTTAGTTAATATCCATCACCTCACATAGTTAACGATTTTTTTCTTGTGATGAGAACGCTTAAGATCTGCTCTCATAGCACCTTTCAAGTATATAATACAGTATCATGAACTAAAGTCACCATGCTGTATATTACATCCCCTGAACTTATTTATCTTATGACTGGAATTTTGTATCCTTTAACCACTTTCATCCATTTCTCCCAGCTTCCCAGTGCTCTGGCTCTGGCAACCACCAATCTGTTCTCTGTTTCTGACTTTATGTGTTTAGATTCCACGTATAAGTGGGCTCATACAGTGTTTGCCTTTCTCTGTCTGACTTACTTCACTTGGTACTTCAAGATTCATCCGTACTGCTGCAAATAGCAAGACTTCCTTCTTTTATACGGCTGAGTATGATCAGACCAAACGATTACAATATAATATAAGACACTTCTCTTTATTTATTATGATGCTACACTTCAAAAATTACATGAATTTGCTAGATAGTAATATGGTTTAATAACTTTACGAGTTATAACGAATCATAATAAAATGCATTTCAAGGCAATACGTTGCAGACAACAGTAAGGTTGTCTGCAATGTGGACTCTTTTGTTACGCGGGCTTCTCACTGTTGTGGCCTCTCCCGTTGCGGAGCACAGGCTCTGGACGCACAGGCTCAGCGGCCATGGCTCATGGGCGCAGCCGCTCTGCGGCATGTGGGATCCTCGCGGACTGGGGCACGAACCCGTATCTCCTGCGTCGGCAGGCGGACTCTCAACCACTGCACCACCAGGGAAGCCCATCGTGGACTCTTTTGATTTACAACTTAAGAGTTTTTAATAATCCAGAGCAAGAAAATAAGACTGTGACTAATTTTAGAGTGTTTATTGAAAGCTGAAGATGAAAATAAGTCTTTACAATCAAGCAAGAATATATCGATTAAGAAAAACTTCAGAAAATTGTCAGATTTCTCAAGTGTCCCTCTCCAATGTGTGTTAGGTGAATACTTATCCGTGCATGCATTTTAACATGGGTTGTTTTGGAAGGACAAAATTGATTATATTTTCTGATTCTATTTTGTAGGTATAATTTTTAAGTATACCTAGCTTTAGATACGACTTGAGTAACTGAAGTAAAGTAACATAGTGGAATAGATTGAGAAATTTAACATATGTTCAGATCCCATTTTAGAAGCAGACTATAGTTTGAATATTGACAATGGCTGTGATCAAATCAGTTTGAAAGAATCTAGGTTTATTGAAACTATTTATTGAAAATAGCTATAAAAGCAATTTGCAGAAACATGATTATAATCTTTGATACACTTGTTATTTGTCAATAGCTATTTCAGTACCTCAGTGAAAAAGTAATTTTGTTGGCATCATCAGTGTCTTAATTAAATCTTCATGCCTACACAATGCAACGTAAGGAACAATTTTACCTTTCTTATGGAAAAATTGAATTTAGGATCAGGTTCCTAAATTCATGTTTACCTAAATATAAAGACACATTTTTTCCATCAATATTTTTGACAGGTTTGGATTGAATTCAGACCCACAAAATTTTCTGCAGATGTAAGGTTTCCAAAGCTATTGCTTTAGTGAATTTGCACAGTATATTATAAATGTGTTTTTCCCTCCGATTTCTCTTTGTTTTGCCCTATCTACAGACATTCTTTGCACATAAATGTATTTCTTCTGAGTCCAGCTATTATCAGACCAATCCTCTATGAACTTGCTTTTGCTGTTATCAACGACTATGACTGAGTATGTTGTGCTTAAAGCTAAAGATTTATAAGAAGCTTTTATTCAGCTATGTATTTAAATACTCAAAATATCCTCTCTACCACGCTTTTTATACTTTCCATGATGCAACCATTTTGGCTTTCTCTGAATACTTAGAACAAGATGTATAAATGAACACTGTAATTGAATTTATTCCCAATAAAATTATTTACCTGTAGGATTCTGGAAAAATACAAAAAGAAAAACTACATTATGATCACAATTTTATTTAAATTTAGTAATTATTTCAATATAAGCCCACCCAATAATGAAATTAATGAATTAGCAAATTGCAGGTATCAATACTTTTTAATTATCATAAGGTAGAAAGTATGCAGTTGTCTTCAAAAACATAAACTGCAGGGTTTAATAGATGTATTTTTAAATATCTGCACTGCCATTCATTGTTTATGATTTCTGGCAAATTATGTACTGTATCCAAATTTAACCTTATCTAGCTTTAATATTATAATAATTGCCTAAAATATCGTTCTGAGGATTAAACTTATTCTCAGAGTGCTTGAAATATAATAAACTTTTTTATTAAATGCAAGATTACCATTGAAGATAATCCATACAAAATATGAAGAAGAGTTTAAGACATTTAAACATCTTGCCCTATATTTGTTTTTGCTATACCATTTATACTTTTGTATTATGTTTATCATACATAAATATAATCATATTTTCTTGATGTCCATATTTGTGGGCATCTTGTATCATGTCAAATGATAAATCAAAATTTGAGAAAATAGAGATAATGAGGTAAATGTTCTGAGAAAATTATAAAATCAAAAAAGTAAATAAAAATAAAAAAGATTCTGATCAAATCTTCCAACTCTCCATAAAATTGAGAAAATATCTTCAATAATCCTCACATGGTTTGGGAAAGTGGTCAATGAGATAACTGTGCAGGGATATTTTAACTCATTAAACTAAAGTTGTTAGAATAACCACAAGATTTCTTTTACTAATTTTTATGGAAGCTTAAAAATTTAGTATAAATTAAAACTTTGCCAGTGTATATTCTAAATGGAAATTTCATAGAAACATTGTAATGTTTTGGACCATCAATGATATTTCTCATAGTTAGAAACAGAAAACATTTCTCTAACTCTATCAAAGTTATAAATGTAATTTATACTTATTTTGCTTGGGTTTTTTTTTAAGTAAATGAATAGCAAATAGTTCAGATTAATTGGTAACCCTCAATTTAAATCTGTTGATTATATGATTTAGGAATGATATAATAAACAATTATTTTCTGACTTACCATGATGAAACAAGTGGATAATCTTTACACAGGTCTATATCACTCTCTTAACCAAATGCAATAAATATACTATGTTTAAAGAAACAGAGGAGAAAAGAAACTATTTTAATTCATTTAGAGGGAGAACACAATATGATAATTTCTTCATTCTTTCAAAAAATGTTTAATTAGTTCCTAGTAATTCCTGGCAATACAGTAATGAATCAAAAAGAAATTAGGCCTTGCCTTCAATGAGTTTTATTCTAATAATAGAAACAGACATCAACAAAATAATATTACAAGTAAGTGTAAGGATTTAATAAATTTTGTTGATGTATTTTAAGCAATGGAGTGGGAACTCCATTTTTACTTAGTAGTGGAATCTATGATTTTATTTAGATGAAAGGTCATCCCAGATGTAGTGAAAATATATTTTAGTTGAGCAATATTAGATGTGAGTTGACCAAATTTGAATCTACTACGGGAGACAGGTATAGGATAAAATCAATAGGACCAAACTGTGAGTTAAATATATGCATTTAAGGAAAGAAAGGTGTCAATGATGACTTCTGAGGTACTGGTTTATTTAACTGGATGGATGATGATAGCATTTACCAAATCATAAAGTTTGAATTCTTTGAGTTTTAGGTTTCTTTGAGTCTAGAAATCATAGAGATGTCCTAATTGAATATATAAACTGTGAGTCTTGTGAGCAATTGAATCCATGAGCCTGGGTAGAATGACCTAGAGAGACCATAGCGTGAAAGAGATGCCCACGGCCAGACCAAATGCTGAGTCACAGTGACTACTAGTGGCCAGCTGATGAAAATATGCTCACCAAATAAGTATCACCAATATGGCACAGAGAGGTAGGAGGAAAGCCAGGAAAACGTGTTCAGAAACCAGAGGAAGAAAACATTTTAAGAAGCAGGGAGTGATTTCAAGTGTGGCTAAGTAGTCAAATGATGTGAGCACTGAAAACACATCTGCTGGATATTCTGGAGACTATTGTAACCATAATGAGAACTGGGTTAACGGGCACATCTGAACGACAGACCGGAATGATATGGTTAGAAAATAGAAATCGAGAAAATGAAGACATATCTTCCCCAAATTTTACTTATGAAGGGAGAGAAAGAAATAAGTAACTAATGCACCAGCGTTGAGTTTTAACTTTTAAAGTTTTTTGGTTAAAACTTGGATATGTTAAAACCTATAGAATGGATTCAATTTATAGGGAGAGGTTGACCAGAAAAGAGAAAAAGAGAAAGGGAGGGATTGGGAGGAAGGGAAGGAGACAGGGAAAGAGGAAAAGCAACAGACACAGAGCTAGAGAGTGAAACAGTATAAAATTCATAAGAAGGCAGGAGGTATTGAATCCAACAGGTAGATAGAAAATTCATTCTTAGGAGCTGGTGTTAGTAACATCTGTCGAAGTCCAGATATTACAGTATCATTGAATCACTGCAAATATTAGCAAAGGCTTTTCTCAAATAATTATGCGGCAACACAATTACAATAAAATTGGTTTAGAAGTTTTGGAGAATTTATCTGTGAACTGACATCATTGTTGATCTTTAATGCATCATTAATACTTGTAAGCTATGACAGCAGGTTTTATCTATAGATATAATTCTCCTCTAAATTTACAATACAGGGCCCTGTATCCTTCAGTCTATCATTCTAATAATATTTCTTACTGCTGGAGTAGAAAGTGGACTCTGTCAAACTATATATTCTGTAGCAAACTCTTGAGTAAAATCATCCAAAACTTGCCAAGAGAGCTTAGGTAGAAATCCAGCCCGTTATGGCATGTAGCTTCATTCCATTTTGTTTTGTCATTGAAAAATATATGTATTGAGCTACAGTTGTATGTAAATCATTGCTTTAGCATTATAAATGCACATCTGGACAAAATCAACACAGACTGAAGATTACATTCTAACAGGTAAAATAGACATAAAAGGAACGATGACAAGATTCCTTATTTAATTGATTATCCCTAGAAAGGAGAAGTACAAATGCTATGAGTAGACTACCAGGTTGCCCTGCTGTAGGATGGAGCTGCAGGAAGGCTTCCTGGTCGATGTTGTTAAACTACAATTGAGGTGGCATTTCAGTAACAGGAAATACATTCTGTCTATGTTCTGGGGCCAGGAAGGAATAAAGCACATTAACAGGGAATGGGTGGATTTTATTTATATATGAGGAGATAGTGTTTCTGCATTCAGAAACAGCATTTCTTATTTGTTATACTATGCTGATGTCGCACAGCTAGATGGTAGAATGTAGTATATATTCAACATCTGTTGAGTTCCCACTACATAATCAACATTATACAATCCATGATTCTTCCCACCGTAGGAAATTTTATGAGAACCAGAAAATATTGTCCCATTCTGGAAGCTGGTAATTCTAAAGAGTCACTTGGCCAGGCTTGTTGATACAGACTGTTCAACATGCACAACCACTCTCAACTTTGAACCAAGACCTAATCCGGCAAAACTGCAGGAATTATGGGAAGTCCTCCCTCAAGAAGGTTCATTGGCAGCAAATGGAGGGACATTAGGAGAGCACTGACAGCAGAGATAAACATGCCATCTAAGAGCCAGTGCCTGGAAGTAAGATTTGGGATTCGGTGCTCAGAAAAGTAAGAGCCAGCTTCTCAATGGATGAGTTGTATGGGCATGATTTTGCTGATCATGTTTATTCTTTTATTATTATTTCTTTCTTTCTTTGGCCGCACAGCGTGTGGGATCTTAGTTCCCCGACCAGGGATTGAACCCGTACCCACTGCATAGGAAGCACAGAGTCTTAACCACTGGACCACCAGGGAAGTCCCTTGGTGGTAGTATTGAATGTGGCAGGATTTGTGTAGCTCTGACTGGTTAAATTCTTCCCTTTTGAAGATTTCCTGAGTTTGATTCTCCAGGCTTTTTCGCTAATTTAGTTATCTAATTAGTTATCCAAACTTTTATCTAATCCCTTTTCTGCTTCAGTAGGCCATGATAGGTTTCTATTATTCGGGACTAAAAGATTAATCTGGGAATCACTACCAGGAAAGGAAAATAGAGGGGCTATGAGAAAGTGGTGGGGAAGTTTGGGAGTGGTTATCTGGCTTAGTTGGGGCTACGTGGAAAATCCACTTACTGCTAAGGAATCTGTCAGCCCTGACGTGAAGTGGAAAATGATTAATTCCTTTTTCACCTATTGTCACCTGGAATGAAGCTCTCGTTGAGAATTAAGCTTTAAATATTAGAATGGCTGATACCCTGAAGAACAAGCAAAACACAGTAACTTGAGTTGGATTAGCTATTGTTAATAGTACTGTACATCATTAAAGAATAGAAGAGGAAATGAATATCCTTAAAGGCATTTTGTCCTAATAGTCAAGATATAGCCTGGAAACTGACAGACTTTCCTCTTCATTGTTACAAAAAGAGTGGGGCCCTGAAAACTAACAGAGAGGGTACAAGGACTCGAAATTAAACAAAACAAAACAAAACAAACCACCAACGCCCACTGAACCTCCTTTGTCCCTTTTATTAAGAGGAAGTTCTCTTCTTGCTTGAAGAGTATGTAACTTGGGCCAAAAGCTAACTTGGAAAGGAAGCAGTGCTAATAGATAATCCTTACTGAGGATGGGTTGTCTTGTAAGGTGAACCTAGCTCTCCTCCTTCACTAATAACTGTTTCTCTCTATATCTATACCTACTAATGTGAGCTGTACCCCAGCCTGTGTATGTGGGGAGGATGGTGATGAGAAATGATTCGAAAATGAAACCAGGAAGGAGAAGACTGCTCAAAAAATATTAACAGTTAACTAACGTACAGTCATAAAAAAAATCTTGCCTGGGCTTCCCTGGTGGCGCAGTGGTTGAGAGTCCGCCTGCCGATGCAGGGCACACGGGTTCGTGCCCCGGTCCGGGAAGATCCCACATGCCGCGGAGTGGCTGGGCCCGTGAGCCATGGCCACTGAGCCTGCGCGTCCCGGAGCCTGTGCTCGGCAACGGGAGAGGCCACAGCAGTGAGAGTCCTGCGTACCGCAAAAAAAAAAAAAAATCTTGGTACTAAGGATATGAATGAATTCTGAGAATTCTGAGAGGTGGGAGGAAAGCATATACTTTTAGAAATGGCTAAGTCTTCAGTCCTTTGTGGACTAAGTTATATGATGCTCTGAGGTCATAAGTTGCTTATTGAATGGGAGAAGGAATAACCCAGAAAGTTCAGAAAAGAAGTTGGGGTTATTTTTGGTTTTTTGGATTCTACATGTTTATTATTGCTCATCATATTATCTATTACTTTCTTTTTTTAACATCTTTATTGGAGTATAATTGCTTTACATTGTCATGTTAGTTTCTGCTGTATGACAAGGTGAATCAGCTATACATACACATATATCCCCATATCCCCTCCCTTTTGCGTCTCCCTCCCACCCTCCCTATCCCACCCCCTTTTTTTTTCCCCCTTTGAGGAATATTTATCATGTACAACTTGTCCAACTAGCTCTTAAGTGCTGAGAAGTATATCCAAATATCTCTTGAAGTTAATTTGCTAAATATTAAATTTGCTGAAGCCAGTGAGACACCTAACCAATTCTGAATATATTAGTTTCCTTCAGCTATCCATTTTCATTTATTAGTTGAATAGCACTGGGTTGTCAACATGTGTACATGGCCACTAGCAGTACAAAAATGAAGCAACCAAGAAACAAGAAGTAAGACATTCTGAAGGTTGGGGACCTGGTAATGGGGCCTAGGAAATACCTCTTCCTGTGCCACTGAGCTTTGACATGGAATGCCAAGGAAGTAAAGAATTTTATATTCAAACTTAGCTTTCCAGGTTGTTATGAGAGCATATTTGTCAAGAAGATAGGTCATATGTCATCTAACTTGACTTGTCACTTCTAACTATTTAGACCTATAGCATATGGACCTTTATTTGTATTCTTGCCATGGGCAAGACAAGTATGTGTCTACCATTCTTCTGTCAGGGCCACCATCTGTGGGCATTCACCACATTATGATAGCATACACAGCATTACTTCTAAGCAATACATTTATTTTTAAAGTAAAAAGTAAGGTAATGGGCTGATACCCACTGATTTAGCGGTCATACTGTATTCCCCTTTACCTAGAAGTAGAATGAGGAACAATCAGAGTGGTTATATTTCACAAAGTTACAGGGAAAATGTGGAAATAACATATAGTAATGTCATGAAGAATGAGAAATACCATAAACTAGCAGCAAATTATGGGCGCTATTTTTCCCACAGACAAAATATAGGGTACCTTAAAACAAGCTGAAATTCCTAACCCATTAGGAGAGAAAGACTGACAGAAAGACAGACAAAGGCTAGCTAGCTAGTTAGCTCCTAGATAACCTTGAAAGAAATTTAATTGGCTATTAGTCATTTTAATGTACAAATATTACTTGAGTCCCAATTAAAAATTAAACTCAGATAAACAAACAAAAACCACAAATAACAATGACACACACACAAAATTGGAAAATTTAATGCCATTTGGTTATTTGAAGATATGGAGCTATGATAAAACTTTAACCATGGAAAGAATCCTTATATCTTATAGAAATTATATATTTATGGATGCCTTTCTCTGGAAACACAACCATCATTCCATTTAACATTACACGAGGCTGCCTACTAGAAACTTCAGGCTCCTCATTCCAGTAGGTTAACAGGTAGATAATGAGGTTACTATTTTGGTAAGTGATGATTTCACACACATAAAATTAGAATTTCTTTCTATTTTGTTTATCTTCTGCTTTAGATAGGTCACTTAGTGAAAGTATTTCCTTGCTAAGAATGAGGATGTCTTATCTGTTAAAGTCTATGGCGTGAGGATGGGAAGTTCAAAATGTTCAAGTCAGTCATTCACAGTGATGGAGAGGGGAAAAAAACATCCCACTTCTATCCTCTGACTTAAAATTCATGTATTCCAAGAGGACAGTGTGTTGCAATCATTCAAGTCAGTATCCCCGTCTGTCATCGTAACTAAACCTTCCAAATATTATTCCACACTTTTTAAAAAAATCTGATGATGGGTTATATGGTAAGACTCAAGAATTGCATAGTCAGGAGCTCATTAACTGCAATTCTTTGGGCTCTAAAAATAATTCTTCAATATGTGGTAATATTGTGTGGGGTAACATCTCAATAGAAGAGGCATTCTGTAAGCCCTTGGATGTGGAGCTAGCTGAGGCAAACCCATAGTCATTGTATATATCTATTACAATAAAGACAATTTGCTGCCCCCTTTGTGGTGAAAGGGGTCCAATATAACTTACTGCTATTAGGATATGATGCAGTCTTCTCTAGAAATAGTAGTTCTGAGTCAAAATTCTCAGTCAGTCTCTGCTGCTGGCTGCTAGTAACTAGGATTCAGTGAATATCTGTAACTTAGTCTTTCTCTAAGTGGATGTCCAAGGGTCATGTTCCCGGATCTTCCCACTTGGATGAATTCCTTCATTTCTGTCCTGTATGCCTATAAGTGGAGTTATTATGCAGTAGCAGTCTTTTTTTTTTTTCTTGGCCTTTATTTTATTTTATTAAATGTTTGAATCACTACATTTTTTAAAAAAATATTGCTGAATGCTTACAATGACAATTTTGCATTTCTCCATATACTTTATCATATATGGATATCATATCTTTCCTAAATTTCTTAAATCTATATTTAAGATACAATTGTAAAATAAGAGTCCCAAGGAAAACAAAAGTTAAACCTCAAAATTATTTTTCATCCATTACTGTTTAAGCTGCTAATTTTTGCCCATGAAAACTCCTTTTTTTTCACTTATTTAAAAAGCCACATACTAGTATCATTTTCATTTAAAAAGTCACTCTTTAATACATAACTTTCAGCATACGGTTATTTGTGAATATAATTTTGCAAAAAGCAGCAGTCTTTTTGAAGCTAGAACCAACATACACTCTTAATGGTCTGAAAACTTGACCTGAATCTTTTTCTTCTCCATCAACAAAGAAATCCCCCTGTTAAGTCCTGGGTACAAGAAGAGGCATCGGCACAATGGAGGTATGTTATGTGGGGTCTGGGCCACCTGCTCACGTAATTTATTCATGACTTCCGGCCTTACTCAAGACCTATCCTGGAGAGATCACTTCCGTTGTAAAATGGATTTTGGCTGCTTCCTCCTGATTTTATGCCTCACAGGTTCTTAAGGCCTCCAGCTCATTACTGGAAGCTAGGTTTGTACAGTCGCATGTTGTTTCATGATCTGATGCGCATTCTCTGAAAGGACCCAGTAGAATATCATACACTGACTTCCAAATAGAAAGTAGTTCCCTCCTGTGACAGGATGGTATATATTCAAAAAGAACAAGTCTTTTTCATGTTCCTTTTGATTTCTTGCCTTTTATTCCTGGTCAGAGTTATTCTCATGTTGTTAATCCACACTTCCTTGTTGTTTCACTAGCCTGTACAGACTGCCACTGAGAAAGTCACAAACTCTGTGGGTTAATTTGGGACAGCTTTGTGCACTAGAGTTCCTAAGGATCCCGCCTGTGAATGGGTAGGGGTGACACCTAGGAAAACCTGTTGCAGTAGTAGTAAAAAATCATTGCAGCACTATTTACAATAGCTAGGTCATGGAAGCAACCTAAATGCCCATCGACAGAAGAATGGATAAAGAAGATGTGGTACATATATACTATGGAATATTACTCAGCCATAAAAAGGAACGATATTGGGTCATTTGTAGAGGCATGGGTGGACCTAGAGACTGTCATACAGAGTGAAGTAAGTCAGAAAGGGAAAAGCAAATATCATATATTAACGCATATATGCGGAATCTAGAAAAATGGTACAGATGAACCGGTTGCAAGGCAGAAATAGAGACACAGATGTAGAGAACAAACATATGGACACCAAGGGGGGAACGTGGTGGAGAGTGGTGGTGGGATGAATTGGGAGGTTGGGATTGACATATATACACTAATATGTATAAAATAGATAACTAATAAGAACCTGCTGTATTAAAAAAAAACTAGGAAACAAAGTAGGTCACTAGACTTTCCACTTAGTGAGCAGCCAGGGCCCAAAAAACAAATGAACCCAAGGGATTTCTGAGAGGCCCAGAAATTAGGTCCTGTATAGCAGAAATCTGATAAACAAAAACAGACCCAGCCAGAATTGTTAGTGTTCAGCAATGTTTGGAATAGAGAATGCAATTAAAAACTAGGTTTACTTGAGCCTGTGATTATTAATTTTACGTGTCAAGTTGATCATGCCACAGGGTACCCAGATATTTGCCCAAACATTATTCTGGACGTTTCTGTGAGGGTGTTTTTTGGATGAGATTAACATTTAAATCAGTAGACTGAATAGAGCAAATTTTCCTCCCTAAAGTATGGGGCTCCTTCAATCAGTTCAAGGCCTGGATAGGACAAAAGTCTGACTGTCTCCTGAGTATGAGAGAATTCTTCTGCATGATGGCCTCCAAACAGAAATTCAGCTCTTCCTGCTTCCACAATAGCTTATGGTTTTTAGACTCAAACTGAGACACTGGCTTTATAGATTTTAGACTTGTTAGCCTCCACTCCATAATCATGCACAATGATTATGAGACAATTCCTTATTAAAAAGTTTCTTCCTTCCTTCCTTCCTTCCTTCCTTTCTTCCTTCCTTCCTCCATTCCTTCCTTCCTCCCTTCCTCTCTCTCTCTCTCTCTCTCTCTCTCTCTCTCTCTCTCTCTCTCTCTCTCTCTTCGTCTGTCTATCGCCTATGGGTTCTGTTTCTCTAGAAAACCCTAATATACACTGACACCGCTGGTAGAAAAATAAAATTAATTATCTTTTTGATTACATCCAAAAACTGACTAAATTCAACTGTACCTCGTATTGATTTAAACAAACAGATGTATATGCATACTAGTAATTTTTTAAAACCATTTGCTTTCAAAATCAAATTATTAATGTAAAAGTACTTGCACATAAGAAGTGAACTGGAATCTTTAAAGTCTTGCAAACCTGTTGATTCTGAGTGCCTAAAAACCAAAAGTTTGTATTTTGCATATTGTTGAATCTGTAAGAGAAAGCACCATATCTGGAGCATAGATTTGTTTTAAACAAATGGTTTAATTAAATTCCAAAAGTCAGGAAATCTGTTAAAGTGAGTTGACGTTACTAAAAAGTTATCCAAATATCGTGATTTGGGTGGTTTCAAATTAAAGAAAAATGTAAGACATTTATATAGTTTCAGGAAAAAAAAAGTAACAGTGTCAAGCTACTTCATTCATTCATTTAATTTATTTATACATTCAATTATTCATATACAGCCTTTCTGGCATTGTTCTAGGCGTAGTGTTACAGCATATTTAGAACATAGTTTCTGTCCTCTTCAGCTTGTATTCTATCAATCTTCTAGTAGTAATCTCTGCGTGAACATGTGAATATATAAGTGGATGTGAAAGGTAAGTTGCAATTGGGAATAAATGGAAACTAAATATAGGCATCTGTGTAAATCACGTATCAAGCAGAAGGTTTTGGAAGAGAAGAGCTATTTAAGGATCTTATGAATACATACAGAACTGGGGGATATAAAACCAGAACTTCATTCCCAAAACAAATAAGTGAAACATAGCAGAAACTGTCTCGGCAGTCAATAATTCTAAAGTAAAAATGGAAGAGATTTAAATTTTTTCCTACCTTGTTTTAAAAATGTATACTAAAATATGTATTTTAGGGAGTTAACACTGAAAAATTTATCCTCATTCTGTTGCAAAACACTTCGGTTTGTAGCAGTAGTTTCTAAAATTTATTTGAGGTACTTTTAAAAGGATGAACAAATGCCACTTTCAGAATTTTGAAGTACATTTCAGAGATATGTGTTCATCTGTTTTAAAAGTTGTTTCAGTTCTACTAGTTATCTTATTACGTAATAATTTAATATAATATGTATCAATTGGATGTCTTATTCCAACTGTTTTCTTATAGACCTGTTTTATGAGTACGTTTTATCTGTTAATGAATAATTCTGTATACTGAAGGACAAAATTCACTTCTTTCTTTGCACAGTTTTCTATTGTAACTTTTTTTTTAACTTTCCATTTAAATTGGTGCCATTGTTTAACTTTTTTCAAGTCTAAAAAAATAATGTTATTGTATAAGGAAATATTCCTTCATCAAATAAATATTTTTCATAATGTCAGTCTCAATTGCATTTGAAGTTCTCAAACTTTTGTTGTCTTTATTTATTTATTATTACATATTTTTAGTAAAACAGATAGACACCTGACTTAGTGGGGCAAAATCTATTGTTCAATTTCTTTAAAAAAGAATTAATATAAAAGTGACCATTTATGAAGAAAATCTTTCAACCTCTTTTTTAAATTGTAAATACTACTTTCCATAAAACCTCAAGAAATTTTCTTTTTTTTTAAAAGGATCTTTTTTTTTTTTTAGATGTTGGGGGTAGGAGTTTATTAATTTATTTATTATTTTTGGCTGTGTTGGGTCTTCGTTTCTGTGTGAGGGCTTTCTCTAGTTGTGGCAAGCGGGGGCCACTCTTCATCGCGGTGCGCGGGCCTCTCACTATCACGGCCTCTCTTGTCGCAGAGCACAGGCTCCAGACGCGC
The DNA here is from genome assembly GCF_963455315.2 of Globicephala melas. Taxonomy (NCBI): domain Eukaryota; kingdom Metazoa; phylum Chordata; class Mammalia; order Artiodactyla; family Delphinidae; genus Globicephala; species Globicephala melas. The sequence continues at coordinate 11,468,831 of NC_083318.1, forward strand.
AGGCTCAGTAGTTGTGGCTCACGGGCCTAGTTGCTCTGTGGCATGTGGGATCTTCCCAGACCAGGGCTTGAACCCGTGTCCCCTGCATTAGCAGGCAGATTCTCAACCACTGTGCCACCAGGGAAGCCCCTCAAGAAATTTTAAAATGGTGAAAGAAACACAATGAAGGAGAATGAAGAAAACTAGAAATGGGATATATTTTCAGCAATGCAGAGAACCGATGTGTAGGACAGGAATAGATATATAGGATTACACATACAGAAACATAGATGGAGGATAATAAAGAGAACATGGGAAAATAGAGGGACAATCAAGGGAGGAAAGAGGAGGACCCAGCGAGTCCTAGCCTGAGAAAGAGTATAGCACAGACCTCGCAGCCAAATCAACTGGGTTTAATCCTAACTCTGCCTCTTTAACTTCATGATGTTTAAATGAGTGAGTATCTGTAAAGACCTTAGAAGAGGGAATGGCAAGCTCTGGCCTGTGCACCAAATCTAGTCTGCTACTTTTGTAAATAAAGTTTTATTTAAACACAGCCACACATTTTTACTTATTGCCTATGGATGCTTTCAAACTACAACTTTTAAACTAGATATTTCTGTCTTCAGACCTATACTTACTTTTGCCTTAAAATCACAGATAGATTCTAATGATTCTAATAGCAGACAAATTTTCTATATTCATTACATCCTCCCTCCTGTCTAATGTACAGGAACCACTTCAGAAGAAAGGAACACTGGTTTGGTAGCACAGGTTCAACTATTTACCATCATCAGGGTTCTCTTGATGAATCCAAGACAGAAAATCATGCATGCAGGTCTCAGTAGTAATATTAAATTCAGCAACACATTAATCTTCTGTGTGCTTTCAAAGTCAAAATCGTAATGCATTTTTTTAAACCTTGCCCTGTAGTCTAGAAATACTGTCAATACTAACAAATGTTTGAAATGTTACCATATATAATCTAACGATAGCAGAGCAGGAAAAGATTTTCCTTGAAATTTACTTATAAGTGAAATTATGTTATTATTGAACTTAATGGAAAAAAGTGCCTAACAAAGGACATGCTTTAATAGTATTTTAGATATGATGTCAATGAATACTAGTAGTGTTGGACAGAACTGTAGTAATTATAATAGTTAATATTTTATTGAACATTTACTCTGTGTTAACCGATTATAAATGAATTACTTATTTTATACTCCTATATTATTATTATTATTTTATATATATATATATATATATATATTTTTTTTTTGCGATACGCGGGCCTCTCACTGTTGTGGCCTCTCCCGTTGCGGAGCACAGGCTCCAGACGCGCAGGCTCAGTGGCCATGGCTTACGAGCCTAGCCGCTTCGCGGCATGTGGGATCTTCCTGGACCGGGGCACGAACCCACATCCCCTGAATCGGCAGGCGGACTCTCAACCACTGCGCCACCAGGGAAGCCCACTCCTGTATTATTTTGAAATAGGTTCTGGGACTTCCCTGGTGGCACAGTGGTTAAGAATCCACCTGCCAATGCAGGGAACATGGGTTCGATCCCTGGTCTGGGAAGATCCCACATGCCGCGGAGCAACTAAGCCCGTGAGCCACAACTACTGAGCCTGCATGCCACAACAACTGAAGCCCATGCGCCTAGATCCCGTGCTCTGCGACAAGAGAAGCCACCACAGTGAGAACCCACGCACCGCAACGAAGAGTAGCCCCCGCTCACCGCAACTAGACAAAGCCCGCGCACAGCAACGAAAACCCAACGCAGCCAAAAATAAATAAATAAATAAAAATTTAAAAAAAGAAATAGCTTATTATTATTATACAAATTATACAGATTATACAATGGGGACCTAAGACTTAGAGAGCTTATGCAAGTTTTCCAGAAACATAGCTGGAAAGTTAAAGAACCAGAACTGGATATACGTTTATTAGACCCCAGGGTGCGAACATCATTGTGCTGTATTGCTTTTCCAGAACAACCAAGGCACTTTCTTCCATCTTTCTTCTAAAACACCTATTATTTAATACTTGTTCACTATGTGAAAAAATCCTTATCTCATTTAGACAGCTAAGTTAAAAATATCTCAGAGTTAAACTCTTCATAAGTGTAGTGAGCTTTGCTACAAATAATACAATATCTAGTAATTTTATACTTCTAAAATTTTTTATTGAATATGAATTCATGAAAATGTATGTAAGGCATAAAGGATTATGATATTGTAAAACCTATCCACTCCAAATCCAGGCACTATATGTGCCTTTGAAGAATCCTGCCCTGAATAGATGTATCCAATCTCTCCTATTATCTCTATGTACAAAGGTAACCATTGGCCCAACTTTATTTAGATAGATATAAATAGAATAGAAGAATAAGAAATATACATATCTTTTCCAGGAAGAGTATATATAGATATAATTCTCTTTCTCTCTCTCTCTCTCTCTCTCTCTATATATATATATATACACACACACACATATATATATATATACATATATATATCTTTAGATAAATAGATAGATACATGTGTAGATTTAGTTTTTAACCTAAATATTGTAGAGTTAAAATTCCACTTCTTTTCATGATGAAAACTAGAGTTATTCTCTCACCATAAACAGACATTGGCAAAACATGGGAACCAATAGTTTTCAAATATTTGTCAACACATGCAGGGCTGTGACCCCCTGAGGAAAGACAAACAAATGAGGCACCACTGTGGTCTCAGGCTAGAAGAAATTTCTGGACATTAGTGTAGGGAATGGAGACCTAACTAGATTGTGGCCATTTTACTGAGTGGAAGAGTCAGAAATTCAAGTTCTGGGATGCTGAGGCAGATGGACTTGTGAGACTTAGAACACCCTTTGACTGCCACCCCTTGATGTATGAATATGTCCCATAAACTTTTCTAGGTTTGAAATTTTTGATAAGCTCTTCATATATAAGTGGGAATTTCAGTTTTAATTGCACTACCAACAAAGTATGTGGCAAGCAGTAGTCATCAGGACTTCAAATGAAAGTTGAATAAACCTCTCAGTGTATGTCCAGTATAAACAGCTAAACTGATGAAGACTTGAATAGTAAAGGATGTATTGATATTATGTACTTTGTAAGCAAGGCCAAAGTCACATATGTGCAATAAAAACAATTAGCCTACTTTTCTGCCAAATGCCTCTGATTTGCTTAAAAGAGGCATCTTCGTCTTCGAATCAGCTACATATTTTTAAAAAACAAATATCAAATAAATAAAAAAGTTTCAATTTCTTACAATAATACAATTAATGTCCAGCCAGTGTTGATATATGTCTAAGATTAAAAATTTTATACCCAAAGGTACAGAAAACTCCACTTTATTCAGATCTTTGATTGTTGAATGAAGTTCTAGATTACGTATGTGTTCACATAAAGAATGTAAGCTCCACAACATTGTATCTTATTCACCAAAATTATATACCTAGTATTGTGTTTGTAACATTTCATAAACTGATACAGTTTTGCTTCTCTCTCTCTCTCTGTGTCTCTCTCTCTCATACTCACTCACTAGATACAGAAATATATTAGTAGAGAAACATAATGGACTATTTTAAAGTGAACATTTGCACAGGAACATGATGAATGAGGTAACACAGTTGTGGTTGCACTGACCAATGAGCAAAAACCCTTGCAAATTCATTGTATTGATCCATCTTAATTGTCCTAAATGTACCAATAATTCTGAAGCATTTACTCATGTACTACATTGCTGTTTAACTTGAGATTTTCAATACTAAGTAATTAAAACAATAAATATTTTAATTTTATATACATTAACAATATTGCTCATTTAAATTTTTATAGTTGATAAAATATGTTGATGAAATTGTGGAAACAATAGTTTGGCCTAAATTTTTACATCATAAAATTCAGATATTTAATCAATAATATTATCTACTGTTCAATTGTATAAGTTTGTTTGATAGTATTTATACTATAGGGAAATTGGCAGCCAGCATTTTAATAGAGATTCCAAATTTTTAGGCAAATAAGTCAACAGTTGTATCATTATCTATCAATGAGATATTAAACATGGAACGAAAACTAAAAATAATGACCTTTTAGTGATGTTTCATATAGCCCATATGGATTCAGTCATCAACATTCATGTTGCAACAGAGCTATAGAAGTCAAGTGATTAAAATAAGAGATGAAAATCACTTCCCAGGTACTTACATTGTTCTTATTCTTCTTTAATATGCACTTAGCTAGAGATAAACTTTTCCCCCCTTTCTCCATCATCACTTTATAGAATTCATCATTTTAAAAAATTTATTATTTCTACTAATTAATGAAGTGTTTTGTGTTTTGGTAATTATTGTTTAAGTCTTTTTTTCTAAGTCTTTTTATACCCCAAGAGCTTATATAAAGCTTTAATTTTAGATGTGTTCATTCTAGTACTGCGGGAGTAATATTCATGCAATTCACAGAATATTGAACTATGGCCACCCTGTTTTTATGTGCCAAAGATGAACCTGGCAACTTCATTAAATAGCAGTGTTTTTACTGTAATTATGTGAATAACTTAATAGAAGTTAAGATAAACACATAAAAGAAATAGAGAACCACCATAAGAATACAAATCCTGAGTTTTAAAAAATATACGATCTGGAATATTGTGTTCAATAGTTGCTGTTCCATATAGCCAGACATATTAAAGTAAAAATGAAGCTGGAATAGGTGGTGTAGAAGAAAATTTCTCATGCCTTAAATAAGATTATCCCAAATAAAATATTTTGCAACACTTGACTCAACTGTTTTCTTTCAATAGAAATGGGTTTTAGTACATAAAAATGACAGAAATTCATAATATTCAGCCTGTGAAAACTGAGTAAAAGACCAAAAGCATAAATAAGAGAAAAAAAAATCATTTCACATGAAGAGGATTTAAGTATATGAACAGGGATCGAGAAAGCACTTTCTCATGTAACAGAATATGTCTTTTATTTAGTTAGCTATGACCCAAATTATTTTTATTTCCTCCTAATTACAACTTTGTCTAAACAACACACTTTAATTTTCAGTTGGCTTATTCTCATGCTTTTGTTTCTGATCTTTCAAACGGATCTTCTCATACACATGTGATAGTTTGATTAAGAGAAACATCATAAACAGCTGTATTCAGCAGGTCCTGAAAAAATTATGCTATTTTAAACAGATAACTTGAAAAGACTAAATGGAACCACTAACAATGAGGTACTGGAAGTCAGCCAGTCTGCAGGCATTAAAAGGATGGTTTTAGTTCACTAGCCTGCTAGGCTGAAGATTCATGGAGAGTAAGTACAAATAAAACCCCAGAGCATTTCTGTAAGACATTGTATTCAAAAGGTGAAATGAGGGTAACTATAAAGGAAGAACGTGTAAGCACTTAAAATGTATGTTGAGTTATGACCTCTAGCAATATGACACTGCCCCAAACTGCTTGGCAAAAATAGTGGCATGCAAAATTACCAAGATGTAAAAATAGAAAAAGGATTGCTCATGTTGGACAAAGACATTAAAAGCTATCAAGTACTTTAATAAACAAAATTCACAAACAATGCTAAAGAAAGAGTGGCTTTGCCTACCAAACACAATATACTTTATATATGGAGAGATTGAGCTTGTCTTGGTCTTTTCTTTCTTAATCACTTAACAAATGTTCTTTTCAAAAAAAATAATGTATTCACTACCAGGCCTTGAGCAAGAAAAAAAATATAATTTGTTTACATATTTCAATTGATTCTTATCATGCTTCTTGATAATATTTATAAAATATATAATATGTTTATACATAGAGATATATATGTATATATATACACACATCTGTTTATAGTCAAAATATAACATGGATTAAATGTACTTTAACGTGTACAACTTTACTCAAATATGATTAGGAGAGATAAAAAACATCTTGATACATTTAATAAAATACACTTAGTGTCAAGCATGGTATTTGTTTAAAATTAAAGTAGGTTGAGTACATGTTTATATTAGGAATCCAACAATAGGGCAGATGTTGAGTTATGAAGAAGTAGACGACAGGATAAAAGCAGTGTGGATTTTGTGGAATAAGGGAAAAGGAATCAGTCACATAAGGCAAGGAAGCACCCCTCACCCAGAAAAGGAAAGTTTAGTTAAATAGACTAGAACCAATACCCTCTAAGATAAGCAAGCCCAGTTTTATTTCTGGTAAACGTTAGTCCTGAGATTTTCTGGAGTGAAAAGTATGGTCTCAAGCAGTGCACAGAGAATATATGTGAAAAGTACTTAAATCAGAAAAATGCATAGCTATCACTATGTGATATGTGTCCACAGGTAGAAGGGCCTGATTCTGGGACTTCTTGTCTGGATTAGATTCCATCTCTTGCGCAGGAGGAAGCTCAAGTTAGAGGATGTTGCAAAGGTAAGACAGAAGTCTCAACCAAATACCAAGTACAGCAACTTTTACTTTTTTATGCTCAATCTCCAATATGCTCTTTTCAAAGGTTGTATATCCTGTAAATTACCATCCCTGTGTTTTGTTAGTTTCACTTAAGTGGCCTTGCATGGCCTGCATGGTATATCATAAAGACTTTTTTTGTGTATTTCTATATCTCCATTGCCAGCATTGTCATTGTCTGGGAGAACATGGGAAAGGATCTTAGAAAATGTAGCACGATGGGACAAACAGTCTGGAAAGAATAAAGACATTCTCAAGCCTCTCCCAGCTCTGGTATAAACAGCATATCATTATTTCCAGTAGGCCTTGATTATATTCATAGGAGTTTTGAGGGTGTGTAGGCCTTTTAAAAGCTACTGAAGAGTTAGGAAAAGGTTTGCTTGTATCAAATAAAAGTGGGCATGATGCAACCAACTAGGAATCAGAGGAACGGGGCAAAAACTCCTGGAATTCTCACATACATAGAGTTGCACAGAATCAGGTCCCTTATAGCGGTTTTATCATGTCCCACCCATGTATGTAAGCCTCTTGACTTCAAGCTACATTGATCATAGAATTCTTTAGAGAAAAAAATATATGTAGATTAGCTGTGGAAACTATTTCAACCAAGACGTGGACAGACATATTGGCAGCTGTCTTATCCAATTCCACCCCATTTTTCATCTGACAGGCCAGCAAAACAGGGAAGATGGAGGCAAAGGAGATTTGCAAGCAGACTGCTGTGGGCCAGGAAGCTCTGTCCAAGCCAGGAGAGGCGTTTCAACTGATTAAAGATGAAGGATAACTGTAACATGGTAATTGACTGAGGTTTTAGTAATCATATTAGATTCTATTTATTGGAAAGATGGGAAATAGCATTGATTATTAATCAGCACATTACCTTTTGTCATTCTATTTTCCAATATCAACCCAGTTCAAGACTTTGGGAGATTTGAAACAGAAATTTGATTTGGGTTAACTATAAAATATGAAGACTTTTTATTTGCACAAAGCTGGAAAGTTTTCCCACTACACTGGAAATGCACATCAACCAGGTCATTGATTTAACACATATGACATACTTCATAATAATCAGATTAAATAGCTTAAATATTGTCTTGTTCATAGCTCCCCAAAAGCACTTCCTAGAAATTGAGCTTCAAGGAACGAGTTGTGCTGAAGTCTGGTTCTTACTATGTTGAACATGGTCAAGCACGCTGTTTTATTGCGGCAATGCTTCTCATAATGGCGGTGTGAATGATTAATCTCCAGGATGGTCCTAGACTGGATCCCAAAACAAAACATAATTTTTGAAAGACTATTATGCATGCAGTGTTTGCCATGAATAGACTTCTAGAAATTCTTATTTATCCCTATCCTTAATTTTGCAGCTGAAGAAACAGATAAGATGAAAATTAAATGCTTAGCTAAAATTGAACAGATAAATACTAAACAGAGGCAATCCAGCTCTCCTTATGCCACGCTATTGACCATACTAGAATTCTTACGTTTGCTCCCTTAATTTACCATGCTGTGCCAGGTATAAACTGGGATTCTATTTTAACCAAGTTTTTCATGGAATCAATCTTCTTACCTTTTTAAAATCTTTAATTAGACTTACACAGTATCAGATTCCTTGATGTCATGAGTAGCAATGAGACAGAAACAAACATATTGACAAATTCCCTAATCGTTGACACTGCCACTTAAAGGTAAGTTACCAAACTTTTCTACTGTCCCACTTCTATCACACTTGCCTCTAGATAAATGAGGTTAATGTGCATGTATACTGTTTGATACAGAAACTGATTTCAAAAAAGGATAAGTGAATAGTAATACAGCACATTCAATGCTACTTCACAGAATATAGATTGACCTAAAGTGATCAGCATACTGATGATTCTCTAAAATGTCAGAATTAATAGAATTTGAATTACAGGTGTAATAAATAAAGTTTGTAATAAATGACTATAAAGAAGACATAATGATTACTTTTTGAACAATTAATCCATCATTTATTTAAATTTGTTTTTACTAAGAACCTATTATGTGCCAGTCTAGGTGCTGAAGATACTATGCTTAAGAAAATAGTGCCTCTCCTTAAGTTATTTTTAGATAAGTTGAACCTATGTCCTGTTTTCCCAAGAACCTACATATTTATTGCTTTTTTTTAGAATTTTAAAATTAATTAATTAGTTGATTGATTAATTTTTGGCTGTGTTAGTTCTTCGTTGCTGTGCACAGGCTTTCTGTAGTTGCACCGAGCAGGGGCTACTCTTCATTGTGGTGCACAGGCTTCTCATTGCAGTGGCTTCTTTTGTTGTGGAGCACAGGCTCTAGGCACGCGCGCTTCAGTAGTTGTGGCACGTGGGCTCAGTAGTTGTGGCTTGCGGGTTCCAGAGCGCAGGCTCAGTAGTTGTGGCGCACGGCCTCAGTTGCTCCACGGCACATGGGATCTTCCCGGACCAGGGATCGAACCCATGTCCCCTGCATTGGCAGGCAGATTCTTAACCACTGTGCCACCAGGGAAGCCCCTATTGCTTTTTAAAAATCTATTTTATTAAGAAGACTCCTTTTACTCTCAAATGTACTATCATATATATGATTAATTATATCATTATCCTAATTGTAAACTATTGATAAAACTTATATATAGAAATATTGGAAGAAATTCAAGTCACTAAATTAGATCTTTTTTAAAAAAGTTAATTCGATCTTTTATTCCTTTTATGTGATTTTAATACCTCTTTTATTTTGAATGGTTTGAATCCTATTCTACCTGCATGAGCTGAGGCAACTTTTTTTAAACCACAGTGAAAGCTGAATAAATATCTGATTATCTATCAATGGAATCAGTCTTACACCACAGAAGTCAGTAAATTAATTTCATCTAGCAGTGTTAAATCCTATTTGGACAAAACTGTGTAAAGAGGGTTAGACAACATATTATAAATTGACTGTAAATAAACTATAGTCTCCTCACGAGGGAAGACATGATATTTGCTCCTACAAATGAGCATTTCATGATGCTCTGTTTTCTTGTTTTTAGATAAAAACTGGATGTAGGATAGTTGCCACTAGCACTTTGTAGATGTAGAATGTATTTTAAAGAAATCTACTAAAGGAGTACTCTTTTGAAAACAACAAAAATTCCTAAGATAGATGCACCTCTGAGTATATATTGAATTCTATAATTAATTAGAATAGGAGTAGATCCAGGATAAATAAGAAGTTTGCTTCGAACTCTAAAGAAATAATTAAATATTTCTAACTTGTCTAAGGCATTATTCCTTACCTGTGCTTTGGTTCGATTTCTATATTAGAAAAACAAGAGATGTGTTTGATAATTCGGTTTTAAAAAACTCAGATCACCACATGAAGTTTTGAGACATACGGAGGTATTAAATCACAGTTTTGCTGATTTAATGAAGTTTTTGCATTTTTACAAATATGGAAGAGAAATATAAAGAGCAAAGGAGTCTATTTCTCCATAGAAATAGGATGAAAATTGTAGCCCTTCAACTTATATAAACAATAAACTATAAAATAATGTGTTTCTCATTGCCAATGAGTAGTATTGTTACTAGTACTTAATGTAAATAATCTGAATATTTTATCTGTACATTTAAGATAAAAAGCTCATATCACATTTCGGAGTGTGAGAAAAAATAGCAATTACTTTCTAATCTTTCTCCATACACACAACTCCTCTCTATCATGCCTAGCAAAGTGTATTTCTTATAACACATGCTCATTAAATATCTGATGGATTGTTAGGTTGAGAACATGAATTGAGAGGAATAACTGAGCATTTGTGGCTCTTCTGGGGGAAAATGAGATGCTAAAAAGTATATAGACAACTCTACAGTTGCTGAATTAAATAATAACCTTGCTAATTCTGGTAAAAATAAGTGGATGGGACTATATAATTTCCAAACCATCGTGCAATGCTAGTTTTAGGACATTTTTTTGTTTGGGGAAAAAAAACAACAGCAAAATATTTGAATTACATTTATCAAAGATTGCTGGGAAGCGCCACATCTTACAGTTAAATTTAAATGGTTTATAAGGAGACGACCACATAAATGTTATGACTCAAAATGAAATTTTTATAATTAGCTTGTAATATTTTTTGTTGGCTTAACAATAAATATTTATAAAGAGTGTGCTACCTAGAAGCAAAAGTAGTTTCTTTCCCTTTTGGAATTAATTTTCTTTTTTATAATATTACTAGTATTTTCAAACATTTATCCATTTAAAGATCGAAAACTAAATCTCAAAAGCAAAAGCAATGCCTATTGAGTTATATTAAAGTTAATACAGATAGCTACAGTCAGATTTATGAATGTATAAACAGTAGTATCAAATGTAATTAATAGATAATAGATTATGTATAAGCTTATAATTTTGAGTGACTAGATAACAACAGAAAATTTAAAATTCTCCCAAACAAAAAGTGAAACCATCCCTTATCAGTAATGATCCACAGGATAATCTTTTATTTAGTCTATCTATCTATCATCTATCTATCTGTCTATCTAGATGAATAGACAGATACCAATATATCCCCATGATGGTTAATTTTGTGTCAACTTGGAGGGTATTTTTGATGAGTTAATATGTAATTAAGTAAACTTTGAATAAAGCAGATTGCCTTCCATAATATGGCCTCATCCAATCAATTGAAGGCTTGAATAGAAAAAAAAATTATTTGACTCTCTGAGCAGAGCAAGAGGGGATTCTGCTGCAGACTGACGTCAGACTTCATGTGTACCATCACCGCTCCTGAATCTCCCGCCTTCCAGTGCCCACTGCTGATTCTGGACTTGCCAGCCAACATAATTGTGTAAGCCAACTCCTTATAATAAATATTGACTCTGGGGCTTCCCTGGTGGCGCAGTGGTTGAGAGTCCGCCTGCCGATGCAGGGGACACAGGTTCGTGCCCCGGTCCGGGAAGATCCCACATGCTGCGGAGCTGCTGGGCCCGTGAGCCATGGCCACTGAGCCTGCGCGTCCGGAGCCTGTGCTCCGCAACGGGAGAGGCCACAGCAGTGAGAGGCCCGAGTACCGCAAAAAAAATTAAAAAAAAATAAAAATAAATATTGACTCTGTCTCTCTGGATGTCTGACTCTCTCTCTGGATAACCCCAACCATGGTTCTGGTGATTCTGTCTCTATTGATTCTGTTTCTCTGGATAAACCTTACTAATACAATCCTCCAAGTCAATTTGACCAAAATTATGTGTCTTTATACAGCCATCATTTCTGACCTTATAGTACCAAAGTAAGTGATTGCAACATGAAAAAAAATCAATCACAATGCCATAAAGTGAAATGTCTAGATAAATTTCTTTGATCAAAAAATTTATTTCTCATCACATTGATACTATCATAAAAAAAAAAACCTGACCTTCAGAATAAAGCAGGTCACATCATTTCTACATCATAAAGAATTTTGTGGCACACTAAGCTAGTTTTTATTTTGTTTCAAATTTGATTTTAAGAAATTTTTGTTACAACAGGTGTTAGTCTGGATATAACAAGCTATGTTGTGTTAATAAACAACTCTAAAACTCAGTGGTTTATGAAAAGACAATTTATTTTTATCTCATGCTAAATGTCCATTGCAAGATGAATGCATCTCTGTTCTGTTATCCTCCCTCTAGGTCCAGGCTGAAGCAGCAGAATCTCTGTGGGAGATTTGCTTGGCAGAGGGAATAAAGAGATAAGGTTAACTGTGAGTTGGCTTTTAATGCTTCAAGAGCGACATATATCACCTCCACACAAATACCCTTGGCTAAAATGATTTATATGACCTCTCCTGATTTCAGACTCCAAGGAGGCATAATTCTCTTTTCGGGTGCATCATCACAAATCACAATGACTAAGTCTGAGATAACTGGGCAGGAATGGAAGTATAATCCTTCTGCAGAGAGAACCCTGCAAATTGCACTGCCAACATTGACATTGATAGGGTACAGCAGTATAATCCTTCCTCAGGAGGAGCAGCAAATGTTTTGAGCAATAATACAATATAACATATATTTGGTGTCAATCTAGTAGATAGAACTACACATGTTGTCAACAGATAGAGGTAACAGAAAGCGATATTTTGGCTCACTAGAGAAATATTTGTAAACAAGGGCTGTAACAACAGAACAACTGCCCAATAGAAGTGTGAGTTTTTCAGGTCATAATTAACATCTTGTCTCTAAAATATTCAAATGTGAACACAACAACTGCATCTCAACGTTACACTGGAGTCAGCTGGAATCAATAATCTCCAATTCTTATAACATGGCAACTGTGTATATTCCTCATATGAAATACTTCTTTGTTCTTGAGGAGTTTGGAAAGAAGAATGAGTTGGAGAAGGACTTGAGAAGATGAATAAGTAGGAAGAAAAAGGAAAAAAAAAGAGAAATCTGGATTTAGAAATACACTCTTCACACTAGTACTAATTTTATTTCTCACAAAAACAGTGATGTAGATTAAAAGAAGAATCAATATTTGTTTAAATGAATAAAATTTGGGTAGTATTGTAGTCAAAACATTTTGTTTAAAAACACGAAAGAGAATCAACAGATACTATTTAGGTAAATTAAAGTTTTATTTTATAGTGAAATAACATCATGATTTCCATTTTTTTAAAGTGATAGTTAGTGAAACTTTGTGAAATACAGTATTTTTTCTTAGAAATTATAAAGTTTTTTGTGGGAAAATCTCTTCTTTTTCTGATGGCTAATCTTATTGATATATTACAGTTCAAAATGGTTTTACATGAGACACTTGGGAAAGTGCTTATGTTTTTAAATGATACATACAGATTTGAGTAAGATATTAATTCAGAGTAGGAGCAGGTAATTATGGACTAATAGTTATCCTCTCTGGATCTCAATGCCATGTATAAAATAGTGATAGCAATCATATTTCAATTACATTATGTATACATTTTTAACACTTGCTTTATCACAACTTCTATCATTTGAGTTTTTCTTCAGCCTCATAAACATTTAAAACTGTGAAGGGGAAAATTTTCACAAGAAATAGTTTCCTTTGTACTGTTTTGGCTGAAAATAATATTGAGGTTTTTTGCCTTTCTTAAAAACTGTTTGCTTCAAATGTGCTTATACAAATTACAGTTTTATAGATCTGCTAATTAAAATAGTGAAGTAAGTTAAGAAAACACATTGAGAATTCTGGGAACACTTATAGGATCTTTGTGCTTATTTACAATGTTAAGCATATACTCTTTTCTAATTTGGTGTAAATTGAAAGCTAAAGGGCCATCTTTTCTATATCATTTTTTTCCTTACAGTCATTTACTTAGTAGTGATAGATGGAGCCTTTGCTTGTCGTGAATAGCATGCTATACATCTATTATAATGAATTTTAGCCATCAACTTAATTGATAGTTTCAAACTGTGGGATAGATTTATTCCCACAATGAATAAAACTACTTAACATTTGCAGCCTGTATAAATTATATTAACATTTCTATTGGTTCTCCATTTTCAGCCTAATATACTGCTACTTTTAAAAGAAATCAGTCAAACAATATATAATATATCACTAAACCATAGCTTCTGTTTAAGTAGAGTAAAACTATTTTTTCTGTAATACTTGAAAACTATGTGTTAAATGATTTTGCCAGGAGCCTTCACTGAACCATGAAGCTTTTGACTTGTCTGATGTATATCTCTGTGAGCTCCTTTTATCATTTTTTACTTTAGACTATTTGTCTTTCCCTGGCATCTCACCTGTACAACATGTCTCTATTATAATAACATAGAGAGTTTCAGAAAACCTGTCCACTAATAAGAAACGACTCTAATTCCATATAGGTTGTTATAAAGAGTAAAATACAAAGAAGTGATGATCAAATATTGATTTCTGAAAGTTTATACATATCTAAAACTTTTCCGGTACAAGTAAAAACCCTTAGGTCAAGTATCACAGGATCCAGTACACTTTCATGGGATGTGGCAATTATATAAGGAAAAACATGGTTCAAAATTTATATAATGAATAATTTCTACATTTTAATAATTTGTTACATTACTAAATCATGTGGGTTATTTAATTTTGCGGCATTGCTAACAAATGCATATTTTAATTATATTTTATTATTTTATATGATATTTTATGGAAAACTGGTAATTGAATAATGTTCTCAAATAGATTAGAATTAACATGCTGCTTAGAGGTAACAGTTTTATAGATAAAAATTGCAATCACTTGTAATTTACCACAATACTTGATCTAGATGATATAATATATTGCCTTATGATCCTTTGTTTTTTCTTAAGTAAAATTATATAACTTTGCTTTCCTTTTTGTAATACCATTTTCTTTTGATGAAACTCCACAAAAGTTTAAGAATTGAGTACTTTGCTTTATTTTTATTTTAATATGATTTTAAAGGAATTAAGAAATGGGGAAACCATAAGGTGATGTTGTAGACCTGTTAATACTAGTACTATAAAATTAAGATACATTTTAATAAAACACAATTTAATTAAATTTAATTTCCACAGAGTTATAGAAAATAGATGGATCAAAAGTACCACCCACTGGGGAATTCCCTGGTGGTCCAGTGGTTAGTACTCCATGCTTTCACTGCCGAGGACCTGGGTTCGATCCCTGGTCAGGGAACTAAGATCCCACAAACCATGCAGTGTGGCCAAAACAATAAAATTAAATTAAAAAGTACCAGCCACTGGAGGACAACAATTCAAATAAGATCTAAACATAAGTTGTAATGTTAACTGTGTTAGATGGAATCCAAGACATCCATGTCATTTATTACACTTGATACAATAAAATGACCCTTTTTAAGTGCTCTGAACAAGTATTGAGGTCTCATGGGACATGACAGTCATGATTTAAAGATGAAATCAGTCAGCATGTTGAGTTTTTTTTTAATTTTTTGATTTACAGACATAGCTGCATTGGTGCAGGTACGGAGTAGTCAGATAATTGAATCCCAGATTGGGATACTTACCAACTATGTACAATGTAGCAAGAAAATCACACACATGCTGATATTTTAAGCAAGGCAATTATTTTATTGTTGGAAAATGGAACTTAAGGTGGGTCATTAAAGAAGTGAAGCTTGACAGTGACACTGGTCGGTACAAAGATGGGATATTTGAGGCATTGTAATAGATTATCCCAAAATTTATTGTCATTAAATAACCATGTATTGTTCTTGTCAATCAGAACATTGAAAAGGGCAGAGTGGGGATTCCCTGTATAAGCTCTGTTACCTCTATGGTCTCGGGTTGAAGAATCAAAGACCAAACACTAGAGTCATCTGAAGGTTTACGCACACACTTGTCTGGTTGTTGATACTGACTGTTCACACGGGGGCCTCAGTTTTCATTCTTCAAGGGCCTCTGATAGTAGAGATAGTTTGGGTTTCCTTAAAGCATACATAATACCTGGATTCAAAGATAAGTGCCCCGAGGTAGAAGAAGCCTGTCAGAAGCCCCATATAACCTTTTACGATATCACTTTGGAAATCATGCACTATCACTGCTACCACTTTTTTTTTTTTCAGGACATTGCTTTTTCTTTAGAGCAAATTTAGGTTCACAGAAAAATTGAGAGGAAGGTGTAGAGATTTCCCATATACTCCCTAAACCACACATGCGTCGACCCCCCCATTATCAGCATCCTCCTCTAGAGCTGTGCCTTTGTTACAATTGATGAACCTATATTGGCACGTCATTATCATCCAAAATCCACAGTTTACATTAAGGTTCACTCTTCCTAAAATGATCTTATTTAACAGTTGGTATATCTGGAGTCTCAGTTGAGTGCCTGCATTATTGTGAGGTCTATGCAGTCTGTTTCATCAAAATTCCCATTTCTGCCAGCACTCTTTGACCTCTAATCTAAACTCTTCTTTTGGGTCCCTGCTTCCCAGTAACTGGCCTCTGCCAGGACTCACGGAAGACTGCCTTGCATATATACAACTTATTATTCAGCCAGAAATAAAAGGGATCCCTGAAGTCAATATTCGGAGCTCCTTTTCTGAATAGCACCCTGCTTGCTAGTAACCTGACATCACAAACTGCAGCCCTGAACTCCAAGTTCTGCCTTTCCAGCTCAGAGTTACCACTGTGTTCTGTTGCTAAACTACAATCTGAAAGGTAAACTCGAGTATAAAGACAACATACGTAGATTGCTCAACATGCTTTTTTTTCCTCCTCTTTCAGGCATCAAATTCCAATACTGTCTGTTAAATAACATTGAAAAATAGTTGTCTCATATGTTGTTCCCAGTTTTTATATTCATCTTTACTGGATATATATCCCTGTACTGGTTACTCCATCTTGGTTAGAGAATCTGTTTTTATAACAATGTTAATAAACTGTGGGATATCCTTTTTAGAACAATGTTAATATAGTAAAAAAAAAACAAAACAAAACTGAAAGATCATTTCCAAGTAAAATCATCAATAGAGTGTGTTAATATATTTCTCATATTTAGATGTAAGTGGGATGTATAATTAGAGGAAACATGGTGGACATTTTATTAATGATAACATTGTAAAAATATTTTACCATGACCCAGAGATATTCCATTACATTTCATTACAGTAATATTTAGCATGTGGTTCACAAGAATGCAATTATATAGAATGCAAGAATTCTATATAAGAATGCAGTTTCAAGTTTCTGAAACTTTGTGCCATACTTTGCCCTAACTTAATAATCTTAACGTTTTAAAATAAAAGAACAAACCGTGATAAGAAAATCAAAATAATGTTACAATTATATAATTATTGATTTCTTATTAATCACTCAACCAGACTAAATTCTCTGATGACAGAGACTATGCCTAATTTCTCTCTCTATCCTTTTCCAAGTACAAAGACTGGAATATAGAGGTGAGTATAATGGATCAATTTATTGACAGAAAGAAAAGTCAAAATACAAGTGGTATCAGAAACTGTGTTATGATCATGAGAAATGGGTGATTTTAACAATGTAGTAATGAACAAATTACTGTCAATTGAAAGTAGAGAATAAGTGAATATGTAATCTTAAATTTAAAAATTATGAATATGTTAATGCCATTGTTAGCAGTATTTTTAGAGGGCAAGTTCATCAAAGGAAGAAAGACAACAGTCAGGCTAATCAATACTAGGTCAGACTCAGTGAATCCAAGATCAATTTGTTCTCCACACATATCTTATTGTACACTGAGAAAATTTTCAGGCATACATTTTCTCATAATTAGTGATGGATTTTGATATAGTAATTTTAATTATAATTAGAAATGGATGGAATGAATTAGAGAAAAGATAGTGTTATATATATATTTTTTAACTTAGATATTCCCAAGAACCAGAGTTAGAATTCTCGAAACTATTAAGCTAAGTACCACATTAATGGAAGTTCGTACTTAATAGTCTCAGAAAGCATTCAGCAAATGCTTGTTTGTTAATTATATTGTACTCTACAGTGGGCATTCAATTTTAATTCTAGGAGTGGGAGTGTACTGCTTTGAAATAAAAATCATATTGAGAAAGCAACAAGGATAAATAAAGTCTTTAATTCTACTAAATATTAGCTCATACAGGATTTCTCAAACAGGAGTAGAAAAAATAATAGAAGTATTTTGACACATACATGGAACCTGGGTTAGTTAACTCAGAATAAGCCAGGTGGATTTTTTTTTTAACATCTTTATTGGAGTATAATTGCTTTACAATGGTGTGTCAGTTTCTGCTTTATAACAAAGTGAATCAGTTATACATATACATATGTCACCATATCTCTTCCCTCTTGCGCCTCCCTCCCTCCCACCCACCCTATCCCACCCCTCTATGTGGTCACAAAGCACCGAGCTGGTCTCCTTGTGCTATGCGGCTGCTTCCCACTAGCTAGCTATTTTACATTTGGTAGTGTGTTTATGTCAATGTCACTCTCTCACTTCGTCCCAGTTTAAACTTCCCCCTCCCCATATCCTCAAGTCCATTCTCTAGTAGGTCTGCATCTTTATTCCCGTCTTGCCCCTAGGTTCTCCATTACCTTTTTTTCTGCCTTTTTTTTTTAGATTCCATATATATGTGTTGGCATACGGTATTTGTTTTTCTTTTTCTGACTTACTTCACTCTGTATGACAAACTCTAGGTCCATCCACCTCACTACAAATAACTCAGTTTCGTTCCTTTTCATGGCTGAGTAATATTCCATTGTATATATGTGCCACATCTTCTTTATCCATTCATCTGTTGATGGACACTTAGGTTGCTTTCATGTCATGGCTATTGTAAATAGAGCTGCAATGAACATTTTGGTACATGACTCTTTTTGAATTATGGTTTTCTCAGGGTATATGCCCAGTAGTGGGATTGCTGGGTCGTATGTTGGTTCTATTTTTAGTTTTTTAAGGAATCTCCATACTGTTCTCCATAGTGGCTGTATCAATTGACATTCCCACCAACAGTGAAAGAGGGTTTCCTTTTCTCCACACCCTCTCCAGCATTTATTGTTTGTAGATTTTTTGATGATGGCCATTCTGACCGGTGTGAGATGATATCTCATTGTAGTTTTGATTTGCATTTCTCTAATGATTAATGATGTTGAACATTCTTTCATGTGTTTGTTGGCAATCTGTATATCTTCTTTGGAGAAATGTCTATTTAGGTCTTCTGCCCATTTTTGGATTGGGTTGTTTGTTTTTTTGATACTGAGCTGCATGAGCTGCTTGTAAATTTTGGAGATTAATCCTTTGTCAGTTGCTTCATTTGCAAATATTTTCTCCCATTCTGAGGGTTGTCTTTTCATCTTGTTTATGGTTTCCTTTGTTGTGCAAAAGCTTTTAAGTTTCATTAGGTCCCATTTGTTTATTTTTATTTTCATTTCTCTAGGAGGTGGGTCAAAAAGGATCTTGCTGTGATTTATGTCATAGAGTGTTCTGCCTATGTTTTCCTCTAAGAGTTTTATAGTGTCTGGCTGTACATTTAGGTCTTTAATCCATTTTGAGTTTATCTTTGTGTATGGTGTTAGGGAGTGTTCTAATTTCATTCTTTTACATGTAGCTGTCCAGTTTTCCCAGCACCACCTATTGAAGTGGCTGTCTTTTCTCCACTGTATATTCTTGCCTCCTTTATCAAAGATAAGGTGACCATATGTGTGTGGGTTTATCTCTGGGCTTTCTATCCTGTTAAATTGAGTGTAAATATGAGTCTATGTGAATACACATTAAATTTTGAGGAAAATATAAGGACAAAATAATTCAGATTGACATGTGAAGATAAAACCAAACACCAGGGCTTCCCTGGTGGTGCAGTGGTTGAGAGTCCGCCTGCCGATGCAGGGGACACGGGTTCGTGCCCCGGTCCGGGAAGATCCCACATGCTGCAGAGCGGCTGAGCCCGTGAGCCATGGCCACTGAGCCTGCGCATCCGGAGCCTGTGCTCCGCAACGGGAGAGGCCACAAGAGTGAGAGGCCCATGTACCACAAAAAAAAAAACCAAACACCAAAAATTCACACCATAATCAAGAGCTAAGGATGTTTTTAAAAATTAAGAGTAGAAATTAGAAAAAATATAGGTAACCTAACAAGAGTAATGAACAATTGCTATTTTAATAAAATGATATTCTATAGACTGCTTTAAATTTGATTTTAGAACAAAAAGGTATATGATATGATATATCCATGAGACTCCTTGGGTAGTACAAAGCATTGGTTACCTCAACAGCAGGTAATTAAACTACCTTGAGACTGTCTACAAAATTCACCTTAAAAGTAATATGTACTCGATTTTGTTATGGTCATTTCCTTTGTTCTGTTTTCTTCAGAGATCTTTTAGTTTTGAATAAAAGCAGTGCATAACCTTTTCTTTCTTTAGTAATAGATTTGTCTATTGGCGTCTAATTTAAAGGTAAGGTATTCATTGAGGAATTCTACATCCATAATTTGTCATCTAAAGGACTTTCATGAATGTGTCAGGAATATTCTCTACTGTTTAGAGAGTGCTGTAATATGCTGGCCTGAAATGTGCTTTGACATGAAGGCTTTTCAAAATTGTGTTAAATAAGTGGAAATTCTTAGATATAAATATTCTAAATATGTACACATAAATAATATATGCTTAGGAATACTTAGTTAATGGATCTTGTAAAGAAACAAGTCTGGACAGTTTTATCCATATAGAGAAAGCCTGGAATTGTTAAATTAGATGATTAAGATGCCAATATTATTATTTTTAGGACTTCTGTTCAGAGAAATTTGGAGTAGTTTTTAAATTCTACAGATTCCTAAAATTGTTCAATTCTTAATTGTTCTTACCTTTTGTTCTTTATTATAATTGCAGCCCTCCCTTTGTTATGACATTTTGAAAACTTAGGAAATTGGAAGCTGAACCGGATAATCAGTTATCAACCAAGACATTTATCCTTATTAGCAAAAATTCAGTCAAAATTACCTTGCCACTTAAATTCTCAAAAAGAATTCTTTTACTTTTTAAAATTTTCGACATTTTTCAGTTTGAGTGTGATTACTTCAAACAATACACATAGTAATGGACTGGAGGGAACAACATTATGTAAAGTGTAGCAACAAGCCATCTCATGTGGATTTTATAATGTTTGCATATGGGATTGATAATTTTGCATTCAGGATTTTCAGTCAAATAAATCAATGGATCTAACATTCAAAATTGAAGATGTCAAACTTCCTAAATGCTAATGAATGTTGATTATAGTGTGCTGAAAACCAGCTACTCAATATTAATTCTTTTAAAAGTGAACCTGTATACCACTCAATTAATAAAGTAGTCCATCTTAGTACATCTATCTTCTCCCTGTGTTACAATAGTATTAAATTCAAGGCTATATATAAAATCTTTAATTTGATACATTTATTTTAATTAAAACATTTTGAAAATATATTATTTCTTTAAAATGGAAAAGAGTCAACTTTACTTTTTCTCTCTCTTATTCCTCACACAATCAATGTGTAAATACCATTTTTACTACCTCCAAAATATTTTATCAAGCCTTTTACTTTGTCCCTACCCACAAGGACATGACAGACTATGAATATATGAATTCTTGAAACAGCTGGTATTTAATAGTATTCTTTTAGTAACAAGGCATATAACCCCAATATAAAATAGATTAATTACAGTATAACTTGGAAGGATTTTAGAATAACAAGCTTCAAGAAGAATCTGTTTCATTCTGTTGTTTGTTTCCTTTGCTGTGCATAAGTTTTTTAGTTTAATGTGGTCCCACTTGTCTGATTTTGCTTTTGGTGTCATATCCGAGAAATCATTTCCAAAGCTAATGCCAGGAAGCTTTTCCCATATGATTTCTTCTAGGAGTTTCACAGCGCCTGGTCTTATATTTAAATAATTCATTTTGTGTTGATTTTTGGGTATAGTGAAAGGGTCCGATTTCATTTTTTTGGCATGTGATATCCAGTTTCCCCAACATACTTTGTTGAAGAGACTGTCTTTTTCCTATTGTGTATTCTTGGCATCCTAAGATTTACTTTATGACCTGGAAATTCCACTTCTGATTATATACCCAAAAGAATTGAAATCATGATCTCAAAGAGGTATATGTACTCCCATGTTCATTGCAGCATTATTTACAATAGCCAAGCTATGGAAGTAACCTAAGTGGCCACCAACTGATGAACTGATAAAGAAGACATTACATCTATGTTTATATATATATATGTATATATATATGTGTGTTTATATATATGTGTGTATATATACCTGTATATACATATAATATATATGTGTAATTTAGCCTTATAAAGAAGAATCCTGCAATATACAATGACTTGGATGAACCTGGACAACATCATGCTAAGTAAAATAAGCCATTCACAGAAGGACAAATTCTGCATGATTCCACTTACGTGAAATATCTAAAATAGTCAAACTCATAGAAACAGAGTAAAATGGTGGTTGGCAGGGGTCCAGGTGGGGGAAAGTACCTTTGCGATTCAAAGGGTATAGAGTTTCAGATACTCAAGATGAATAATTTCTCGAGGTCTGCTATGCAACATTGTGCCTATAGTTAATAGTACTGTCCTGTGTATCTAAATTTTTGTTCAGGGTAGATCTCATATTAAGTGTGTGTTTTTTTTTTAACCACAATGATACTTTAAAAATAGTCATTTAGTATATGAAATATTATGTAGAGATTTAAAATAATGGAACAAAATTATATTTAATTACTTGAAAAATATTTCTGAAATCTCATAAAGAAAAACAAATATAAGTATACATGTAATAAAATCTGTTTTTTAAGTAAAAAACAGTAGAGTACATGGTAATGAGAAGGCATTGTCTTATGTGTTCACTGTCAGTCCCTCAGTGGTCTCTGTTTCATAACGTACTTCACTCAAAATAAGTTTTCAATTGCCAATCAGAATAATTAGTCTACAACATAAATGTCATTCTAATGTGCCCATGCTTGAAGTTATTTCTGCTTATAATTAATTTTAAACTTGGCTTCATATACCCTCCCTTACATAGCTTCATCTTCTACCACATCATACTATTATGTAAGCCACATGAAACTTTACCCTCTTGGAGGAATTTTCCACTCTCTCACCTTGTGTTCTTTTTGAACACACTATGCTTTCAATATGACTCCGTTTTGTAAGACACTGCCCTTCCATCAGTTTCATTTGGCTAAAACCCTCCCGAAAACATGATTTACATCAAGTGTCCTTAACGTGTACTTCTATTACAGCTATTACTTTTTTTTAGAATACGTTTAAAACCCTAATTGCAATTGCATATTGAATTGTCTGTCTCTTCTGCTAGATTGTAAACTCCTTAATGGAGGTGGAGTTAAGCCCCTCTGCTTCCTAAAGGAATGCTACAAAGAAACACAATGGTATTGCTCCCATGTGTGAAGTGATAAAATACAGAATCTGGGACATTAACTTTAGCTAACCTTCTTAAAAACTTAGAGTCTAAATGATAAAAGAGTCTGAGAAAATCTTGTTTAAACGCTTCCAGTCCCAAGGGGTACAGAGACAAGTTTAAGTGTACAACAGTCAATGGCCGGCCTGAGATTCAGTGAGTAAATAACATGATAGAGAAAGTAAGAATACAGAAAGGGTTAAAACTTTAAAAATCAAGACAATAGATATGAAGCATTCTGGAATTTTTAGTAAAGGGAAAACAGCCAAAATACTTCAGGGAGATAAAATAGTATCACTTACTACAGCATTATTATAATGGTTTATGATTCTAATAATAACCTTGGGTCATCAAGGCAAAGAATAATTTATATTAGCAAAGAAAATTAAAAATCTTGACCTTCAGTAATATTCATCTCATAAAGGTTTACACCTAAATTTGTTTATAATTTTCCTAGATGCTCAATGATGTAAATCTTAAATTTTCTGGAAATCAAAGCTAGCCTGGTAAGTGACATCCAAACATTTCTAGGTAATTTCAATCTTCGAGTTAAGGAACATCTTCTATAGAAATCAAAAGAGAAGAAAAATTTTATTTTCAGGATGAATTTGTGTTTTGATTTGATCATTTTTCTTTAATTGATTGCTGGAGTCCCCACACCCTTTGCTACTTAGAAGGGGAGTCTTGGTTGATGCTTGGACTCTGTTGTTTATGAGCCAGATAATATGAAAAACAAAGAGATTATTTGAACTTGATGTTGCAAAATGAGGGAATTCCTTGGCAGTCCAGTGGTTAGGACCCGGCGCTTTCACTGCCATGGCCGGGGTTCAATCCCTGGTCAGGGAACTAAGATCCTGCAAGCTGCATGACGCGGCCAAAAAAAAAAAAAATGTTGTAAAATGAAAGAGTAATATGATTCATTCATTATAAATTCACAGTAAGTCAACAAATGTTTGACTCATAACAAGTGATATTTGACTTCAATGAGTTTCTACTTAGCTCTTTGTGAGGGTGGGGTCAGAAGTTCTCAAGGTAAGATTGTACAGGATGCTTTCATAAATGTTGCATAGAATATTGGTCCATGAGTCTTTAAATAATGTGCAGAGCAGATTTGTGATTTGCAAAGTAGGAATTTTGATGAGTAAAACAATGCTAAGCAAGTGTGTTTATTTCATAATTTCTTAAAATGCGTTTTTTGATCACAAAGTCCATTTTTCAGGGCATTTCTCTTAGAGTAACATTTCATGAACTATACTTTGAAGCATATTGTTATATTTATTTAGTTAGAAAACCATTATAAAAATCTAAGCAGGGCTTCCCTGGTGGCGCAGTGGTTGAGAGTCTGCCTGCCGATGCAGGGGACACGGGTTCGTGCCCCGGTCTAGGAGGATCCCACATGCCGCGGAGCGGCTGGGCCCGTGAGCCATGGCCGCTGGGCCCGCGTGTCCGGAGCCTGTGCTCCGCAGAGGGAGAGGCCACAGCAGTGAGAGGCCCGCGTACCGCCAAAAAAAAAAAAAAAAAAAAAAAATCTAAGCAAAAAATTTTTGAACAGAACATTTTCCGCTCCTATTCTGCAACAAGAACAAAGACAAAAAGAAAGGTCAAAAATATATCCTCATCCTACAATTATGGAAGATCAGACTTTGTAAATTCTATCCTATGATTAAGAAAGCATGTTTTGTTTTATATGTAATGTAACCTGCTTTATCCCATTTTTTTTCTAATCTATTTTGACTTTGTTTTTTAAAATAAAATCAACTATGATTGAAATGACTACCTCTTCCTTAAACACAATAAAACACAGTTGGAGAGAACTTGAGGATCTAATAGTTAATACACAATATATACGAAATATATCATTAAACCTAAAAGGTCACTCACTTGCATTTTAATATTAGCACGCACTTATTTTTGTGTGCTTTTTTTCCAGTTTTATTGAGATGTAATTGACACATAACACTGTGTAAGCTGAAGGTGTACAATGTGTTGATTTGATACACGTATCTTGCAAAATGATTACCATCAGAGGATTAGCTAATGCCTCTGTCCTGACGCATATATACTTGAAAGTAGCCAACACTTGTATAACACTATGTACTAGGCACGGCCCTAAGAACTTCTCACTGAATTTTTACCATGACCATCCTGTGGAGTTACATTATGATAATCTCCTTATTTTATAGTTGGGGAAAGAGGCTGATTTAAATTAGGCAGTTTGCTGAGGGCACACAGTAAGCACACGGCACAGCCACATGTGAAAGTATATAGTCTGTCTCCAGAGTCCATAGCCTCAAACATCCTTCTTTGTAACACTCCAGGTCATCATATTGATAATCACTTGATATACTCAGAGTACTTTTGTTTGGGCTCTATGGATCAACAAATTATGTTTCCTTTTTCATAGAAAACTGTACTTTTTGGAAAAGATAGCTATTGGCATAACTGATTTTATTAATGATTATAAAATAATTGTTTCCTTGCTGCATAAAAGATAATGTTATCTTTAGATGGAGAGGACAAAACAAGAAAGTTTAACACAAAAATAGACCTGCTCAAGGAAGAGCAAGTTTGCCTTCGTAGTGGTAAAATCCTGACAAATTAATATTCAATGATTCACTTACTGCTTCTGAAATAATAATGACCATGCATTTTTTACATAATTTATCACTCTATTTTACAAGTATACATTATGTGTAAAATATACTCACCAATTATAGGGGCTTAAATGAATGCTATTCAATAAAATTATTCTTAGTGTATTTTATTTTTCTGTTTACATATTTTATTATTTCATTAATAGTAGAAGGTTAACTATTTTAAACATAGATAACACCACTAATTATTATTCTCCCCCATTCAAGCCTTTCTCATAATTTTCAGTCTTCTAAGTCCTGTGTAAAAAAGAAAGGAGTCACCCATTCAAACACTAAAGAGATAAAAGGTAAGAAATATAGACAGTGTGATATTTACACAACAGTTAAAACTGCTGTCCTTACAGAGAGAAAATATTGTTTTGACTTGCAAACTGAGAAAAAATAACTAGGGATGTCAGAATTGCAGAATAAATATAGACTCTAGATATCATGTTCTTACATTGTTACTGTTCTGACCGTAATTACACTTTAAAATGAAACTTGTGGATAAAGAGTATTTGAAGATAACAAACTATAATGACTATAACACATTCTCAGGCAAAATGGCTATATTTGTTTTTTTCTAATATTTGATCACCATTAATGAGCTCCCCATGAAAGTTATGGTTTTAAGAAACTGGTGAAAACCTTAGTTCTGGAAAAAAATTTTACTTGAGACTATGTACCTACACAGCATACCAGAAAAAAAACTGAATAATTTGTATGGCCAAAAATTGTTTCTCCAAGATTAATCTTTTTAGAGAACAATGAATTATTTCTTTGAGTATTCTCTGCCATGGGGAAAGGGGAGGGAAATATACATTATTTCTGCTACCCTTTCTTTTTTATTAACATGATGTTCTCTCTCACGAGTACCATGGGTATAAACAGATGAGCATTTCTGTTCAAATCTATGGAATATGTAGTGAGAACCCAAGTTCCCATTATCATATATCATTTCAATTAATTTTTTTTCAAAAACATGTGCAGATCTATTTATCATTCCATCTTTTTGAAAAAAGTAGTCACACTATACCCCTTGGAATCTAGGCCATTTAATGAATTTCATTTTCAGTATTTAGCATGCAAAAATATTACCTAATAGAAGTTAAGACCTCTTCTCTTGCTGTACCCATTGGTGAAGTTAGAAGTAACTAGTCACCAATTCTGTCCTAGGACTCCTTAATAAACAGGGACAAAGGGTATGGGGATACTCATGAGCTTTATATGATATCAGGCAGAAGATCCCTCCGATTGCCAAATACTGATAGCAGTGCAAAATGCATTTATCAATACTTTCCCTGAACACGAGAAAATAATTATGTTTAGGAGAGAAAAGGATAGGAATGAAGACAAAACACTTTATTGCTTCTAAAATTTTACAGGATGAAAAGTGTAACTTGAAATATTATGTTGTAAAACTGAAATGGATAATTATAAATGCACATAGATCTATGTAAGTCTAATGACGTTTAAGGGAGAATGGATATGGAATAATACACATTTGTAGATAGAAGCAGTACTCTGTATAGTATGCTTTGTATCAAATGAAGGCCCTTTATGTCTACTAATGCTGACAGCAATTGACCCAGAAAAACAACCCCAACCTGAAAGAATTTTCTAAGTCAGTACTTTGTGAAAACTACAAGGGAGATAATTTGACAATGATTATATTAACAATTTAAAATGAGAATTATGTATTTTCCAACTAGTATAATTATGTACTCCAAAATATAATTTGGGGTATGATGAAAACTCTTACCTTAGTAAAGGTAGGTAATTATCTCTGCTCTTGTCCTGTGGCTATCTCTTTTTTTTTTTTTCTTTAATTCAAGAGAATTTTGCTCTTCTGATCAGTTTCTTCGTGTACCATGCTATCCTTTCATGTGTCCTTCTGCCGTGGAATGGTTGGTTACATCTTTCTTCTAATATTATCAGACAGTCCTTAGTTGTCTGCATAAACATATTTTAAACTTGCTTTGTCTTAACTACTTTGTCTTTATCAATGATATGCTCAAAAGGATCTCTATGCTCCCATTTGCTTTGAAGAAATTTTTACCATTAGCTACTGATTAATAAGAAATGACTTCTCATTCTATTTATGTTATCTTACATCTGTAAATGTCTCTAATATGAATCGTGCTTCTTGAACAAGTTGCCACAGTATTCTGCCTACTTAAAATTCTGCTCTATTATGGCAGTGGGTGGGATGTTATAAATTTTTTTTCCTTTGGATGAAAAATAATAATACCTGGTCTGTGTTGGCACTGGCTATCTTATATGTCACATAGAATCATTGATGCCCCAGGATTTTATTTTGTTTTGTTTTCTTTTAACAAAACATTAAACATCCCTCTTGGGCTGAAGTAGCCATTAAAGTTTATCTTTTTGCTCCAACTTGGTGATAGCAATAAAAGTTGGTAAGAGGGCTTCTCTGGTGGCGCAGTGGTTGGGAGTCCGCCTGCCGATGCAGGGGACACGGGTTCGTGCCCCGGTCCGGGAAGATCCCACATGCCGCAGAGCGGCTGGGCCCGTGAGCCATGGCCGCTGAGCCTGCGCGTCCGGAGCCTGTGCTCCACAACGGGAGAGGCCACAACAGTGAGAGGCCCGCGTACCGAAAAAAAAAAAAAAAAAAAGTTGGTAAGAAAGAATTCTGCCCTTGACCACACAAAACAGTAGACATAATCAGAAGGAACTGTTATTTAGTTCTTCTCAATACTTTCAATGATTCTAAAGACCTATGTTTAAATGATGTGATTAAAATTACATGCAATTTTGTCTCTCACTCATCCATCTTTGCTATATCTTCTTACAAAGCCACTCTCATTTGCACATAACCAAGTACCTAGTAGTAGGACAATGTATGTCCAATAGACTAATAGAGCTGGGAATGGATTACTTTTATTTCATGATAAAAAGTTTTCCAAGTCAGATATCTTTCTTACATGTGATTCTAGACCTAAGGCAAAAACACACTTGCAAGAAGATAGAGCTTGCCTAATCTCAGATATGGGCAAACTGGATGCTGATGATGATTTCAACTCTGGGACTAGCATGGAATCAATTGCATCACTGAGTACATACAATGGCAGCAACGTATAATGTGACTGTAATGAGTGAGGCTCTGGGACTTTAAGGGGAAGGGTTTCACAGAACTTATACCTGAGTTAATACACTTTGAGTTAGACAGACTTATAATTCAATTATTTCTCTTTTATTTAATCAGTTTTAATGTGTTTTATGCTTTTTTGTTTGTTTTTGTTGTTTTTTTTGGCGGTACGCGGGCCTATCACTGTTGTGGCCTCTCCCGTTGTGGAGCACAGGCTCCGGATGCGCAGGCTCAGCGGCCATGGCTCACGGGCCCAGCCGCTCCGCGGCATGTGGGATCCTCCCGGACCGGGGCACGAACCCGTGTCCCCTGCATCGGCAGGCGGACTCTCAACCACTGAGCCACCAGGGAAGCCCTTTAATGTGTTTTGAATGAGGTTAAAAATACTTCTACGTGTTGAAGCTGTATTAATGAAATGAAGTAAAGTGTAAAAATGCCTATTTACTTAACAGTCATGGTTACTTTTCTTAATTGAAGTCCAGAGACCATTAATAAATGAACTGTTAGTTTTTAGGAATGAAAATTGTCCCTTATGTTTTTTATATTAAATTTTAAAAAATGAGACAGTGTACAATTATATCGTCCTGTTTGCTACAAGATTATTCACAAGTGATTATAATCCCTGAATTTATATGACTTAACACACCTGCCAATATCTCAGATAAAACTGCAGAAACTATATCATGTGGAAAGCTTAATGATAATTCAATATTAATATAAATAATGGTAAAATCATTCTACTTAAAACAACTTTGCATATGATTAAAATTTCAAAGCCATAAAATTTGAAACTAAATTCATTTTGCTCATGACCAGAAGGTATTCACAGCTCATCACATATTTGATGAAAGCCGTCTTTGTACATTAACTATTTCATTTTTCCTAACAATAAAGCCATGAGGGAAAAACAAAACAAAACAAAACAAAAATCTCTAGGTGTGAGAATCTTGGTAATCCAGCTGTTCTCAAAGGTAAGCCTATGCAATTTTTTTTTTTTTTTTGCTGTACGCGGGCCTCTCACTGTTGTGGCCTCTCCCGTTGCGGAGCACAGGCTCCGGACGCGCAGGTTCAGGGGCCATGGCTCACAGGCCCAGCCGCTCCGCGGCATGTGGGATCTTCCCGGACTGGGGCACGAACCTGTGTCCCCTGCATCGGCAGGCGGACTCTCAACCACTGCACCACCAGGGAAGCCCCTGCCTATGCATTTTTGACCTTTCAATTTGTTCCAAGAGTCTTCAACCACCTTTTTCCTGTATTATTTTCTGGACATTTAATGATATGGCAGTGGTATTCTTGTCTTCTTCATTATATGAGTAAAGATGATTAAAACTTTTGTTTTATTTTCCCTTATATTACATGAGAGAACTTTTCCAAAAATTTTTCATTTGAAAAAATGGCAAAAGAATGAGTGAAAAGGCAAAAACACAGGTTTTGAGCAACTAAAGTAAGAGAACGCTTAGTCTTCTACTGAATGTGACTGGATCTCTTTGTATCAGAATGCAACTATTGCTTTAATTTTTGGTTGCTCATTGTTTAATTTTTCATTTAACTTTTTCATATATAATGCAGTCACATGATTGACTCATCCAGTGAAAATTCTCCCTTCTCTCCCTGTGCTCAAGCAATCCCAGAATTCCAGACAACACAGACAACTGTATTTGTGTCTTACCTGTCATTCCAGAGTGTCTTTATGTAAGTTCTTGCACTCTATGAATATATACTTACCCTCCACTTTTTATACACAAAGTAGTGTACTATATACACACTCCTCTGTTTCTTGCTCTCTCATTTAATATATCTTGGAGTCTACTTTCGTATAAGTGCACAGAGAGCTTCCTTGCTGGTTAGAGCAGCACATTATAACATTATTTGTTACACTGTAAATTATTTCAACACTCCCTTACTGAAAGACATTTAGATTATTTTATTTAATTATTGTTTCTTCCTTTACAGACAATGCTGCAATTAATGACCTTAATGAGAAAAGTGTATATATAACATATTTCTCAGTTGAGTCAAAAAGTGAATCCATTTCTAATTTTAATATTTAAATAGAAATTATACTGAAGCTAATACATCCTCCTTACAGATGTAATAGTTTGCCCTCCCACAGCATTATAAGAGAATGCATATTTCCCAGCAGCCTCATTAACAGAGCACATTGTCATTTGTTTCAGGCTAAGATGGAGTAATAGGGACCAGATATACTTCCAGAAACAAAAGCGTTGTTCCAGCTTTTCTTTGATTAGTGTTAGCATGAACTACAGTTTTCAGTCCATTGCCTTTAAAGTTATGAGTCTTTACATTTACATTTGAAGTGAGTTTTTTTTGGTGGAATGCAGTGAGTTTTGTTTCACTTGTCCATTTTTCACCATCAACAAAAGCAGAGGTATTTCAAGTGGAGAGGAAATAGTGATGATAGATATATCAGTGACATGCTGCTTATGTTGTAGTATATTTTACATTACAGCTTGAAGAATAATGTGTAATGTATATGTTGTCATAGAGTAAATGGAATTGTAACATGTTTCACCATTTACAAAACTATTTTAACATGCTATCTTCTACCCTGCTCTAGGACATTTCAAAGCAAACTAATTCTATTATCCCTTACATCTTATTCTCCTTTATATTTATTCTCCATTTTACACTGCGACCTGTGAAAGTTCTGTTAAAAGGAAATCGTGGGGCTCCCTGGGACTTCCCTGTTGGTCCAGTGGTTAAGACTCTGAGCTTCCACTGCAGGGGGCACGGGTTCCATCCCTGGTTGGGGAACAAAGATCTGTCATGCTGCATGATGCAGATTAAAAAAAAAAAAAAAGAAAGAAAGAAAAGAAATTGTGGGGCTCCCTGATATATTCCCAATGCTGTAGTCTCCCTCCTCCCACCTCATATTAGTCTCATTACAGCAGTGGACTTGAAGATGAAGTAGCAGATTTGTTACCTTCAGATATTTCCAATTTTTACACAAGTAACATCTTAGGTAAATTTGGCAGAGGCCATGAAATCCAATATAAAGTGTTTATAAGGACACTTTGTTTTTCACAAAGTCATCCATTTTTAATCACTAGGTTCAGGCGACTCAGATCCATTGCTGGGATGAGAAATATCTTCAACACAATTCATGAAGTTTGCAAATTTTTTAGCCTCTATTTGTTTCCTTCCTTGAGTTAATCAAGGGAAACTTCTTAGTTGGAAGATTAATATTCTTATTATAAAACAGTATTTTAGAAAAAAAGGCTGCTATTTGAAAATTTCAATACTTGAGCAAAATAATAAAGGTAATAAAGAATTTCAGTGTTTGGGCAAGTATTAATAGCATATTTCTGTCTTTATCAAGACCATGTTCTTAACACTGTACAGCATTTAATCTCCGGGTATTAAAGAAATCTTTTTCAGAGAAAGATGTTCAATTAACCTGATTGGATTTGACATATAATCTACAATTCATTTAAGTTGAATATTAGACTTCAGCTTACACCAAAGTGCTATAGAATGACAGGTTTTTCACAAATATTCAAAATTGACAATGTATTATTGTTGTACAAGTATTCCAAGTTTTACTATTTACATATAATATATATTCCATTTTATATATAGTATTTATTAATATAGTATTATAATATAATTCGTTAGCCATTACTATTTTTGATCCATATACATATTAAATAATGATACATTTTTGTTCACTGGTTTATAAGAAAAAAGGCAAAAATCACTTAAATTGACAACTGTAATATCAACATCATAGTATGGCCAGCCTGTGCCTAAACATCACTAGTTTTGAGAAACTGTTTCTACCTGAGGAAACCCATTTAATTTTGTACCATCTGTTAGCAACGCCCAAGCCATGCCCCCATGCACACTTTTCAAAAAATTAGAGATTATTTTAGCATGCTGTAGCAAGCACCCCATGACCCTCCAAGTTTATTCCTAAGGACCAAGAGGGAAAACCAGTTTGTTTCTCCAATGTGAGCCAATTTTTTCGCTTTCATCTTATTGTTGTTTGTTCTACTTAAATATATTAATTTACATTAAGCATCTTTAATCAAATAACTAAAGTTTTGCTCCATATTTCAGTTGTGGCATGTATTGAACAGACTAACATCATTGCATCGATTCTAAAATATTTATTGAATACTTTAATATAATTGATTAAGTTATAAAATCTATAGTAATCCCCTTGGACTTTTCTCTGGGAAATGAGTAAGTTTTTCTTAAACAGTCATATTTTCACAAATATTTGAGATAAAGAATATAAAAAGTTGACCTATATCGTTGTTAATTCGTTCCCTAAACATCAAACTTTGTACTGAGAATGTTTATTTTACTTCCCATTGTCAGAGAGGGCTCTCAGTAGAGATATGGAACAAAACAAAAAGCACAGAAAATATAAACCTTAAATAAATTAAATGTATCAATGGTTAATAGAATGACTCTTTTAGTCTAAATTGTAATC
The DNA here is from genome assembly GCF_963455315.2 of Globicephala melas. Taxonomy (NCBI): domain Eukaryota; kingdom Metazoa; phylum Chordata; class Mammalia; order Artiodactyla; family Delphinidae; genus Globicephala; species Globicephala melas. The sequence goes on from NC_083318.1 coordinate 11,502,368, forward strand.
TTTTTTTAAAAAAAATAAATTTATTTATTTTTAGCTGCGTTGGGTTTTCGTTGCTGCACGCAGGCTTTCTCTAGTTGTGGCGGGCGGGAGCTACTCTTCGTTGTGGTGCACGGGCTTCTCATTGCTGTGGCTTCTCTTGTTGCGGAGCATGGGCTCCAGGCACATAGGCTTCAGAAGTTGTGGCTCGCAGGCTCAGTAGTTGTGGCTCACCGGCTTCGTTGCTCTGCAGCATGTGGGACCTTTCCGGACCAGGGCTCGAACCCGGGTCCCCTGCATTGTCAGGAGGATTCTTAACCACTGTGCCGCCAGGGAAGCCCTTCTAAACTTAATCTTTTACACTATGAAAATAACGTGCATTTATTTATATTTTCATTCATGACATGAAATAACCTGAAGGTATACTTAATCTTAAGTACATTGAGTCAATCAAGTTATGTAGACATTTTAATCATAACACAATTTAATCGCACTATGTTAAAACCTAATTTAATTTTCTTCAGTATCCACAATAAAACTTGTTATTGTATCCTGACAGCTATGAGGAATGGTTAAAATATTTTCTGCATGGAGCGACACACTACATTGGATGAGAATAAATCATCAAATTGGTCAATTACAAAGTGTGAAAAAGTTGTTCCATTATACTTATTATCGTCATCGACCTATTATTAATGTTATGGTTGTCATTACTTAGCGAACAACTGCCGAATCTACTGTTCGAGTTAAATGGCAGAGATAACACAGAGTGCACCAGGCTAGGAACAATTACATCAATAGACTTTTAATTCTTAGAGACTTTAAAACAAGGGTCATAATGAATACGCTTGGAGAGGCCGGGTTGTTAATGCAAATACATGAAAGAGACCGGGTGAAAGAGAGAAGGTCTGAAACAAACTGGAAATCACATTGTACTCTAAAGCAGCGGTCCCCAGCCTTTTTGGCACCAGGGACCAGCTCCGTGGAAGACAGTTTTTCCATGGACCTGGGGGTGGGTGGGTAGGGAAGGGTTCAGGTGGTAATGCTAGCAGTGGGGAGCAGCTCATGAAGCTTCGCTGTTGTCCACTGCTCGCCCCCTGCTGTGCGGCCCGTTGGTCTAAAGGACCTCACTGATGTGCTTAGCTGCATTCCATCATCTCGACTGAACCATAGGGGCCAATTATAGCCACATCTTATGATCTTGTAAAGGATGCCAGTAACTTATTTTTTAACTTTATATATCCTTATTTTAATGTCATGAATTATTAAAATAAGCAGACACACACTATATGGGCCACAAAAATGTTTTTGAAGTCGTCTACTTTGCCAATTTCCTTGGTGTAAAACTTCCAAGGAACATGGCCAGTTTAAATCTATCAATGTTATATCACTGAACATGAAGTTGAGAAGAGCTTCAGACATTCATTTCTCACAAGCACGTGCACTGCACCTTCAGCACACCACTCCCAAAGGCATGGATTGCTCCCTTAGCTTTAAGGGAACATCCACAAACACCAAGAAGTCTGCCAAAGGGGATCTATCTGTATATTGGTACCTCTGGAAACATCTTAACTTCCTCTTTACTCTCTCCACCCTCCTTGGCCTTGTGATATACCCTTTAATTCATGTTTGCTTTTTGCCTTTCTGTACGTCCTGTTCCACTCCTTCCCTCTCACTCCACATTTTGTATTTATGGTGATTAGTATGGGTTTGCTTCCCATACTAATGGGAAGCTAGGCCACTGTTACCCAACACACAGTTTCCTGTGTTTGGTTCCCTTTGTGACCCACAACATATTCAAGACAGTCCTGCCTTCCTTCTAGGTCCCAAGCCCAGTGCCAGAGTCTCCTGGACTTTGCTCAGGAGACAATAATGGAAAAGATACATGATTTTCCACTGAAAAGTAGTTTTTGTCATTATCAGCCTGGAATAAATACTATAAGGTATGCTTTAGTGTTATGAAAATGTGAAAAGGGCCCGCTAAATGTGGTAGCTGATAATGGAAGTAGACGTTCTGGGAAGAAATTGAGTGGTCAGCATCTTCAAGAAAAAGAATACTGGGCTTCCCTGGTGGCACAGTGGTTGAGAGTCCGCCTGCCGATGCAGGGGACACGGGTTCGTGCTCGGATCAGGGAGGATCCCACGTGCCGCGGAGCGGCTGGGCCCGTGAGCCATGGCCGCTGAGCCTGCGCGTCCGGAGCCTGTGCTCCGCAACGGGAGAGGCCACAACAGTGAGAGGCCCGCGTACCGCAAAAAAAAAAAAAAAAAAAAAAAACTGAACAAACTAAAAATCAACAACTTAGATGATCTGTCAGAGAATTAAGGTGATAAGAAAAACTACAAGCTCCTGAACAGAAACCAGATGTCTAGAAGTTTTACCAAAACCCATGGAAATCAAATGACTTTTATAAAAAGGACAATAATCAAAAAGAAAACTTTGAAAAACAGCAAACACTATGAACAAATTTAATATATAAGACACTGATGAGATAATTACAATACAATATTAAACAAAGCATAGTATTATGAAAATGTATACAATTTCTACAAATACTTAAAAGGTAAACAAGTAGCCAACAGAGGAAAAACAGAGTCAAATGTTTTGACTCACAGAAAATGAAACCTAAGTGCTCAATAAACATAAAAAATTCTAAAGTAAGTAGTGGTCAGAGAAATAACAGATTTGAAAACAAGAAGTATTTCCAATAAATCAAAATGAGAAAAATAAACAGTGGAAGTACTTGGTACTGATGAGAATATATAAAATCAGGAATTCCCTAACAATAATAGTGCAAATTTAAATTGTATATGACACTATAAGCTTAAATCTGTCAATACCACATAGTGTTAAGGATTTCCAACATACAAACCACCAATATTACTTCTAAGCCTAATTTTTATATTAACTCACATATGTTCAAGGTGATAGGTTCAATGATGTTTACTGTAAATTTGATTTTTATCATCAAAAGTTAATCTGAATTAATCTGAATGACTCTCAAGAGGAGAATAAGTAGATATATGGTGATTTTGTCATTTTTACAATAGTCAAGACTCCTCAGTCAAAGACTACTAGGACCTCTCCTGTAGTTGAACAAGATGGGTACATTGCTTATTGCAGCTAGGCAAATCACACCATGGGGATGTGTGGAGTGTCTAGTAAGAAGGTATGAAAAGGAAATTCTGTTTTATTTGGATCTTTCAAATGATTTGGGGGCGTGGTTCAAGGCAACTAAGTTTTGTTCTATATCAAAAGCCATTAAAGGACTTCCCTGGTGGCGCAGTGGTTGAGAGTCCGCCTGCCGATGCAGGGGACACGGGTTCGTGCCCTGGTCCGGGAAGATCCCACATACCGCGGAGCGGCTGGGCCCGTGAGCCATGGCCGCTGAACCTGCGCGTCCAGAGCCTGTGCTCCGCGATGGGTGAAGCCACAACAGTGAGAGGCCCGCGTACCGAAAAAAAAAAAAAAAAAAGCTGTTAGAAAGCAGGAGTAATTCTATGATTTACTATCTTAATGAACCTTATCTAGAAGTAGAAAAGATTAACATGAGACTGAAAATACAGGTAGGTAAAGAAGCAGCAGCCGCTCATATTAGCAATGATGGCGTATATTTGGTGTTTTTGTAATTTGCACAGTATGTTTGTTGCTTTTTTCTGTGTGTGGACAAACTTTGTCTCACTTCATCACAGCCATGGTGTGTCCTTAATTGATGTTGATGTTCTATGAAGTTATTAACATTTAAAAGAACATGAGGCTTAGCTCTGAGTGCTAGACCAGCTCTTGGATGACTGCTTTTATCTTTCTCACATGAAATAAAATACGAACGCTAAAATATAAAAGAGAAGTGCACACATCAGCTTCTGTTTATTGCAGCCCCTCTTCCTCTTCTAATTTCAACTCCTGTTGTTTTTGAAAATTCTATGTCCAGGTATACTATCACTCTGCTATAATTATCTACTCCCAGCCTTGCTGGCTTCAATTTATTTCCAATAACCTTGATTTTTGGTTTCTTTTCTCTCATACTTGACAACAAAAAAAAGTGCTTTAATGTTTAATAATGAAATCTAAGCTAGTTAATATATAGCACTGACTTTGGGTGCCAAGTTGGTAATAACGTGATGATTGTTTTGTTTTGTTTTGTTTTGTTTTTTTCGGTATGCGGGCCTCTCACTGTTGTGGCCTCTCCCGTTGCAGAGCACAGGCTCCGGACGCGCAGGCTCAATGGCCATGGCTCACGGGCCCAGCCGCTCCGCTGCATGTGGGATCTTCCCGGACCGGGGCACGAACCCGTGCCCCCTGCATCGGCAGGCGGACTCTCAACCACTGCGCCACCAGGGAAGCCCGTGATGATTGCTTTTATTTGAAATTAATTTGAGAGACACCATAGATTTATCTTGGGTTCTTGGATTTGGTTGTATAATGAATATCTTAGCAGAGGATAAGAAATTTTGACTTAATTAAACATATTAAGAATAATTAAATGACTTTGACTTTGAAAATTATATTACTCTTGTCTTCAGTAACTCTCATAAAGCATATAAACTAATTGATTAATAGGGAAGGAAGGAGACCAACTGCACATACACAATTCAATACTCTGTGAATGTCCATGTCTGTGTCTTGAATTTTTACACACACACACACACACACACTCACTCACTCACAATTTTTCCAAGTTTAAGAACGTTGTTAAATATATTAAATCATTACTAGTATTAGAAAATACCAAAGGAAGCAGAGACCTAGCAATGTCTAATCTAAAATTATTTCTTACTGCCCATTCTATTTACTTAGCTTCTAGCATCCAATTCCTAGATGCATAAAAATGTCATCTTATGTAGGTTGAACCTGTATAGTGTGCATGGCTGTGATTTACTAACACTGATATTGTGAACATTATTAATATAATGTTCTTTTTTTTTTTTTCAGTACGCGGGCCTCTCACTGCTGTGGTCTCTCCCGTTGCGGAGCACAGGCTCCGGACGCGGAGGCTCAGCGGCCATGGCTCACGGGCCCAGCCGCTCGCGGCATGTGGGATCTTCCCGGACCGGGGCACGAGCCCGTGTCCCCTGCATCGGCAGGCGGACTCTCAACCACTGCGCCACCAGGGGAGCCCTAATGTTCTTATTATATTTTCAAATGCATGACATTCTCCTTTATCTGCTCAAAGTATCAGTCTTCTTGGGAGTAGGTAAGTGTTCCCTACAGAAGGAACATTCATGAGAAGATCAAGGTAAAACACAATTTCAGAATTTAAAAAATTAATATAAATTTCCATTCAAAACAAGGTAGTTTCTTCTCTAAAGACAGTAACCATGTCTTTTCACCCCATTATTATATCAAATACCTGACTTGTGGTTGACTTTTGGGCAACCACGCATGACTTTTATAAACTTGAAACATGGCTAGTACAAATTAATATTGCTATAAGTGTAAAATATGAAATTTGAAATATCTAATATGAAAAAGTATATAAAAAGTATATAATTTGGACCTCATTAATGGTTTTATATGTCAAAATGTTAATTTGGGGGATTGGTTTATATAAAATATATTACTAACATAAATTTTACTGATTGTCAATGTGCCTATTAGACTTAAAATTACATATATTGATCCCATTATATTTTTATTTAATAGCACTTGTTCAGACTACAGAGAACTTTTATAAGGAAAGTACAGATGGAGACAGGAAAGTGAAAGAAACTTCAGAACTTGGAGTGACTGAGATGGGTACCTTCTAAGTTGGTATAATCGAACTGAAGGAGAGAATGAGAAACTGAATAGCAGGGTTTAGGGAAAATACAGATATAAAAACACAAGTGAACACACATATACCTTCCTACTGACATCTAAATTCTGTATTAGGAAGAGAATGAGGTGTGAAGGTCATAATGAAGGGAGGAGAAGCAATGTAACTGTTTAAATGATAAGGTCATGACTAGGGGCACTTTGTCAGTTTTTGTTGTTTTTGTTTTTTTAACAAGTCTAATAGCTGTCATGCTTGGTTAGCTAGTAATCAAGTAGAGAAAGAACACTGCCTCTGCATAACTCAATGTTAGTGAGATGTTCTTTCTTTCCTTTTTTGTTAAACAAACTTATTGTGATACAATTCACTATAAAACAATCCAATTCACCCATTTAAAGTGTACAAGTCAACGGTTTTTAACATATTCCCAGATGTGAACAGGCAGAATTACAGTCAGCTTTAGAACATTCTCATCACCTCAGAAAGAAAGCGCATACCCTTTAGTTATTACCCTTCTGTATGTTGCTGGATTTGATTGTTAGTATTTTGTTGAGGATTTTTAAAGGTATATTGATAAAATAGGTCTACAGTTTTCTTGCGACGCTTTTGTCTGGTTTTGGTGTCAGAGTAACAGTGGCCTTGTAAAATGAGTTGGGAAGTGTTCCTTCCTCTTCTACTTTTCGAAAGATTTAGAGAAGAATTAGTATTAATTTTTCTTTGAATGCTGGTAAAATTCGTTGGTGAATACATCTGGGCCTGGGTAGTCTGGATTACCACTTCAATCATTTCACTCGTTCTAAATCTATTCAGTGCGTCTATTTCTTCTTGAGCTGGTTTTGGCAGTTTCAAGTATTTGTCTGTTTTATCTAAATTATCTAATTTACTGGCATACAATTGTTCATAGTATGCCTTTATTTTTTAAAAATTTCTAAAAGTTCAGTGATAATGCTGCTCCATCTTTTATTTCTGTTTCTAGTAATTCAACTCTTTCTTTTTCTCTTGGTCAGTGTGGCAAAAGTCTTGTCAATTTTGTTGATTTTTATCAAGGAACCAACTCTTTCTTTCATGGATTTTTCTCAATTCTTTTTCTACTCTAGCCTTTATTACTTCCCTCTTTATTAACTTTAGGTGAGTTCTCTCTTCTTTTTCCAGTTTCTTAAGAGGTAGGTTTAATTCTTCCTCTCCTATTTATTTATTTTCTTGTCCAGCTGCTTTGGCTTGAAATTCAGTACAGTATTGAAAGCAGCGGTGAAAGTGTCATCTTTGTCTTGCTGCTCATTTTAGAGGGAAAGTTTTCATTCTTTCATCACTGAATATATGATGTGGCTTTTCCATAAATGCTCTTTATCATATTGAGTTCTCTTCTATTCATAGTTTACTGGGTGTTTTTATTATGAAAGTGTCAGATTTCTTCAAACTTTTTTTCTGTGTCAATTGAGATAAATAAGTGTTCTATGTTTTCTCTTTTCTATTAATGTGGTGTATTATATTGACTGATTTTCCTGTGGAGAACCAAACGTACATTCCTGTGATAAATTCTTATTTGTCACAGTGAATAATCCTTTTAAAATGCTGTTGGGTTTAGTTTGCTGATATTTCCGCTGAAGATGTTTGTCTCTGTATTCATATGGGATATTGGTCAATTGTTTCTGTACTTGTGGTATCTTTGTCTGGTTTTAGTATCAGGGTAATGCAGACCTCTTAGAGAAAGGAAGTGTCCTCTCGTTCTCTCCTATTCTGTTTTTTGGAGGAGTTTGATAAGAATTGGTGTTAATTCTTTAAATGTTTGATCAAATTCACTCATGAAGCCATTTGGTCTTGGACTTTTTTTGTAAGCTTTGATGCTATAATGGCTATTTTAAAGTCGTTTTTTCCTTTAAATATGACATCTGGTCACTTACACAAGCAATTTGTGTTGTCTCCTGTTTTCTGTTTTTTTTTCTGGTGTATAGGGCATAATTTCTGGTTTCTTTGCAAGCTTCAAATTCTTGTTGGAAAATGGACATTTTAGGTAGTATATTATAGGAACTCTAAGTACTGCCCTCCTGCCCCGCCCTGTCCCCAGGGTTTAGTATGTTTTTTGCTTATTTATTGTTCAGTGACTGCGTAGACTGTTTTAGTGAAGTCTGTTTATTCCTTCCTCACAATGCTAAGCCTTTGCTGTTGCTCTGCAGGGTGACATATGCCTCTAGTCTCCTGGGATGTCCGTGGTATTGACAGGGCTTTCTTTCTCTCTCTCCCTGACCATACTCTGCTGTTAACCTCCACTAAGGGTGGGCAGACTCCTCAATGGTTTTCAGCAAAGCCCTGGGGCATAAATTGCTCTACAAACTAATCCAATTAAATTTTAGCTCTCTTGAAGGATTAGTTTCTGAAGTCCATGGTTGAGATCTATTCTGACTACAGGATTGCCCCCAGCAGCTGTCTCATTCCCCGATTCTATCCTGCAAACTAGTCAGCTTACCAACTGGACTGTACATTCATTAAGTCCATGAATCTCCTCCCAGTTTCCTTTCACCACAATCTCAGGTTTCCCAGAGGGCCTTTATGCTTGAATTTCTCCATATCCCCTGCAAAATAAAGGCAGTTGCTTTGGAAGAGATTAGGAGCTATCTATTTTATGGCATGCCACTTCCCCTGGCAAATCCTGGGATAGGACTCTGGAGCTTGGAGTGAGGAGAAAGGCAAGCTACTTTCTGAGCGGCAGGCCCACCGATGATTAGGAACTGAGCTCTAGGTGGAGGGAAGGACTATTGTCCTAAGGTCCTCTCCTGGTTTGGGACTGCCACCACTTGATCTGGCTTTGTACTGGCAGTGTGCTGAATGTCGCAGTGCCTAATAAAGAAAGCCCTACCTCTCAACCACACTAACCCAGGAACTCAGCCTCAGCAACAAGTACCTGGGGAAGGATAAGAAGTGCTGAAGTCCTGCACCCCCTAGGATAAAAGCCTGCTAACTGGAAGCTGGGGGAAACGGAGCCCTGTGTTCTTGGCCAGAGCAGTCTGGAATGGAGTCTCAGATGCTCTGATGTGGGCGAGTGGAGAGAAGTGGTTTGGGTTCAAATACCATAGACTCTTGCAGTTCTTAAAAATTGTTGTAGATTTTATTGAATAGATGTTCCTTTCTTTGCTCTTTTTCCTTAGGACCACTTCCAGAGGCTTGAGATAGTTGTGTTTCTTTTTTCTTTCTGTTGTTTTTAGACTTTAGTTTTTAGAGCAGTTTTAAGTTCATAGCTTAAAAAGTACAGAGTGAACGTTCCCATACCTGACTTGTCCCCCTCACAGGCATAGCCTCCTTCTTTATCAACACCCTACATCACAGTGGTACACTGGTTAGAATCAATGGAACTCCACTGATACGTAATTATCACCCAAAGTCCTTAGTTTACATTAGAGTTCGCTCTACATTCTATAGGTTTGAACAAATGTATAATGACACATATCCTCTAATATAATATCTCACAGAGTTGTTTCACTGCCCTAAAAATCCTCTGTGTTCTGCTAATTTGCCCCTCCCTCCCCTCTGATCCCTGACAACCAATGAAGTAATCTTTTCTGTCTCCATAGTTTCGCCTTTTACAAAATGTCATATGGTTGGAAACATACAGTATGTTGTCTTTTTTTTTTTTTTGGCCACACTTCGAGTCATGCAGGATATTAGTTCCCTGACCAGGGATCGAACCCAAGCCCCCTGCGGTGGAAGCTCAGAGTTTTAACGACTGGACCGCCAGGGAAGTCCCAGTATGTTGTCTTTAAAGATTGACTTCTTTAACTTAATAATATGCATTTTAGTTTTCTCCATGACTTTTCATGACTACAGCTCATTTATTTTTAACATTGAATAATATTCCATTGTTTGGATGTACCACAGTTTATTTATACATTCACTTCCTGTAGAATATCTTGATTACATCTGTGTTTTGCCGATTATGAATATAAAACTCCTAAAAACATCCATGTGCAGGTTTTGTGTGAACGTAAGTTTTCAACTCCTTTGGGTAAATGTCAAGTCATGTGATTGCCGGATCATGAGGCTAGAGTATAAGTTTCGTAAGAAACTTCCAAACTGTAAGGTGGCTGCACCATTTTGCATTCCCCCCAGCGATGAATGAGAGTTCCTGTTGCTACACATCCTCACCAGCCGTGTCACCAGTGTTCTGGATTTTGGCCTGAAATGGAGCAGGACCCTATGGTCTTTGCCCCTCCATGTCCTAAGCTTGCTTTTTGTCTGTGGAAAAACTTTAGCCAAAAAATAAGTTTAATCAGAGAAGTGAGAAAATGCAGAAACAAAGGAAAACAGTCAAAGGAGACCAAACAATAATAGTTTAGTCATTAAACATAGTCAAGGACCTTTAGTTCCTTCTTAAGAGCTATAGGTAATATTCTGAGCCATAACCTGTGAGCTGTCTTATAGATACAGAAACCCCCGCCAAGTGGAAGAAGTTAACTACATGATGACCAGACTGTAGCTATGACATAAGCTGCCACAATTCCAAGAATTGGCCTCATGGAAATGGGAGCAAACGGACCCTGGAACTGAAGATTAACTGTACTTAAAACAATTAAGATGACGCTGGTCAGATCACCGATGACCAATCTCAAGATGACTGTCGGAGCTGACTGTGCTGTTTCTGCAGGCAGGCCCCTCCCTCTGACTGTAAATGCTCTTGACCCCAGATGGTCCGGGAGTTGGGGGAGGAGATCGGCCTTTCGACAGGCGTTCCCCCCTGCCCCCGCCCTGGGTGCCAGCACCCAAAACAAAGTAAACTTTCCTTTCCACCAGCCTTGCCTCTTTGTTGACTTTTGAGCAGTGAGCGGCCAGACCCTACTTTTGGTTACAGTATCTCACTGTTGTTTTCATTTCTAATTATCTAATGATATATGATGTTGACCATCTTTTCACATGCTTATTTATCATCTCTATATATCTTTGGTGAGGTGTCTGTACAGGTCTTCTCTCATTTTAAATCAGCTTCTTTCTTTTCTCGTTTTAAGAGTTTTTATAAATTTTGAATAACAGTCCCCATACGATATGTTTTGCAATTTTTTTCTCCCAGTCTGTGACTTGTCTTATCATTCTCCTGACAATGTTTTTCATAGAGTGGAAAATTTTAATTCTGATGAAATAGTTGTTTTGTAAAAATAATTTTAACCACTTTTGCTAGAGTGGCGGTCCCCAACCTTTTTTGGGACGGTTTTCGTGGAAGACAATTTTTCCACAGATGGGGTAGAGGGGTGTAAGGAGGGGGGATGGTTCAGACGGTAATGCAAGTGATGGTTTCGGCAGTACTGTGAGCGATGGGGGGCGGCAGATGAAGCTTTGCTCTGCTTGCCCACCACTCACCTCCAGCTGTGCGGCCCGGTTCCTAACAGGCTGAGGACTGCTACAGGTCTGTGGCCCGGGGGTTGGGAACCCCTGTGCTAGAGAGTGGGTCAGTGGAGTTCCTTAGGCTGTCATGCCAGAAGTCAACCTCTGGGATAATCTATCTCATAAAATGAATAATTATGGAAACAGTGGACTATAAACTATTCTACAGCCAAGAAAATCTATTAGTTGTATGTATATAAACATTTAATTACATATCCACATATTTCAAGGCTTAGGAGCTATAAAATTATCTGTAGAAAAGTCAAGATCACATCCTTCTAGACTCCAAACTCAAATTTGTGTCTGGGGGAAGCATTAAGAAACTTAAAGAGAGAGGATCAAGGCTTATTTGGCATGCAAAATTAATGAGAAGTAAATGTTCTGAAACAGTGGGCAGTTGTCTGCACACTGCACTTCATTGTGAACTAAGAATAAAAAGAATAGGTTAGGATGAGTAATGTCAAATGCTCTAGGACTTGTAAACATGTTTAAATAGTTATTCAAGACTAATCCATACAATTTTCATAAACAGATTTTCTTTTGATAGTAAAATGACTTACTATCTACCTTGCTTTTTATCCAAAACATAGAGATTCCTTGAAAAATGGTATCTTTCTAAAACATATTAAATATACCATGATCACAACTATTTTCAAACATGTGTTTAGACATACGTCTTCCAGTTTGTGAAATTGTGCCCATCTGCCAGCAAGAAGGGAGTGTCTAAGACCATTTCTTTAATAGTAGATATAATCTTAAGTGGTTGCTAGCCTAAAGAGAAAGATTAAAAAGCTAACTATTTCCACTTTTCTTCTCCCCAAAAGTAAACCTGGTAATAGTCCCATATATAAAACATAGAGAATGACACTGAAATTATCAGTTTACTAAAAAAATAAAAACATGTTCTATTCTTTCAGTTAACTTAATGTCACATAGCATCTAACTAATATATTATATTTTAATTATTTCCATTAAAAGTTATTTCTAATAGTAGTTGAAACACACCAACCTTAAAATTGTTTTCTGTTATATTTTGTTTGGATGAATGTTAGATTCGACTACTTTCTTGTCAGTTTTTTGCCATTGAATACAACTACAGTGACTAATATATGGTATGTGTGCAGATATTTTAATTGATTATATTCTTACTACTATAATTTGACATTTTTAAAACTCAATTTTTTGATATTACTGGATTTGACATGCTTTATAATGCCTAGATTAAATTACATTTATCCAAAATTTCCCATGTTGTTGGTCAATTAAGAAAATTACAATTTAATATTATTACAAACACTGTTGCAATAAATTTCTGGTAGAACTTTTCATTCACATAATTGTTTCCTTGGGATATATTTCTGAAGTACTCTTTCTTGCTCATTTTAAGGCTTTGGATATTCATTACCAAATTGCCTTCCAGAAAGGTCATACCAGTTTATATTCTCATATTAATACAGTGTGAAAAAGACACTTTTTATGTTTCTAATTGGAAGGATAATTGGCAAATGCTTTCTAGAGTTCAAAGGAAAGAAAGTAGCCTGTAATTCTAAATTAAAGCAAAAATATTATGAATGGATGTTATAGCTTCTATATGATTACCATTGGAATTTTTTTCCCCTATAAACCAGGACATAGAGATTAAGTCTAAAATTCATGTAGTCCCACTCCTTCATTTTTTCTTATGAGAATGGTAAATTAATAAGGTGACTCACTCCAGAAAAGGAAGCTTTTATAATATTCTGTAGTCTAAATTGTTGTTCAAGGGGTATAACATTTCAGTTATGCCAAGTGAATAAGTCCTAGAGATCCACTGCATGATATACAGCCTGTAGTTAACAACACTGTATGGTACACTCAAGAATTTGATAAGAGGGTAGGTATCATTTTATGCGTTGTTATCACAGAAAAAGTGGGGGGAGGAGGAAATTTTTAGAAGTGATAGATGTGTTCATTAATTTGATTGTGATGATGGTTTCATAGGTTTATTGGTATGTCCAAACTCATCACGTTGCATTAAATATATGCAGTTTTTTGTATATCAATTATACCTCAATAAAGTTGTTAAAAATAAAGTCTATAAGTAGGAAACACCAAATTTTGTACCTCTATATCTAATTTAATGGACAGTAGCTATATAATCTAACCTCTTTTTCTGGTCAAGAAAGCATAAGGGAATACCAATGAATGCTCAATGAAGCTTTTATATAGACATTGCTGACTCCATCGAAATTATATATTATATATATGTGTGTGTGTGTGTGTGTGTGTGTGTGTGTGTGTGTGTGTGTGTGTCAGTGAATCTTTACGCACTTGTGATCTTTGACAAACTGCTGGATTACTTAAGACAGATTAGATGAATAGAATCATCATGACAAAAGATCAATAGGATTTATCACCATTTATCATCAATATTGATCACTATTTTGATGACACCAAAATATTATTTCTTCAATTTTATGCTAGATTTTAGCAATTGTTGCCTTACCATGTCTAGTTCTAGTTGATCTGTTTAAATTTGGCCTCATACTCAATTTAGTTACTTGCATTTCTTCAGTTTATTTTTATACATATACTATTGTATATGTATTTGCATACTAATTAAAACCAACATTACATAAAACATGAAATCAATGTATCAATCAATTTTATTTTAATAAAATGATCTTTCTGTGTTCAGAACCCTAAGTAAAAAGTGGCAAATTTTACTATATTAGAGAGGTGAAGAGTCTGGTTCTGGAAATCTATCTTTGTGACTTAGAGAAAGTCATCAATTTTATGTCTGGTAAACTGGGGTATATGTGTATGTATATATATATGTATGGTACTGTAAAATCTTGATATATATGTTTATATGTATATATAAATATACATATATCTGTTTCTGTCAAGGCTTTATGAGACAATATTTGTGAAATATTTATCACTATGTCTGGTACAAAACACAGGCTCAGTAAGTGCTAGTTATTATTTTCATGATAATATCTTCATGTTCTCTGCATATTCTTTACCATAAAATTATTTATCATTAACTGAAAAACACATTTTATATAATATTTTCTAATTAAAGTATCATGTTCCTTATCACTATGATGAGCAATACTAGAGACATCCATTAATTTTTATTTGTATTTGCTATTATGAATATTAAATACAACCAAAAGAAAATTTATTTAAACATGGGCACTTTTTACCTCTTTTTATAAATTTAAGACAAAACCTTTGGTCAAATATTGCAATCTATAAATAGTTTAAAACATTTTTTTACCAACAAAGGGAGTTAAGGGGATTCAATATATTTGAGAAAAGAAAATACAAGCTGAGCAACTGTGGCACAGAATGGCTCTGACGTATATATTATCTTACCTGGATAGTATATTTCATTATTAGGTCTGAAAAAATAGCTGTTCTTTGGGACTGAGTGAATATAGCTCTAATTTCGGCTTCTCATTTCAGCTCCTCATATATAATTACTTTCTCTATGAGTGTAGAGTGGAGGGTTTTCTGTTACCCTGGGTATGAGCTTTAATTTAAATCCTCAGATTTCCAAAATTCTAATTTAAACTGCAGAGCAGCACAGCACAGATTTTTCTCTTGCAAATGGGGTTGATAATTTGCGAATCCCAAATGAAACAAATCATTTAGCAGAACTCAAAGAAGCCAGTTAGTCTATGCTTTATTATTTTTTTTCTCCTACAAAATGAAAGAAAAAAAAAAGCTTCAATACTATTCTGAGAACTTAATCAAGAAGACCTACAGAGTTATTCTGGAATTATATGCCCAATGGCATACAATTTAAATCCAATACTTTGGAGAAATATTAATAAGTTAAAGAAATGGCAAAATGAGACAGTCTGAAAAATGTAGTATCATGTAGCTAATTTTTCATGGTTTATATTGAAGAGAAAGGACCGTTCCTCTGTATATTATATCACACAGGTTAGAATCAATTGTTTCTGAAAGCAGGGAAGAATACTCTATCACTCATATCCAATTCTCAAGGCTACCTAAAATGTCAGGTATCAAAAATGACTGACTCTTTGCAATTGCCTACTTTATTCCTCTATGCTGCATCTCTTGAAGACATATTGACACTAAAACTGGGGAGAAGAACAATCTAACCAGATATAGAAAGCAGGAAGATATTCTTCCTTTACAATAAAAATAACCAGTATCTTTCTGAGAGAAAACAAACAAGCAAAACAATCACTTCACTAATAGAAAGGGAGTCCAGGAGTGTGAAGGAAGAAAGATCAAAATCAAATCGGGAAACAGTTCCCAAGTCCTTTGAAGAGAAGCAAGTTAGGGCATTCTTACTCCTGTGGGCTTTGGTAGAAGTTAGCTGCAAAAAGATAGCAAGATAGACATACTGCCCTAATCTTAGCTCTCCTGGTGATACAGTTCAGGACTTTATTATTCACAATAGAAAGCTGTTGCACAAAATGAATCTTTTTTGAAGATGAATAGCTGTTCTCACAAACGTTAATCTGGTCCATATGAAGTCTATTACATTCTCAATTGCTTCAGTGCCAGAGATGGTTTAAGTGGTAGTCAGAATGTTGAAAATATTAGAAAATGTATTCACTTTGGTCATCCTGAAATTATAAAACAAGCTACATAGTTAGGAGTGTAGGAAAGAGAAAAGCAAGAGTTGAAGCAGAGTGAACATGTTAAGAGGTAGCATGTGATGATGGCTACACATGGACAGAAGAAGAGAGGGTTTTTAATCAATAAGGTTCATCTTCATTATCTTCCTGTCAATAGGCTCAAGAAATAGCTCGTGAATTACAAATACAGTAGAAAAAATAGATTAAGTTTTCAATTTGTATACTTTCCTCTAAAGCCTGTAGCTCAATGAAACGCTATCTTGTAGTTCCTTTTGGTTTGGTTCCTTTTGGTTTGGTTCCTTTTGGTTTCCTATGATTCACTTTAATTGATAAAATGGCGTTATTAGGTTTAATATGTGCTCAGAAAGTACAAATGGAACAAACAGAAAGTGTTATGGCTTCATTATGGCTTCAGGTCTATTCTCAGTAGGAGCTGGGGTGATTCTGCTGGCTTATAGGTATTTGGCTGTTTCAAGTAAACAATCAAATTAAATAGTTTGGTAACTTTGATGACCCAAAATGATGAACACAAACATATATCAAGCCCAGCCAGGCAGACTCCGAAAGTCTTCCAATTAATTATATAAAAATGTGTCATCTAAGTGGAGTAAGATCTCTGGGTGAAAAGAGACAAAAGCGAGAAGCATAAAATGAGGGGTGTGGTGGAAAATTTTGACCAAATCTGATATATATCAATGGAGAATTTTAAACAGGTATACACCTCTAAAAAAGGATTAGCAGAGTTTATGCAAGTGATACAGATGAAGTGGTCCCTCTGCCTCTGTTAAGGCACCCTTTCACATCCCAATGGGGATGTTATGGGTACTTACGTGGAATTCCAAACATTATCCATATCTCACAAACCCATAAACTCCACGTGGTTGAGGTTGTGGGAGACATGGAAGGTGTTAAAAATTCAAAAAGTTTTAGTCCTTCATAAGTCTCCTGTTAGACATAAAGTCATATAATTCCTACCACCAATTCTAGCAAGTGAGAAAATGAAGAAACAAGAGGAAGAGGGGAAGGAGGAGAAAGAGTTATTTAGAAAAAGTCTCCCCCATGATGACATTTTCATCATTATTTATTTCAGACTAAATAAAGAATGAAAAAATAGCATTAGGTTCCAAAAAAATTTATCACACTAAAATGTGGTGACAAAGAAAATTAAGTAAAAAAAAAAAAAAAGCAGGTTTTAGTTATTTTGCCATCAAACATAAATCATGATAAAAATGTTGGCAAAACTTTTATTTTCCTTAAATGATGAGGAATAACCACTCCTCTGTTATTATAAGCAATAAATATTATATCATGTATTTGGCCATATAGGCTCAAAGTTATTTTGACAAATCGATTCCCTTTTAGTTAAACAAGCTTAAAAAGTCTACAGAACCTAAATATAGTCAATACTTGAGATATCGAATTTTAGAGATTTTTTTTTCTTATGATGAAAGTAAGTTACATTGTATTGCACATATTCACATTTTGTGAGAAGTAAGAAACTGGAATTGAATTTTAAATTTTGTATCACGTGTTGGAAATTGAAAGCTAAAAATTTAGCTAATATACTTATAAGACTACTTGCTTCCAAAATTAATCATTTTGATTTTTAATCTTTTATTTTGGTTCTGGGGAAGAGGGTCCAGATTCTAAACCAGACTGAAATATGAGTACCAATAAAGCAAACTTTGATTGAGCATCTACTATAATCCAGACTCTAAACTAAGCCTCTCATACACTTATTTTTTTTTAATCTGAGATATGGGTTTCATTTAAAAGACTACATAAAACATATCTGTATAATTTTTTTATCTGTATAATTTTAAAAATAATTATAAATCAAAGACCTATCCATCTCCCAAATAAAACATTTCTACTCCTTATTCTAAGTCTAGAATTAATAGAATCCTGAAAGTTTTAGAAACATTATTAGTAGTTTTATAACTAAATGCAGTCCTAAGCAATGGTTCTTGTTTCATTGCTATCTTCAACCCCCCTTTTTGGCTTAATAATATTTTCCAAGTTTCATTTTCTGCTTTTCCTGTTCTTTTGCCATCATCTGAATACTACTTCATTGTTGCATAAAGTACATGAAACTTATCTGTTTCTTTGAGAGATTGCTTTTCCACTTCTGTTCTGCCCTCAACCTGCAATGACTCTACTGTGATTACCAAATCTCTTTTGAATCATGATTTCTGTCTCTAATGAATTACTTGTATTTGTACACACACGTGTTGGTGTCTTCAACTTTAATAATACCCTGTCTTGACCTCATGATACCTCTTAGCTGCCTCCCATTTCTTTGCCATTAGTCACAGTAAAGATTGCAAAATCTTTGTTTATATCTATTAATGCAAGTGCAAATCCCTCACTTCCTAGTGTATCTTTAGCTTAATCAAATTTACCTCTTATCTTCATCCTTTTCATTAGAACTTCTGTGGTCAAGGAAAGTCCCACCTCGAATTCTTGAAGGTATTCTCCTGTTATTTCCTAAAGGCTTTATTGCTTTGGTTTGGCCAAAAGTTTCGTTCATTTTTTTCCATAAGATGACTCTAGTAGCACCTAGTTGTCTTTAACTTCATTCGAAACAATTTTGTTAGATTGTATGTGACAGCTGTCATATCAGTGTGCATTAAAAAAAAGACAACAAAATTGGTGAATTTTTGTGTAGCCATTTTAATATTGAAGACAGAAGAAGAAAAGCAACATTTTCTGCATATTATACTTTATTATTTCAAGAAAGGTAAAAATGGAACTGAAACATAAAAATAGATTTGTGCAGTGTATGGAGAAGGTGCTGTGACTGATCGAATGTGTCAAAAGTAGTTTACAAAGTTTCATGCTGGAGATTTCTCTCTGGACAATGCTCCACGGTCAGGTAGATCAGTTTAAGTTGATAGTGATCAAATCGAGACATTAATTGAGAACAATCAACATTATACCACACGGGAGATAGCCGACATACTTAAAATATCCAAATCAAGCATTGAAAATCATCTGCACCAGCTTGGTTATGTGAATCGCTTTGATGTTTGTGTTCCACATAAGCGAAAAAAACCTTCTTGATCATATTTCCGCAAGCGATTCTCTACTTAAATGTAACGAAAACATTCCATTTTTAAAACAAATTGTGACGGCTGATGAAAAGTGGATACTGTTCAATAATGTGGAACGGAAGAGATCATGGGGTAAGCGAAATGAACTACCACCAACCACACCAAAGGTCGGTCTTCATCCAAAGAAGGTGATGTTGTGTATATGGTGGGATTGGAAGAGAGTCCTCTATGATGAGCTTCTTCCAGAAAACCAAACGATTAATTCCAAAAAGTACTGCTCCTAATTAGACCAACTGAAAGAGGCACTCGATGAAAACTGTCCAGAATTAGTCAACAGAAAACGCATAATCTTCCATCAGGATAGCGCAAGACCACATGTTTCTTTAATGACAGGCAAAAACCATTACAAAACTTGGCTGGGAAGTTCTGATTTATCTGCTGTATTCACCAGACATTGCATCTTCAGATCTCCCATTTATTTGTCTTTACAATATTCTCTAAATGGAAAAAATTTCAATTCCCTGGAAGACGGTAAGAGGCACCTGGAACAGTTCTTTTCTCAAAAAGATAAAAAGTTTGGGGAAGATGGAATTATGAAGTTGCCTGAAAAATGGCAGAAAGTAGTGGAACAAAAGGGTGAATACATTGTTCAATAAAGTTCTTTGTGAAAATAAAAAATGTGTCTTTTATTTTTACTTAAAAACCAAAGGCACTTTTTGGCCAACCCAATATTTCCTCCTACCTTAAATTAGCAATTTCCTTCTAATTAAATTTTGTGAATAGTGTGAAGAAGGAAGTTTTCATTTTTAAAAAATATGAATTTCCAATTACCAAGTTTTATTTATTGAAATGAATATTTGTCTGCTGCTCACAGGTGCAAAATGTTTTTAATAAGATAAATGTTCATAAATATTTAAGACTACTTCACACATCTCTCTTTTGTACTATTTTTCTATTGATCGTTGACTTAAAAAAATGCACAACATGAGAGTTGCAAATTAAGTTTTTATTTGGGGCAAAATGAGGACCACAGCCCAGGAGACAGCATTTCAGATAGTTCTGAGAAACTGCTCCAAAGAGGCAGGGGGAAAGGTCAATCTATATGTGATTTTGGTGAAGGGGGAATACATGCAATCAAGCACACATTTTTGCAGAAGGTCTTGTGAGGGTTACTGCTGGTTACGAGGAGCAGATGTCACCAGGAAGGAATTTAGTGCTTTTCTAGATATGAGGAGATGCAAGAATTGGGTTCATAAAATCGGCTCCTGAAAATATCTACCTATCTGAAGACCTGTCTGCCA
The DNA here is from genome assembly GCF_963455315.2 of Globicephala melas. Classification (NCBI taxonomy): domain Eukaryota; kingdom Metazoa; phylum Chordata; class Mammalia; order Artiodactyla; family Delphinidae; genus Globicephala; species Globicephala melas. The sequence goes on from NC_083318.1 coordinate 11,522,419, forward strand.
GTTTTTCTCAGAGCACCGAGTGCCTCATTCCTGCTCTCCACCCTGAGCTCCTTTCCAGGGGTGTTGAAGGTCAGCAGCTGCAGGGGCATCTGATTTAATCCTTGTAGAGGTAGATGGCAAGTGCCTGTGGCAAGTGCCAATTTGTAGTTGACATGATCTGTATTTGTATCGATATGACTCCTAATTGCTCAAGGTCTTAATGTCATGCTATCTGAAGCTATAATTCTATTTTTTTGCTATTTTGGTTTTGATAGACTTATTCTTTTTGTTTTTTCATATTAATCTTAGAATTAATTTGTCAATTTTACAATAGGCTAAATTAATTTAGATTGGGATTAAATTAAATTTATAGATCAATTTACAGAAAATGTACATAGGATTATAATAGAGTTTTCCAATCCAGGAATATGGTCAAACATGTCAGTTATTTATATCTTTTAGAGTCAGTTTTTGTCATGTATTGCAATTTCCTATATGGGGATCTTACACATATTTTTAGATTTATTTATTTTGTTAGATTTCAGTATTTGTTATTTTGATGCTAGATAAATACAATTTATAAACTGAATGTGAAAAATCATTGTTTATGATATCTAGAAAAATACTTTTATGTTGATTTTGTATCCATCCACTCAAAATAAATTCACTAATTCCACTGCAATTAATAAATGTTTTATATCTACTTCTGTAATAAGTGGGATTTTATTTGTTTTACATTTATTCTGTTGCTAGAGAATACTATTGAACTGCATTAATAGTGAACACAGAATTTCTCGTATCTTACTGAACTAAAAGAGAATCACAGTCAATATTTTACTATTTAATATATTTACTATGTTTATTGTAGGTTGGTTTTTTTATACTGTGTGTAAATATTCTTAACCAGATTAATGAAATTCTCTTCTAATTCTGGTTTGCAATTTTTTTAAGTATAATTGGATAATGAGTTTAATTAAATGCTTATCTTCTACTTTGAGATGATCATATGATTTATATGAGCATACGATTTATATGATTTTGAGGAGATCATGAGTTATATCTCCCATTGTGATATGCCGGTAATATTTTATTTGTTGATTTTTACATGTGAAACAAACTTACAATTCCTGAAATTAGCCCACCTTCATGGTCACATACTGTGAAATAAAAACCGTAGTTTTTTTAGTGGTCTACTAGGCCCTGCAGTATCTACAGGCTTGTTAACTCCATGACTTCATCTCTTCCTATCTTTTCTCTGGCTCACCACGCTTCAGTCATTGGGCCTCAAAGTGTTCCTTTGCAAAGTATTTGCAAAGCCCTGCGTTGTTCCCTTTGTCTAGAATGATCTTCCCCTAAATATCCACAGCCTCACCTCCAACAATTCTTTTCCTAAGTGACACATTCCCCGTGAACTCTACCCTGAATACCTTGACAAAAATTATAGCTCTGATATCCACCCTTACGCTCCCAAACGTTAAATATAATTACATAATTATGCATTATGTTTATTTTCTTTCTCAGTAATAAAAATGCCCTGATAGCAGAAATTGTATAACTTCTTTGCTCATGTTAATTTATTTAATGCACAAAGTCATCCCCATTTTATTTGTGGAAACCTAAGTGAAGGGAATTTAAGCCACTTATCCATCATCACTCAGCAATGAGTTCGAGAGGCAGGATTCAAACACAGACTTTTTGTCTATTGCCTTAATTATTATTGTATATTGCCTCGACTAAGTTTCACACATAAGTAAGCACAACAGGGTAAAGGACTATGACATTATTTAACGGTTTATCTCCACCACTCATCCAATAATAGCTGATACACTGTGGAAACTGAGTAAATATTTGTTTATTATATTAAGATGTTTATTTAAAAATTTGATAATGGATTCTTTAAACAGAGTGTTTAATACAAAATACCTAGAATCAAGTCAAGAGATATTTTTAGGATTCACTAAGAAAAAGAAAAGTCTTTAAAACCACTCAAAGAGCAGACTTGAGGGAAAGCTACAGGATGCATATGTGGCTGAAACTTTTTTTAATAATGATCAATTTGAGCAGTCTGTGTCTGATCATTACCTTAAAAAATGATCAATATACAAAGAAAAGTTAATAATTAATTTTCTCATAAACCTTGAAGAAAAAGTTAAAACATACTACTAAGAAAGCAGTAGAGGAATCAAATTATAAATTGAGACCTCGTAAAACTGTCAGAACATTGTGAAATTTTTATAGTCCTTTTCACAGCCTCTGTCATTTTTTACTTATGTCAAATTTCTTGTTTAAATAATGCTAAATCTATATTGATTTTGAAAACTTTGAATTAGTTAATTTTCCTTCAGTCTAAACATGTGGCAAATATATTTACACAAAAAGAGAATCATGTTCAAAATTCAGATTTAATTCTTTTGGACAAATATTTATTTTAAAGAGAGTAAAATTCAAGATTTATTGTATAATATATTGTTCCTATTTTAACTCATTTCAACTTCCCTAAGCACCACTCACCACCCACTGAATGGAAATAACTTTCATAGTAATGTCTTCTAAATTACATATTTCAAAATAACATGGTATATATTACAAGCTATGGAAAGCAGAAATAAAAGTGGATAAGACATGAGAGGACAAAGGAAAAGTTCCACCCCTTTCATGCAAAAAAGGCCTCTGTTGTAATCTTACTATGCATTTACAAAGGTATCCTGTCACAAGTAGGAAAGAACAAAGATTACATGAGTTAAAGGCAATTTTAATAATGAAGAAGGTGAGAAGAGCAAGATAGAGCAGGGCCCATCAGCTAATTTGTACTGCATAACTACCAACCACAAGCTTTCAGGGGCATGGAGCAAAAGACGTTTATTTCAAATGTGTGTGTGGTTGAATGGGGGCAGTGCAACTTTGCTAAACCTTTCTTAATTCTGGTCCCTGATCTGGAGGAACAACAGCTACCCCCAGGAAGCTTTTCTCGTGGCAACAACAGAGACACAAGAGTGCATGAGCAAGTGCTCCATTGTGCAAACAAATTTTAAAGCCCTGCGTTAAAAAAAGTTTTTTAAACCATAAATATGTACCGATTTGCCTCAAATTATTTTCTACAAAATTATTTGTCAAATGATTTTTCTGCTGATTTATTTTCTACTGTGTAATCACTTTCCAGTGACTGCCTTTTTATATATTGCTACTTTCCATTTGCGAATACTATACTTATAATTTTTGTGTCATGTCACACAGTAAATGAGACAGGCTTAGAAAGTTCATTTTCTCTACTATTCTTTGTGCAGTTTGATGTCAAGGTTATGCAATCTTCGTATAATACATTGGGAGTATTTGAACAGCATAGCATTCTGGCCTAGCTAAGTTAAAAGCACTATAGAGAATGTGTCAAAATTACTGATTTAAAGACATTTTTATTCAAGATTTGTTACATCTTCTAATTCTATCTATAGGATTTGTATGGAGTGTACTAGGATTATAAACTTAAGAACATTTATTTTATCTGTAAGAATAGCTTACCTTTAACAGCAGAAAAGGCAACAAGTGCACATTTGTAACGTGGTGAAAGCTACAAGCAAGACTGACTGATTACAACATAACCTCTTCCCTTCCACATGCTCCCAGCCCTGGTCCCTGAAAGGTCAACCTAACTTTGGATTCTGCCTATAGCATTTCTAACTGTTATTTTCATCATGATTCCATTTGATTTCATTAGTAGTATCTCTACATTGATAATAACTGACTTTCACAACAGAATTATAATCTGACTTCCCCTTTCCTGATTTTCTTTTCTTTTTCCTTGAGATTCAGGATTTGTAATATATATATAACATATATATGTATATACATATATCACAATATGCATACATGTATTATATGTTATAACATACATTATGTTATATATTATATATGTATGTACATATATGTATATAAAATATATGTACATGTATATATATGTAAAATTCTAGTAAGGAATTCTCACATGGAAACCCTAGTAAAACCTATTCTACAATGACAAAAAGCCACTAGTCACTAGTCTCCTAGTTGTCTAGGAGAGGAGTAGAGAGATTAACTACGAAGGGGCAGAAGTTAATTTTTTTGGTGGTAGAAATAGTCTATATCTTGATTGAGGTTGTTATTACATGGGTGTAGATATTTGTCAAAACTCGTCAAACTCTAAAGAAAATAGGTACATTTTATTGTTTCTAAGTTATACAGCAATAAAGTTGATTCAAAATGGGGAAGTTTTCCTTTTTGGAGTTTACTAGCTAGTAATTTACTAGAAGTTCTATTTAACCTAGTGACAATGTTCTTTGAACACACTGTCACATGTATAGCATGTGATAGAAGAAATGCAAGAAGGTGACATTGGTTAGAGATGTCCTTTTTCACACTATTATTACAGGACTTCTCTAGTTGGCATCGATCAATAAATTTTATTTGGCCAAATTTACACTCTGGGCATTTGATAACCATTGAATTTAATAAGATTTATTTCCACAGTGTTATCGTGAAACTGTTGAAAATATTACTTCATGTTGGGAAGGTGGCTGGTCTTCCACACATTATATTAGCATAGTATAAAACTTGGTCATACCGAAACAGAAGGAATTCTATAGAAAAAATAAGTACTTTTTTTTTTTTTTCTTTTTTTTGGTACGCGGGCCTCTCACTGCTGTGTCCTCGCCCGTTGCGGAGCACAGGCTTCGGACGCGGAGGCTCAACGGCCATGGCTCACGGGCCCAGCCTCTCCGCAGCATGTTGGATCTTCCCGGACCGGGGCACGAACCCGCGTCCCCTGCATCGGCAGGCGGACTCTCAACCACTGCGCCACCAGGGAAGCCCGCAAATACTTTTTAAATTACAATTTTGTCTTCCTTTTTTGGCCCTCAGTAGCAATCAAATAACTTGCAAAACTAGTTACCATCCACCAGGTAATACACCAGCTTTCTACGCAGTATAGGTTATATCACTGAAGACAAACTTGTGGTTTCAGAATATAGATTCAAATTTAGATATGATTAAAATATAAAGACTGTATAAATCCCATTATCTTTGAAATGGAAAGCAAACATTAATAAGTGTTAGTAAAATTGATGCTTTAGAGATTCATCAATGAATCTACCATGCAAATTACCAAGAAAGAAGGAAGGTAAGCCAGACTAAGTGTCATGTGAGTAAACAGGACTTCTCACAAAAACTGAAAATCCCACACGGAAAGCTTACTCTTCATGTCTTCAGGCTGCTCTTTGAAATCAGAGGTCAGCAAACTTTTTCAGTAAAGAACCAGATAGTAGGGGCTTCCCTGGTGGTGCTGTGGTTGGGAGTCCGCCTGCTGAGGCAGGGGACACGGGTTTGTGCCCCGGTCCGGGAAGATCCCACATGTCGCGGAGCGGCTGGGCCCGTGAGCCATGGCCGCTGAGCCTGCGCGTCCGGAGCCTGTTCTCCGCAACGGGAGAGGCCACAACAGTGAGAGGCCCGCGTACGCAAAAAAAAAAAAAAAAAAAAAGGAAGACTAAAGCATTTTTCCACCAACAAATAGATCATGTCTCTTACGGAATTTACACTTTGTAGAGCTATTGTCCCAATACATCTAACTTGCTTCTTCTGACAAGTAAACATTATTTTCACTATCTTAACTTCAAAGACTACTGTTTGATACTTACTTGCTTTAGTCATTTTTCAAAAATCATTAATCTTTGGTGGATTCTAAATACTTTTTTTCAATTATTGCAATCACAGTCACTAAGTACATCGGTAACACTTTAGTGATTATGATACTACTGATTGTAATAGACTCATTTGAGATTTAGGCAGAATAATATTTATTTCCATAAAATATTCTACTGTAATGTAGAATTAGTTGAGTTCTGCTGCTTTCTGCAGTTCTGGAGGGCTGCCAAAACTTAGTTTGTGTGCGTGTATCTTTCTCATTGTTAATTGTGTTAAATAATATTTCCCTTTTACACATTATGAAATTTTATTGCTAAACCAAGCATATTACAACTGTCAGAAATGATGAATGGAACCTCCTAATTTTATGCTGATATGAGGATTAGACAAATAAAATAAAATTGTCCCACACTGACTATCTAACTGTAATTTTATAAATGTAATGTGCATACATATTATGCAGAAAAGGATGTCATTGCCTTTATTACATTTTTCTCCAGTTTAAAAAGAAAACAAATAAAATTGAAATAAACACACACAACAATAAGATAGAGTAAGTTTCAGAAGGAAAACATTTAGAAGTAAATTAAAGGAGTTTTTGTTCGCATGCATGCAGGTGTGTGTTTAATTTTTGCCTAAATAAATTAAGACTAGGCATTAGTTGGATGAAGAAAGTTAATATATAATACAAAGTGCTATGAGTAATGTGCCATGAAAATTAAGGGATATTTTCTTCATGAATCACAGTGTTTATATAAAAGGACTGATTTCAAAATTTGGATAACATTTTTCTCAAAAATTTGCCTCTGACTTAACTTTTATCTCTAGTCGAAGCCTGTTTTTTTCCCCTGAACACACATACTTAGTAAACTATATTTAAAATATAGATAGACTAAGATAGGCAGATAGGTAGTTAGATAGCCCTTTTCATATTAATAAAATCTTGGAAAGAGAATTATACTTATTTCTCAGGATATTTTAAGTTCAAGGTAGTATGACCTTAAGAAGAGTGGGATAAGCCAATCGTGATGTTGCTTCGTATCTCTAAAATACACTTTAGCACAGTGGAATGCTCCTTCTGTGATTTCATTTGGATTTGTGATAAATGTTTCTTGTACTTGTTTTTGGCCTTGCATTATTTTCTATTTTGGATAATAATTTAAATGTATGGATGCATATCTCATTTTGTTGGTGCTTTACTTTATTACACTTAGCAGGTATTGTGTTTTTTACAAAAACATCAAGCGAGTCTTTTTTACAAGACTTTTTTACAAAAGCATCAAGCGAGTCTATCGGCGCCGTTTTTCCCACAGCATTTGCTCACTTTCTGTCTCTGTGTCACATTTTGGTAATTCTCGCTGTATTTCAAATTTTTCATTATTATTATATTTGTTATGGTGATCTGTGATCAGTGATCCTTGATGTTACCGTTGCAAAAAGATTATGACTCATTGAAGGCTCAGATGATGGTTAGCATTTTTTAGCAATAAAGTATTTTTAAACTAAGGCACGTACATTTGTTTAGACATAATGTCATTGCACACTTAAAAGACTAAAGTACAATGTAAACATAACTTTTATATACATTGGGAAACCAAAATGTCGCTTTATTGTGGTGGTCTGGAACCTAACCTGCAATACGTAGTAGTTTATTCAGATTATTAAAAAATAACTATTAAAAATAATAACCTGAATAAACTACTACATATTGTGTAGATTAACAAAGCTGAGTACAGACATTATTTGTAAAAAATTTTTCACGACCTCCCTGCATTGTGCCAAACCTCATGACACTCTTTGCCTTCCCCGAGCCATTGCTATGATGAATTCAGCGTTCATCATTTCCTGCATGTTTACATACTTTTACTTATACATGAACATAATCTACTACTGTTATGCATGTTTAAATTTTTATTTAAGTGATTCTTAATTAATGTGCCATTCTAAATTGTGTTTCTTTCATTCAAAGGCACCATTCCTAAGTGCCAAGTTAATAGATGCAGTGCTAGTTAATTAATTTTAATTCTTTAATAGAATTCCATTGGTTAGATATTAAACATGTATTTATCCAACAACCTTTGATGGACACTTAATCTACTTAAAATTCTCTCTGTTATAAATTATGGTACACTGAAACATAAGTGTATGAAAATTCTAGTGCTCATTTGTGACTTTTTCTAGAAAATACATAAAGAAATAAAATCCCCAGGTAAAAGAGTAAGAGTCTATTTGATTGTAATTAACCTTGGCAAATATCAAATTCATCAATTTCTATTATGATTTTTGTTTTTGTGGTTTGTCAAAGAAAACTTTTCCTACTTGTACGTCACATAGCTTGTCTCCTATTTTTTCCTCATATTTAAGTTTTGCCTCAATATTGATTGTTGTAACCCATTGAAATTTATTTTATTTGTGCCATATTGAATGAATCTAAATTGATTTTTCTTTATGTATCACCAATTGTCTCAGAATAGCTACTGACATTTAATATTTTATATTTGTCACATAACGTTTCCACACATATGTTTTTCTGATTCTGAGCTTGTTAATCTTATTTATTCATTTGCCTATCTTAAGACTATTAATAATGGTAATAATAATAATATAATAATAATTCAACCTAGTACTTTTTAATGTGTCAGATATTGCCATAAGCGCTTTATAAACAGTCATTTAATCTTACGACCATCCTACGAGGTAAGTACTTTATTACCCCCATTTATCAGAAGAAAAACAAAGAGTTTAAATAATTTGCCTAGATCACACATACATGGTAGAGTCAGGTTTGAACCCAGACGTTTGACTTCAGAGTTTGGACTTTTAACCTTCAGCTATCTTGCCTGCCTAATATACTGTCTGTGAGAGACACTGCTGTGTATTACCAAGGCCCACTTCATTTTCCTCTTGGGAAAACTACTCATCTCTAATTTCCAAGCCTCCCTTTTAACAAGATATGATTGTGTAATTGTGTTCTGACCAACGGACAGTGAAAATAGTAATGTGTGTAGTTCTGATGGGCTCATGGAAGCTTTCACATACAAACTTGTCTTCCCCTGTTTACTAACAAGATGCAAGCAGAGGATTATGAAATCTGGAGGGTAGAATAACCATAAGGTGCACTGAGCCTGGTCTCTGACTCACAGTGAGGAATATGGATGTTGAGCAATTGTTTTGAAGTGTTAGGTGGTTAGGAAATAATATTCTAGGGGTGTACTCTCCCATACAGGAGCCGCTGGCCACATTGGGTATTACATTTGAATTTAAATCAATTAAAATTTTAGTCACACAGCCACATTAGCACAAGTTCAAGTGCTCAGTAGGTAAGTATGGTTATCATCATGACCATCATAATGGACAGCACATGTAAAAAATATTCCCACGAACACAGAAAATTCTATTGAAGAGTACTGTTCCAAGGTGTTAACCTACTGAGATTTTGAAGACTGTTACAACATTCAAAGTAATGTACTCTGACAAAAATTTTATTATAAATACTAACATTTTTTCATTAATCTTGAAATCTTATAAGTGATACAACTTTGTAATTTTTACTTTAATTTTTTTTTTTTTTTTTTCCTGCGGCACGCGGGCCTCTCACTGCTGCGGCCTCTGCCGCCGCGGAGCACAGGCTCCGGACACGCAGGCTCAGGGGCCATGGCTCACGGGCCCAGCCGCTCCGCGGCATGTGGGATCTTCCCGGAGCAGGGCACGAACCTGCGTCCCCTGCATTGGCAGGCGGACTCTCAACCACTGCGCCACCAGGGAAGCCCTTTACTTTAATTTTTATTGTTCAAAATATTCTTAGATTTTATTTTCTCATTAAATTGTGAAACTAATTTGAAATCCCCACAATGTTTTGTGTCTTCACTAGCACTTGTTACTGTAAGTCATTTAAACTTTAGCCATTATGGTTATGTTATCAAAATGAGGGTTTCTTTTGTATCTGTCGATAACTAATGAGGTAGATGTTTTTACATATGTTTATTAATCGTTTTGATATCCTCTTTTGTGAAGTGCCTAATCAAACATCCCATTCAATAGTCTTCATTGTTTCTTATTACTGTGTAGCATACCTTTATGTGTCCGCTATGCATCCTTTTCTTTTCTTTTTTTTTTTGGCGGAGGGAGCCATGCTGTGCCACATGCGGGATCTTAGTTCACCAACCAGGGATCGAACCCGTGCCCTCTGCAATGGAAGCTCAGAGTCTTAACCACAGCACCACCAGGGAAGTACCAAATCCTTTCCAATTAATGTATTTCACACTGAAAAAGTTAGAAAAGCTAGACAAAATTCATATTTTATGTAAGAAAAGTTCTTACTTTATCTTTATTGCCACCTTAAAAACAATCATATACATATAAGTTAAAAATCAAGTTCTAATTTTTTGATGTTGCTGACTGTCACCTATCTACTTATCCCTTCGTCCTCCACTAATTCCTTGCAACCAAAGACATTCTGACTGTCTCCCGAGTTTTGGCTTTTTCAGATTGTCATATAGTTAGAAACATCCAATGTGTATTGTTTTCAGATTGCCTTTTTTTAAATTAGTAGTATGAACTTAATGTTCTCCCATGATGAATACATGTCATTATACACTTGTTTGACACATTTTATGGGCTTGGACAAATGTATAGTGACATTTATCCATCATTATAATATCATATAGACTACTTCTTCTGCCCTAAAAATCCTCCATGCTCTGTCTACTCATTTCTCCCACCCAATCTCAACTGCTGGCAACCACTTATCTTTTGACCGTCTCCATAGCTTTGCCTTTTTAAAAAGTCATATAGTATAAATCATATGATATGTAATGTTTTCATTGTTGGAGAGGATTTGGAGAAATTGAAACTGTCATCTGTTGCTGGTGGGAATGTAAAATAATGTCACCACTTTGGCAAACAGTTTGATGGTTCCTCAAAATGTTCAAGAGAGAATTACCATAAAACCCAGAAATTCTACTCCTAAGAGTAATGAAAACATATATCAGCACTCAAAACTTGTGCACGAATGTTCAGAGCAGCGTCATTCATTATAGTCTAAAAGTAAAAATGGCACAAATATCGACATGAATGTTCAGAGAAGCATCATTCATTATAACCTAAAAGTAAAAACTGCACAAATGTCAAAGATGAAAGAATAAGTAAAATGTGGTATATTCATATAATGGAATATTATTCACTAGTAAAAGGAATGAAGTGGTAATACATGCTACAGCGTGGATATACTTTAAGAATTTTATGCTAAGTAGCAGACACCAGTCATGAAGGACCTATTGTATGATTCCATTTATATGAAATTTCCTTAATAGACAAATTCATAGAGACAGAAAGTAAACTATTGTTTGCCAGCAAATTCTAATATATAGGAGTTTCTTTTACAGTGATAAAATGTTCTAAAATTAGATAATGGCTGGGGGAATTCCCTGGAGGTCCAGTGGTTTGGACTCCATGCTTCGACTGGAGGGGGCACAGGTTGGATCCCTGGTCAGGGAACTAAGATCCTGTAAGCAGGAAGGCACAGCCAAAAATAAATTAAAAAATTAGATAATGGTGATGTTTGCACAACTCTGAATATACTAGAACCACTGAATTATACACTTTAAAAAAGTAAAATTAATGGTATAAAATTATACCTCAGTAAGCTGTTATAACAAAACTATCACATTGCTATACATATATTTACATTTCTTGTGTTGCACAGGTGTATTTATTTCTTCTGGTGTATGTTTCTTGGTGAAATTTCTTGGCTTGCTCTTGACTTTCCCACTGCACAATTTTACTATCTTGTGCATATAAAGGAAACCCCATGTATATTTTGGCTTATGTGGGAGGCTGAGAGCATTACATGATATTAATTTAGGTCTCATCATAGCTCTAACAGACTGAAAAGATCAAAGAAAATATACTTACTGAAGAAAATCTACAGAAAAAAAGATAAATTAAGAGTAGTTATTGCTAAGAAGACAGTCAAATTGTTAACTAATAGATAAAAGGCTGAAAGAGGAAGAGTGACTAATGGGATATAAACATAAAATGATTTTCAAATATTCTTATTATTAGGTACTCAAATTGCACGCATCTCAAACTGTTTTTTTCCTAACATTATCTATTTCTGGTAAAATATCCAAGCAGGGCTTTTCTTATTAAATTCTCCTTTGTTTCTGTTTCTTGATAGAAATATTGAGGAAAAACAACTAATGCAAATGTATTTTTAAATATCTACATACTAAATGCATTTAACTTTTGACTTCTATCCGTTAGAAATAATTAGATAATTAATTGATAATGCAACACAAAATACAAAAATAATGGTAACACTTATCTAGTGCTTACTGTGCGTAATTGTACTTTTGAGCACTTTACATAATTAGTTGATTTAAAACTTGGGTGATAGAATTGCCGGATGCTGAAAAAGTAACAGAGAAATATTAAACATCTAGATTATGCTGTATGAATATAGGACTCCTGACTCTTGAGTTCACACTCTTTATTTGTAAGTTCTATCTGAAATGATAAAGCATCAGTATATAATTTAATGCAGATTGTACCTATGCCTTAAGTAAAGCCAAGCCTACACTCAGAATTGAGATCTCTATAACACAATTGTTTGGACATCTTTAAAATCAGTTTTTGTGGATCAGAGATACTCTGTTTTCTAACTATTGAAATGGTAAAATAGCAAAATCATATATTTATGAGTAAGCATTTCATTCACATATACTTGCTCTGAATTAGCCTTGTGCTTCTCTGAGCATTAACCCTGTTCTAGTAAGAACGGGTAGTTGGGTGAGGAATAAGGGTTGAACTGAAAAATGAAAAGGACGACATTTCAAGAGAAAATGCACTGCATGCAAAGACCTACTATTAAGAGGGAAAACTAATTCCAAATGGCTGAAGCACAGAAAGTTTGGATACGGGAGTAAAGAAGAGCCTGTATATTGGTGTGAAATAAAGCTGGAACAATAATCAGGCTTTGTATAATATGCTGAGAGGTTTTCTAGCATAGGCAATGAGAAACTGTTGAAAGGTTAAAATGGAATTGAGGACACAAAATTAGGGTTCTTTTCAGATTTGTAAGTAGAGGGCAAACAGCTGTTTCTGTGGCCTTTCCTAGCCTCAAGAATGCCTAAAATGTTGACCCGTGGTTGAATTCTTCTTGTATCACTAACAAGGAATTTGTAAGAGGGTGGATATATAAGACCGAAAATATCTGAGGTTTTAGTCAAGGACTATATTCTAGAGATCAAGCCTGCATGCCTTTCTATAAAGATAATTTATTTTGGTAGGGAATAAATAGAACTGATAATAAGATGCATCTGAGCTACAGAATAAGAATTAGTCCACGACCCCTAAAGGGGCCGAATGCCTAGCTTAGTATTAAAGATGAAGGGATCCCCAAAATGATGACATCTATGAGCTGACATAGATTGTGTCTACCCATACTTGTCACTTTTTAGCACACATGTCCCAGTTTGGAGTGACTGGATAATCAAAGCTGTGTCTAGAACTGGAAGACATGGGACCTCTGCTCTGCTATTGCTCTGAAAATTTTGTTGTTTATTCCATATTATTAAAAAATAAACTTGTAGCTAGGAGAAGCCTACTGTTTCTTAGGAGTTTGTTAATCCAAACCCAAGTGCACTGCTGTGGTAGAGCAGAGTAGACACTGCAAAATCTGTTATCTGATACATTCAAATGAAGGAACCCTAGAGGTAGGAAGTTTTGTTTAGAAGTCTGGACTTTCTGCTAGTATCAATAGTTGGGAGTAAATAGGACAAGAGGTGTATATTAAATAAAGGCAGTGAGGATGAAGTGGACAAGACAGATTCCAGAGAGGTTTAGAACATAGATGCAATAAGACTTAGGGATTAATGTCACATTAAGGATGAATGATAGGGGCTTCCCTGGTGGCACAGTGGTTGAGAGTCCGCCTGCCGATGCAAGGGACATGGGTTCGTGCCCTGCTCCGGGAAGATCCCACATGCCGTGGAGGGGCTGGGCCTGTGAGCCATGGCCGCTGAGCCTGCACGTCCAGAGCCTGTGCTCTGCAACGGGAGAGACCACAACAGTGAGAGGCCCGCGTACCGGAGGAAAAAAAAAAAAAAAAAAAAAGGATGTATGATAAAAAAGGCTGTTTAAACCACTGAGTAAGAGACACAGAATGAAGAATAAGTGTGAGGGAAGAAGATGATAATTTTTTTGCTATGATTCTGGAGATAAACCAAGAGGGGTGTGTTGGAATTAATAGCTATTGTTTGTTTCGTTTGAAGAATTTAATTAAACACAGATCAAGGCTCTTTTAATCTTACTAATATTATAAAGAAGTATATTTAGTGTTGCTCCAGCTCATATTCTATTTTCGCTCATAGTCCTTACCTTAAATGGATAAAATGTAGTTTTTAGTACTCCCATAGATTTACTGCATTTTCTTGTCTCACTGCCATTGTTCATTTTTAAAAACAATTAACTCATTTATTTATTCATTTATTTTTGGCTGCGTTGGGTCTTTGCTGCTGCGCGTGGGCTTTCTCTAGTTGCAGCGAGCGGGGGCTACTCTTCGTTGCGGTGCACGCGCTTCTCATTGCAGTGGCTTCTCTTGTCACGGTAGTTCAGTAGTTGAACTTCAGTAGTTGCAGCACGTGGGCTCAGTTGTTGTGGCTCGTGGGCTCTAGCCGCACAGACTTCAGTAGTTGTGGCACTTGGGCTTGGTTGCTCCGTGGCCTGTGGGATCTTCCTGGACCAGGGCTCAAACCCATGTCCCTTTCATTGGCAGGTGGATTCTTAACCACTGCTCCACCAGGGAAGTCCCTCAATTTTTAATAAACTGCTGGACATTTTCTTAGCTACCGAGCTCCAATCAGCTTTTTAAATCTATAAGACTGTCATGTTACACACCTACAAATAAACTCTTCATCTGTGAATTCTCAATTTGTGACAAAAGTAATAAGAGTAAAATTTATTTGGAGTTGTACCAGACAATGTGCTAAGATATACATATATGCCTTAGGATATATGTTTGTGTCTATATCTATCAATCTATATATCTATCTAACTTTATCTTTTACATATGCTTTCTTATGGCACTCAACTCTTCCTACATTCAATTCTGTGTGTGTGTCTGTGTATGTGTGTGTGTCTGTTTATCTTAATCTGCATACAGGAGTGTAAGACTTCCATGAGATAATTCTATATCTGGCTTAATATTTATGCCCCTTACAATGCTTTCTCAGTGGCTTTCAATACATTTTGCTTGACTAAATGGCTGAATGAATGAATAATGAATCTTCTATCAGTGGAATATAGAGGGGGGAAAAAAGAACCTTGTATATTTTATTCAACAGATATTTGAATGGGAAACTGTGAAGAAAATACCGTACCAATAGATATGGTTTTGATTCCACAGAAGCTCTGTGTACTTTTACAAGAGCTACAAAATCAATTTCAGGTAAGTTATCCAACATCACCTCTTAACTATCATAAATAAACTTAAATAAAGTCATTTTCTACATTTAGGTATACATCCTGCTTCTAAACTGATAAATACTGAAACGTTTCCAAGAGGATAAAATTTCTAAAATGTAGGTATGTACCTGTGCTAAAGAAATACATTCCCTCGAAATTTGAGACTTAAAAAAATGTTATAAAAGGAAGTCAGTTTCCCAGTTCTGAATAATTACTTTTAAACAAAATATTTTCAGAACAGAAATTAGCAAGAGTGATTTTGTTGCTTCTTTTGGAGATTTATAAATATATTCTCTATCTAAAAATCGTCAGTTAAACATAGAGGGAAAGAGCAATTATATTTTGTATAATGCTGTCATGTAAAGCCATAATTTTAAACAGAAAACTTCCAACAAAAATTATATAAAGTCATGTGCTATCCAATAAAACTTTCTCGGGTGATAAACATGTTCCATATATGTGTTATCCTACGTAATAACAGTCAGCCCCAACTTGTCACTGAGCACTTGAAGTGTAGCTAGCAACACAGAATTGAATTTTTAACTTATTTCCTCTTAATTGAGTTTAATTTAAATATCCACATGTGGCTAATGGCTAAAATATAAGAAAGCAAAGCAGGGATTGATAAATTCTACTCAGTAAAGACTTCATATACAAGCTCTCATCTTCTAAAGTATATTACACATAACTTCTGTTGAAATGAATCATCACTTTCAGCCTTTTGTAACTGACACAGGGATCCACAAAAGCCTAATACTGAAAAGAACAAACAAGTATAGATGTACTTATAGATGTGCCATATCAGTTAGTGTTTAAGGGTGTTAAGAAACAACAAACAAAATGATGATAAAGATATGAGAAGCTCCTTGCAGGAATTACTCAAGGAACAAGAAAACATTCTAGTTTGATGGTCAAATTTGGCAACATTTCTATAAGTCTGCCAAGAAGGATAATTTTCTTAAAGACAAAATTGTCTAATTAAAACATACTATATGGAATTTTGTCAATATGATTACTTTAAAAACAGAGATAATCTTCATTTACTTTAAGTCTAGGTGATAGGAAAAAATATATAAATTACACTTATCATCTTTCTGTTTCTAGTTATTCTGTATGGCTTTTTACATTTATTTGTAAGAAGCCAATGAAAACTGACCATTATTTTGCCTCTGGTTATTTCAATAATTTGGAAAATTTTTCCAAATTAATTTAGTCTTTGAAATACTCTGATTTATATTTTCGTAATGAGCGTGTCTGTTGAAAGTTTGCATAATGTAACACAATCCAATACTAAATTTATTTCGTATAATTTTTGAGAGACTAGAGATACACATTTTCTAGTTCTATGTAACCAATGTCAAATTGTTTTAAAATCCTCTCCTACAGGCCCATAAAGTAAATAAAAACACAGCCACACTGATTATAATATCAGGGTTGGAGCAAATACTTTGAAAATAGAGACAAAGGGCAAAGCACAAATAATAAAGAGAAACATAGCTAACTTTACTAAAAATCATTAGTCGCCCTAAGCATAAACTCTGAAACCTAAATATCAACTCAGTGTCTTCTACCAGTCTGTGAAAAATGGAATCATAGTGAATTATGCAGATCTTACTTTCTAGTAAAAAGACTCACATAATACCAGCAGAAGAAACAAAGGATTTTCTTTGCCTAAACTCTGATGAGAATTAATCTGGTACTTTATATCTTTAGTAATAGATGTATAGATGTCTTCAATACACTCATATTTGGACCCTGTACAAAGAAACAAAAGCTAAGGGCATATTCATCAAACTATTAACTTAAAATTTTGCTTCTGAAACTAATCAGATCACAAGAAAACTTTATCCTTAAATATACATTAACTTTGTTAGATTGGAACTTTATGAATATAAATAAGAACTGCACCAAACAAGTACCATAAGGTAGAAATTAAAAGCATTTTCCAGAGGAAAAAAAATTAAAGTGTATATGTGTTTGTATATACATATCTATGTATATAGAGAGATACAGATATATTCTTTTAAATTATTTAATTACCTGCTTGTTTGTTTGGAAGCATTAGATATCAGCCGAAGCAAACAGGTTTTGAAAGGACAGGATCACAAGCAAGGTGTCAACAGTGAAACACAAAGAAGTAAGATGACTCCTTGTCCGATGGCCGCTGCATTTTTCCTGAGACATTTGTCAAGTCTCTATGCTGTACAAGAGGCTGAGGAACAAAGTTCCCTTAGCTGAGGGCCAATATGAAGATACAGGGAAACAAGCAAAGATCTGAGAGGTTTTGTGAAACGGTATGTGAAGCTACAAGAATGAGGGTCCCGATCAGAAAAGCAGGACAAAAATCTGTCACTTGCTCTGTTTTCCCCTCAAGACATAGGCTGCAATCAGAAGCCATACAAGGGAGAAGGCTAAGAAATTAATTAGAAAGCTTGTTAAAAGCAGAGCAGAGATTTTGGAGCTCCTCCAATCCTGAGGATTTAAGGTATACAGCTTAGAAGGAACCCCAGCGAACATGAGGGACTCACAGTTAAATTCCTGAAGGTTATACCTTCACAGCTGAGGTAAACCAGAGGTAGGTAGTCTATGCCTTACCCTCCTCGGCTTATTCCCTAACCAATTACGGGGATGAATTTACTCTACCTGCCTAGCAGACAACAATGTAAACTCTTAAACAATAACTATAACATCACCTAGAAAGGAAAAAAAAAAACTAAAAAATAAGTAAATAAACAGATATGATCAATTCAGAGGTAAAAACATGACATATCCTAGAGGCATTCAAAAATAGAGAATATTATAAATTGTTTTATGTTTATAAACTTGATAATCTAGTTGAAATGGACAGATTCCCTGAATTCACAAATTACCAAAATTGACACAAGCTGAAACAGAAAAACTACATGGCTCTGTCAGTAAAATTTAACTTGGTATTAAAAACCTCTCCAAAAATAAACATCTAGGCCCAGATGGCCCCACCTGCAAATTCTACCAAGTGTATAATGATGGGATAATAGTCATACAAAAACTTTTTTCACAAAATACTAAAAGAAAATAAATTCCAATATTCCTGATGCCAAACTAGATTAGGACGTTATAAGAAGAGAAAAATGGAGACCAGTATCCATTATGAAAACAGAGGCAAGAACCTTTTAAAAAGATAGCAAAAGGAATTCACAAGAACAGAAAAGTAAGGTTTATCTTCTCAGGAATGCAAGATTATTTTAACACTGATAATCAGTCAGTATTCTTTACCGTGCTAACATACCGAAAGGAAAAACTATTTAATTATCTTAATAGATGCATAAAAATTATGCACAAAACTTACCACCTACCTATGAGGGGAAAGTAGCAAGCTAGTAATATGAGGGAACTTTCTCAACTTGGTAAGGCAGATACGTAGAAAAATGTACAGCCAACATGATATTTGAAGTGAAAACCTGAACATTATTGCCCTAATATCAGGAAGGATGTACAGATACCTGATCTTACCACTTTTACTCAATATTATTCTGGAGGAAGTAGTAAGTACAAAAAAAATTTTTTTTAAACAAAGAAACAATGAAATGATATAAATAAAAGTATCTATTCCAACGTGCCATAGTTGAGTAAACAGAACATCCGAAGGAATTATAAAGAAAGAAACCAATAAAAGTGCAAGAACTAATAAGTGAAATTCAACCAGGTAATAGGAATATTTTTATATAAAAGCAAAAAGCACATGCAAAATTAAAGATAAAAATACCATTTACTAGTTTGGAATTACATAAAATATTTAGGAATAAATTTAATAAAAGATGTGCAAATGAGCTTCACTGAAAGCTACAAATAATTGTTGAAAGAAATCAAGGAAGACAAATAAATAAGAGATATACCATGTTTACATATTAGGGGCTTAATATTGTTAACATGTCCATTTTTCTCATATAACTTTACAGATTAGACACAATCCCAATTTAGTCACAATTGACAAGCTTCTCCAATTTGTATGAAAATTCAAAGGACCTCAACCAGGAAAAACAATCTTGAATTACAGGTTTAACAATAAAAAAATTGTACGAGAGTTGTTGATCTGAAACAAATAGACTACCAGAAATTTCTCCAGCAAAGATAAGTTTATTCAAGATCAGCAGAGAATTGCTATTCCAGATCTGTAACCATGGCAAGCCACGTGTAAGTCCCCAACATGGGGGAAAAGGAAGTTGGGAGGGCTATAGTAAACAAAGAGCCCATGGCTTTTCACAGCTGAGTCCTTGCCAGCAAAGAAGAGAAGTCTTTCTTCTTTCTGTTGGGCTCTGCTATCTTAACTGGGTGTGAGAGCTTTCCCTTTCGGTCTTCCTACTCTACTGATTTGAGGCTTTTGTTTATTACCTTTTTATATTTTCTCATTTTGTTCAGTATTTTCCTCTGAAAGCATCAAGGGTCAGGTTTTCCAATTTCAGCAGATTTTTGGGCCTCGATGTAAGGAAGGAACTTTCCTGAGTACAGAGTCTCACGTCAGTAGAAAGTGCACAGATTGGAAACCTATTAAGGTCACATTTGAGTAAAAAGGAGGGGTAGGAGGGAGAATTCTCAGGCACTTTTTACCTAAGGTCCAAGGGTTATTAAGCTCATAGACATTGGAGATCATCTGAAGCATTATGCCATCATCAAATGTTTGGCAACAAAGTTGCAACAGGCCTGATAGGATATCTTGGGAAAAGCTGTCTAATCAGATATTGTCTGCTTTAATTCCAATGAAATCTTTACTTTCAAATCAGATGATGTGCAGGTTCAATCAGGGTTCAGTGCTTTCTTCAGGCGTGTCACACGAATCCAGAAGTCTATTCCTTGGAGTTTGGTGGCACAAGAATTGATTGGCAGTACTTAAAGTGGCCTTTCCAGCAAGGGTGAAGAGTTCTCTATGTATTTTCCAATAGACAAAATCTCCAAGTTGCAAACTGTGATGCTTAAGATCTTCTCTGCCAAGGGCATGGTGTGAAAAAATGGCTCTACCAAAACATGGTTATTTTTAATAGAAGCAGTTAGGTATATGCTATGTTGGAGTATCTCTCCTAGCATCAGTTGTGGGTCAACAGAAGCAGAAGCCAAGTGCATTGAACATTTTCTATCTCAAACAGTGGAAGTTTGATTCCAAAAGGACCTGAGACTTAGAAGGACCAATGGCAATGCTTTTGGCCAAGGTAATTGGAGGGCCTCTACAAATTTTGCCAGTTGAGTCGTAATAATGTCATTAGTTCATTCCACTAAACAAGAGGATGGAGGATGCTAGGCACAATAAAAGTGTTATAAAACCAGACAAATAGCACAGACTTCCTAAAGCACATGGCCAATAAAATAGGTTTCGATCACTACGAAATTTGAAAGGAATTCCCCAGGTAGGGATAATCTTTTCCAAAAGGATTTTAGCCACAGAGAAGGCAGTAGCGTATCTGTAAGGAAAGGCTTCAGTCCAGTGTGAAAATGTATACCCATGACTAAAATATATTTGTATCCTTTAGAAGGAGGAAGTTGTATGAAATCCATTTACCAGGCTCTAAATGGTCCTGGCAGTTTAAAATGCCCAGGAGCAGTACGAAGAGTCTGCCCTAGGTTGTACTTTGAGTAGGTGGGACAAGGGAGGCAGGCACTTTTTGCAGCCTTGTTAATGTTTCCCCATCAGTACTGATTCAGGACTGCTGTCATTTTGTCAGTCGACCAATGGTTTAACGCATGTACAGTGGTGCGAATTGGAGATTTGAGAGTCTCTAGTAGAACTGGGATGTTATTTGATCCAAACCAGAGCTTTCTCTTTTTATCAAACCAACAGTTGTTGAATTTCCTATTTTGTTTTTCCTTCTCTGAGGCCAATTGTCAGGCGACTCTCTCCAGTTTTTCTAAGTTTTCATTTGGGGAAATATCTGTTTGGACCATGACAGAGGTTTGGTGGCAATTGGTTCCTTTAAGGACAACATTTCTTGCAAAAATATCAGCAAGGTGATTTCCCTTAGCTTCCAGGGAGTCAAGTTTAGAATGCTCCAGAATTTCAACAATAGCTAAAGCAGCAGGTATTGCATTCAATAATTTCTGAACAGATGGGGCTATTTTTAATCTTATTTCGACTGGAAGGAGGGAAGCCATGTTACTTCCACAGCACCCCCAAATCATGGTCTACTCTGAAAGCATACCTACTATCAATGTAAACATAGGTAGTTTTGTCCTTGGCTAAAGTACAAGCCCTTGTGAAAGGGTATAATTCAGTTTGTTGGGCCAAAGTAGCCATAGGTAAAGATGCTACCTCAACAACATGAAAAGGACTTACGATAGCATACCCAGCACAATATTTGCCATTGTCGCCTTTTAAATAAGAACCATTAGTGGACCATGCGAAGTCAACGTTACTCAATGGAATTTCCTGTAGATCATTAGAGGAGCCAGGAAGTGGTCCCTTAGCGTTAAACTGTCATGAGATCTTCTGTCTGTGATGGAGGCGTGAAAAGTAGCCTGGTTAATACTATTACAACATAAGAGTTATGTGAGGGGCACTTAAGAAAAGGACTTTACAGGAAGTGAGGTGTCTGGCTGAGAAATGTTGAGTGTGATGAGAATTCAGGAGAGATTCTACTGCATGAGATACAAAAATGTTTAAAGGGGATCGCACAATGATTGTCTCAGTGGTATTAACCAAAAAGGCAATGGTCTTAATGGCCCTAAGGCAAGGAGGGTATTCCCATGTCTCAGGGTCCAGCTCCTGGCTATAATACCCTATGGGTCCATGGTGGCCAAGTGTTTTGAGGTGAGTACTCCAAGGACATTCCCTTCCTTTTCTTACACAAAAAGGAAAAAAGGGAAACTGATCATTGGGATACCCAAGGGCAGGTGGGTTCATCAAATTCTCCCATAAGGCCTTGAAGGCTATATAGTCTACTTCCTTCAACTGTAACCTTAATAAGTTTCCAATCTGTGCACTTTCCCTCTTACTTGAGACACAACACCCAGGAAAGTTTCTTCTTACTTGAGGAACAAAATGCCACTGAAATAGAAAATCTGACTCTTGATCAGTGATGCTTTCAGAGAAAAATATGGATCAACAGACATATGAAAAGGCACTGAACATCAACTGGTAATCAGGGAAATACAAATCAAATTTCAATATTATATCACTACATACAGACCTACATGGGCAAAATGAAAAATACAATGTCAGTTTTTGACAAGGTTGTGAAGAAACTGGTGCATACATTAATAGCGAAGTTTTAATTTTTTATATTAACTTCAAAAAACTATCAGCATCTGCATAAGTTTAACATATCTGTGATTCAGCAATTGCATTCCTAGCAATACATAGCAGAAATCCACATTCATGTTCACTAAATACATGTTTCCTTTTATAAGCAACTAACAAAATGTTTTCCAGAGTGACTGTACTGATCTACGTTCCCTCCAGCAACATAGGAGTCATCCTGTGACTGTGCACCCTCACCAGCATTTCATGTTATCGTTATTTTTAATTTGGCTATTCTGATACACATATAATGATATTTCATTATGCTTTCAATTTTCATTTCTCTAGTGGTTAGTAATGTTTAATATATTTTTATGTTCTTATTTGTTCTCTGTATATTGTTTGGTGAAGTGTCTGCATATCTTGTCCATCTCTTAATTGAATTGTTTATTTTTTTAATGTTGAGTTTTTAGTTTTTAGCTATTTATATATTGTTAATGCTAGTGCTCTGCCAGGCATGTTATTTGCATATATTTTCTCCTAGTCTGTAATTTGTGTTTTCACCCTAACAGGTTCCTTTTTTTTTTTTTAATTTTCTTTCTTACTTATTTATTTATTTTTGGCTGCGTTGGGTCTTCATTGCTGCCCGCGGGCTTTCTCTAGTTGCTGCCAGCGGGGGCTACTCTTTGTTGCGGCGCGCAGGCTTCTCATTGCGGTGGCTTCTCTTGTTCCGGAGCACAGGCTCTAGGCACGCTGGCTTCAGTAGTTGTAGCACACGGGCTCAGTAGTTGTGGCGCATGGGCTTAGTTGCTCCGCGGCCTGTGGGATCTTCCCGGGCCAGGGCTTGAACCCGTGTCGCCTGCATTGGCAGGCAGATTCTTACCACTGCGCCACCAGGGAAGCCCCTAACAGGTTCCTTTTGCAGAGCAAAATTTTTAGTTTCCATGAGGTTTAACCTTATCAATTTTTCTTTCATGTTTCATGCTTTTTGTGTCAAATTCTAAGCAGTCTTTGCCTAGAAGTAGATCCTAAAGATCTTCTCATTTTCTTTTTTCTAGAAGTTTTGTAGTTTTTTGTTTAAGACCGTGATCTACTTTTGTTAATTTCTATATAAACTGTGTGCTTTAGGTAAAGGTTCATTATGTGACTGTTGATGTCTACTTGTTCTAGCACCATTTATTGAAAAGGCTATTCCTCCTTCATTGAATCCCTTTTACTGCTTGGTCATAAATACATTGGGCATATTCGTGGGGGTCTATTTCTGCATTCTTTATTGCAATGTCATTTTTAATAGCCAGGAACTAAAATCAATTCAAATTCCCCGGAACTTTAAATCGGTCAAATAAAGGGTGGTATATTCATAGAGCGGAGTATCAGAAAGTTATAAGAATATCAATGATTACTGCACATGCATGCACAGGCGCACACACACAATGGATGAATTTCGAACATAATATTGAGCAAAGGAATCCAGGTAAAAAACAAAGCATAGTCTGTGTTCCTATTTATACAAGATTCAAAATGGTCAAACTAATTTATGGTGTTAGAATTCAGAATGACAGTTACATTTGTCATGGAAAAGTGACTGGGAAGAGTCGCAAGGGAGCTCCTGGGGTATGAATAATACTCTATTTATTTATTTATTTATTTTTGCGGTACGCGGGCCTCTCACTGTTGTGGCCTCTCCCGTTGCGGAGCAACAGGCTCTGGACACGCAGGCTCAGCGGCCATGGCTCACGGGCCCAGCCGCTCCGCGGCATGTGGGATCTTCCCGGACCGGGGCACGAACCCGCGTCCCCTGCATCGGCAGGCGTACTCTCAACCACTGCGCCACCAGGGAATCCCAATACTCTATTTTTTGATGTGTGTGATGGTTAGCCTAGAGTTTACTTTGTGAAAATTTTCCTATTTGTACATTTATGATCTGTGCATTTTCTGTATGCTGGCTATGTTTCAATGTTTCAATTAAAATGAGTAAAAATATCTAATCTCGTCATTCCCTGATCAGTTTGAGTGAAGAGAACATACACTTTTCATGTATATGTAATAAGTTCTGGAGGGGCTTAGAATCCCGCTCACCTTGTGCATTACTCAATAAATTGTAGAACTGTCACTGACATCCTACAAATATAAAAATCAGGAATTAACTTTATATACTCAAATTGGTTGAAATTAGCAAGATACTTTTTATTTAGCAGAATTAAATCTATATTTTAAAGAATTTAGAAGGATTTTTTTACACGTAATCAGTCCAATGTATGAGCAGAACATAAAAATAGAATAAAAAGTAAAAACATGCAAAGCTGAACTTGACCTTTTTTTTCAATATATATTTTAAGAAATTTGTTATAATGGTGTAACAAAGCCTTTGATGGGTCTTTCTCTTTTAGTGTCTTGTAATCTCTGTAACATTGCAAAAAACAAATGAAAATAGAGTAAGATGTTGCAAAGAGAGGAGAATGATCCCTTATTTTAAAGAATTTAGGATGGGATCCTTACAGAGGAATCCATGACTCCCCAAAAGATTTTCCTTATTCTAATCTCCCTCCAACTATTAGGAAACATTATCCATACCTACTGGGGGTGATACAGGATATATTTCCCTCATCTTTAGAATTTCATTGCACAGGTGTAACATACCTCATCTGAAATAATGTGCCAATATATGTTCTCTCTATAGTATAATTTATATGTACGGTTTTATTAGCTGGTAGCACTTGTTTTCATTTCACATTGTTATGCAGAACATTGTTAATTCCCTTTGTACTCTTTCTCCTTTAGCCTTTTATTTGTTTAGTTATTTATTTTGAGAAAAAAAGCTGTAAACTTCTCATGGCTAATGGTTACTCTATTACAAAAAGACCCTGTCAAAGCTTTGAAATACCCATAGTGATCTTTCATTAATCTCTTGGACAAGTCTCAATTACCTGCAGTTTCTGTTGGGTATGTTTTGTGGATGTTGTGGTTCATTCAGTAATAGAAGAAAAAAATTAAATTGGTAAATACAGGATAGAGGGCTTTTTTTAAATATATAAATAATTAAAGGAAGATGTGATGGAAGATGTACAGTTAACAGGGAAAAAGGGAATTAGTAGCCAATAGAGTTGAAATGATAGAACTTTAGACAGACTGTAAAGGTCTGATAAGCAATTCTAGCTTAAATTAGGGAATTAGAAGTGAAATAAACTGTATAGTAAGTACAATAAACAGTCCAGTAAGTAATTTGACAACACCACTCAGGATATTAAAGAAAGATGTAAAGACTAGATTTTGAAATGTTTCTTAGCATGTATTACATTTGACAAGAAAAGAAAAAGTAAAGTTTAAGACAGTAAATCCACAGTGAATGTGGAAAAGATTTGATCTTTATGAATGATTTAAAGAGTATCAAAAACAATTTGCAACTGATATAGTAGACAATGGCTAGGATTATGATGGACTTGTAAACATAGGTCACTGGAATAATGGTTATGTACCGGTACAATTTTTAACCAAATTAAGGAATTTAGGAAGAAAACCTGGATTTGGGGATAGGAAATGATCATTTTTATAATGGATATTTGCACACATTTTTAAAAAGGCAGGGACTTCCCTGGTGGTGCACTGGTTAAGAATCTGCCTGCCAGTGCAGGCTACATGGGTTCGAGCCCTGGTCTGGGAAGATCCCACATGCCGCAGAGCAACTAAGCCCGTGCGCCACAACTACTGAGCCTGTGCTCTAGAACCCATGAGCCACAACTACTGAGCTTGCGAGCCACAACTACTGAAGCCCGCACACCTAGAACCCGAGTTCTGCAACGAGAAGCCACCGCAATGAGGAGCCCGCGCACCGCAACGAAGAGTAGCTCCAGCTCACCGCAGCTAGAGAAAGCCCGTGTGCAGCAACGAAGACCCAACGCAGCCAAAAATAAATAAATAAATTTATAGAAAAATATCAAAGATATGCTTTCATCTCAGTGAGAGCATGTCTCCAAGCAAAGGGTCCTCTATTCCAGTCGTCCTGAACTAGGTGGGCTACCATATCAGAGGTTAAAAAAAAAAAGGCAATATTTATTTATAATATTCAATCACTAATTACATCTGACTCTGGATGTCCTACTTATTTTTCCCTATTCATTATCAGTCATAGAGAGTGAATGAGACTTTACCTGGCACATCAACACTCTGATGCAGAGACAGGGGATAATTTTGCAGTGTTTGTCACAATTCAGGTCCAGATCTGTTAGTGGATCAAGATTAGCTCTTCTAAAAATGTAGTAAATGGAATGGAATAGAATACAATAGATAAGAAATTATCAGAATGTAGCCCAAGTAGTAAGGGGTGTCTGTGTGTCTGTGTGTACGTGCGTCTGTGTGTACGTGTGTGTGTGTGTTGGATCATTATGTAAAAAGAATTTAGTTTTTACTGTGGATTGTTTAAAAAAGGATGAAAGCCACTGGTATAGGGAATAAATAAAGCATATTGTGGAGACAGATGCCCTGGGTTTGAACCCTAGATCCATCAATGTCAAATATATTGCATTGACGTGTTACCTGAAATCTGTGAAATCACTGAAAAATCAGATGATACTACAATATCTTTATAAATTTGCTAGAATGGTTAAATGAGTAAATATATGTGTCGGGCTTATGATGGTGCAGAAATCATTTTAAGTACAATGAATCAAGTCAGATGTATCCTCTTTCTGTGCAACGTGCAGTGAAGAGCACTGAACCATTCAACAGTCGTTAGTAAGTCACATTTTTATTGCAGATGCCAGGGAAGTTGCCAGCTTTAATACCATGGCTGCTAAAGGAGGGTCAGAAGATGGAAGTAAATCTTTAGACAGTTGTATAATCCACAGGACTACAGTCAGAGAGTGGCTGCTGCTAAACTGGACAGAGCCCTTGGATTTAAAGGCTTTTCAATTCCTTTCTTATTTCTTGTACTCAGATGAGACAGGCTTCTAAGCCAACTGGTCAGAGTCAGTTGTATTAAAGTATTTGAAAAATCCTCTTTGGCTCCAATAAGTTTTTACTGGAGATCATTTGAAAGTTGAAGTGAATAATATGTAATCATCAGTACATGTAGTCTTTTATTAACTGCTTTTTAGGACCTTGTAATATCCAGTTCACTAGGCTTTGGGAATATTATGAAACCACAGTAATTTCTGTTTAAAAAAGCAATCAGAAAAATTTGTGATTCTTTCTAAAATCTATGCTTTTTTAATACTTAGTTTAATAAAACATAAAATTTATTTTTAAAAAGCAATGACTATTATAGTTTTGCTATTTTACACAGATTTTTTATAACTAGTCCCATTTTTCTCTACAATAATGTTGATTAAGTAAAAATATTTCATTGTTCTCTTTCCCATGCACTTTGGACTCTGTATTTGATGCCTAATTTGTCTATTAATGTCTTCTAACCTCTCCTCCTTCCTCAGATATAATTCAAATATTATTTTTTTCCCTCACCATATCACCTTTAACTTCTCCATTGCCAGTTTACTAGAGGGTCAGTCTCCAACCCAAATTTAAAGCATTGCATTCAAAATACAAAGTAAATACATCAATACTTTAAATAATACTGTTAACTCACTTAAGTTGATTGGATGAGTCACCCTCCTCATTGTATGGAGGGTAAGAAAATAACATGTTAGGCATTATATATTTTTCTAATACTTTTTATAAGCATTATTTCTTACAAAGTAGGTATAGTTAAAAGATAATAAAATAACATCTATAGTAAAAGTATCACAAAGTAATTATACTTGTATTGTTTTCAGACAATTCTTTCCCTTTTATTTATGTTTTATTTACAATGTAACCACCAATATAACATTCTGAAAACTTAGATAGCAATGACTTTGTGATCATCTTTGAAAATATTAGTATATCTTAACCAGTAACGGTCTTTGAAAATAAATTCCTTAAAATTTCAAACGAATACCTTCACCTGTGCAATCCATTAAAATTAACTTTCACATATGTCAACCCTGTATAGGGAGCCATCTTTGTACTTTTGTTGCAATTGGTAAATTTCTTTTTTTTTTAACCTTTTAAAAAAATAATTTATTTATTTATTTTATTTTTGGCTGCTTTGGATCTTCGTTGCTGCATGCAGGCTTCTTCCAGTTGCGGCGAGCGGGGACCACTCCTCGCTGCGGTGCGCGGGCCTCCCATTGCGGTGGCTTCTCTCGTTGTGGAGCACAGGATCCAGGCACACGGGCCCAGCAGCTACGGCACACGGGCCCAGCAGCTACGGCACACAGGCTCAGCAGCTGTGGCACACGGGCCTAGCTGCTCCGCAGCATGTGGGATCCTCCGGGACCAGGGCTCGAACCCGTGTCCCCTGCACTGGCAGGCAGAGTCCCAACCACTGCACCACCAGGGAAGTCCCACAATGGGTAAATTTCTTAAACTGTCTGCGCTTCAGTTTCCTCATCAACAAAACAGGGGTAAGACAAGTACCAAGCTCAAGGGGCAGTAGTGAAGACTAAGAAAGTTGACATATGCTAGCTAATCACTTAGAACAAGGCCAGATATATAAGCCACAAATGCTACTGATTTATTACTTATTCAAAGATTAATATTACAAAACACTGAAAACTCGGAATCTCTGACATTTTCATAACTTGATGTCATTTAATAAAACTTCCTTTCCTGGAGAAGCATATTTAACAATACTGGCTCATTTCATTTCAAAATTTTTTCTTTAATATATTGTTAATAGTTTTATTATTAAGGAAGATTCTTTCAAATGGGCAATGTTTTTATACTATATATCTGAACTTGAAATATGGAAAAATATTAGGACCTTAATTCTCAAATTTTACTATGCAAAAGTATTATTGAAACGCACACGGATTTCTACCCCCATTATCTCTGATTTTAAACTCTGGGTGAATGTGTGTATTAACCAAGAGCTACAGGAGATTTTAATGCAGGTAGATCTAGAAAAATACGATACAATGAAAAAAGCTGTTTCCCTCAGAGTCTGTCCCCAAGTTTCTTATCTATGATGAATCGTATATAAATTGATTTAATTTCATATGTAAACTCAAATAGGAAACATAACGGCCATTCTTCAATATTAAAAATATGGCTAAGATAACTAAATACTCAATAAAAATTTAGATCAGATAAAATGTTTTAAAGTTAATTTTCTGCCAATAGATGTTTCCACTTGCAAGATTTAAGAGAAAAAAATGATAAAATGAGAAGAGCATGTGCAGAATGATTATAGTTTATTAAAAATTATAACTACTTACATATTTTCTGTTGAATAAATAACAAAAAATGGAAAAGGTTAAGATTAATGAAGTGGAATGAATGCAAAAAGGAGAAGGTTTACCGGTGGACTGTCAGGATAATTTTGTAATATTTTATATAGTGAAATATTAAGGTGGGGAAGAATAATTTTATTAAAATCTTAACTGATATTTTATTTTATTTTTTTTGCAGTACGTGGGCCTCTCACTGTTGTGGCCTCTCCTGTTGTGGAGCACAGGCTCCGGACGCGCAGGCTCAGCGGCCATGGCTCACGGGCTTAGTTGCTCCGCGCCATGTGGGATCTTCCCGGACCGGGGCATGAACCCATGTCCCCTGCATCGGCAGGTGGACTCTCAACCACTGCGCCACCAGGGAAGCCCCTTAACTGATATTAGTTAAGATTCCTAATGCTGAAAGCTGGCTGTCTTGTCATGGATTACAGAATTTAACATTTTAAATAAATAATACAGATTTATTAACAAAGATCTGAGGCAGCACATACAAATACTGGGTTGTTGCATACTGAGGAAAGAAAAAAGTGTCCCAAAACTAAGAAATGAGCAAACTGTGTCTTCTGCCTTATTGTTTGCAGCATGAAAAAAAGTCACTGGTGATAGCCTCTTGAAAAATAGAACCTATTGCTTGGTACTATGCTTACAATCTCTGTGAGACACCATTTCCTACCTTCATGCTTGTCAGCCCTATTGGATCTTACTGACAAGAGATGAAATCCTGTTATTCCAATTTTAGACACAGATGTGACCTTCCCATTTGCTTCTTCAATCTGTTGATTTTGCCTCCAGACTGGTATTCCACACACCTGGCATCTCTCCCCAGCAAGCCCCAGACCTCCTATGTAAAATCTAATGTGGACATGAGACTTGTAAAAACTTGTGAACTGAAAATACAAAGCCCTTTCTTTTTCTTAAATTTAGCTGCTTATGTAAGTATCCTTGAACCTCTTTATTTCCCCCACCTCCCTGCTTTATTATCTAGCAATTAAAAAAATTTCAGTATATGGTTGACATTAATAAAATTTTGTTTTTTAAAAAAATATTTTTAACTAAACAATACTATATAAGAAAGGAAGAAGAAAAAGAGGAAAGGAAGGGGAACATGAGAAAATTTCATAGGATGATTAAAATGGGTAATTGCCAGAGTAATATTTGAGTGATGGAAATATACGTTAGAAGAAAGAATCACATGTACGAGTAGCACAGCATACTAATGCATGAATTGTACTTTCTTTTTTGGTTGTCTCATATGGAGAGAACATGGTAAAGAGAATGAAAGTAAAATGACTAATAAAAAACTCCTTGTTTTGCATGGCAAGGAGTTCACTGGAAATTCGTGAAGCGTTCCATATTTTTTATCTATGTGTAAAAGAATGAAATTAGAACACTCCTTAACAGCATACACAAACATAAACTTCAAATGGATTAAAGACCTAAATGTAAGGCCAGACACTATAAAACTCTTAAAGGAGAACATAGGCAGAACACTCTACGACATAAATCACAGCAAGATCCTTTTTGACCCACCTCCTAGAGAAATGGAAATAAAAACAAAAGTAAACAAATGGGACCTAATGAAACTCAAAAGCTTTTGCACAGCAAGGGAAACCATAAACAAGATGAAAAGACAACCCTCAGAATGGGAGAAAATATTTGCAAATGAAACAATGGACAAAGGATTAATCTCCAAAATATACAAACAGGTCAGGCAGTTCAATATCAAAAATAAACCAACCCAATCGAAAAATGGGCAGAAGACCTAAATAGACATTTCACCAAAGAAGACATACAGATGGCCAAGAGGCACATGAAAAGATGCTTAACATCACTAATTATTAGAGAAATGCAAATCAAAACTACAATGAGGTATCACCTCACAAAGGTCAGAATGGCCATTATCAAAACATCTACAAACAATAAATGCTAGAAAGGATGTGGTGAAAAGGGAACCCCCTCTTGCACTGTTGGTGGGAATGTAAATTGATACAATCACTATGGAGAACAGTATGGAGGTTCCTTAAAAAACTAAAAATAGAACTACTATATTACCCAGCAATCCCACTACTGAGCATATACCCTGAGAAAACCATAATTCAAAAAGAGACATGTACCACAATGCTCATTGCAGCACTATTTGCAATAGCCAGGACATGGAAGCAACCTAAGTGTCCATCGACAGATGAATGGATAAAGAAGGTGTGGCACGTATATACAATGGAATATTACTCAGCCATAAAAAAGGAATTGAGTTATTTCTAGTGAGGTGGATGGACTTATAGTCTGTCATACAGAGTGAAGTAAGTCAGAAAGAGAAAAACAAATACTGTATGCTAACACATATATACGGAATCTAAGGAAAAAAAATGGTACTGATGAACCTAGTGGCAGGGCAGGAATAAAGACATAGACATAGAGAATGGACTTGAGGACATGGGGTGGGGAGGGGGAAGCTGGGGCGAAGTGAGAGAGTGGCATGGACATATACACACTACCAAATGTAAAATAGATAGCTAGCGGGAAGCAGCAGCATGGCACAGGGAGATCAGCTCAAGGCTTTGCAATGACCTAGAGGGGTGGGGTAGCGAGCGTGGGAGGGAGGCTCTAGAGGGAAGGGATATGGGGATATATGTATGCATACAGATGATTCACTTTGTGGTACAACAGAAACTAATACAGTATTGTGAAGCAATTATATTTCAATAAAGATGTATTAAAAAAAAGAAAGATAATCGTTGATGAAAGTTTGCAAAGCAAAATAAATAAATAAATAAATAAAGTGAACAGTAAGGAACTAAAATGATGACACAAGCTAATACTTTCAAGTAAGTAAGAGAAGTTGTGAAGGTCAACATGTGGAGATACCTGGTTGAGAAAGATGCCACTCAGTTTCTATTTTATTGGTAGAGAGCATTATCTGTAAGCAAATCAATTCAATAAATATGTATTTTAAAGCAATCATCTTAAAAGCACTGTCCTAGATATTATGGAAGTAATACAGGCATCATTTTTTTTTAAATCAGAATA
This sequence comes from Globicephala melas, assembly GCF_963455315.2. Classification (NCBI taxonomy): domain Eukaryota; kingdom Metazoa; phylum Chordata; class Mammalia; order Artiodactyla; family Delphinidae; genus Globicephala; species Globicephala melas. The sequence continues at coordinate 11,555,029 of NC_083318.1, forward strand.
TTAACTGGTCTAGAAAATATGATTCAAGGTGCAAATGATTCAAGTAAATTACAGTAGAGATGGATAATAATCCAGAGTAAATCGGGTCAGCTTTATTCAATGTATCTCCATGAAAGAAGTATAGTCTACCAAAACTAGGATTGGGCTAGGAAGAAATGAATGTCACTCAGTCATTGAAACATTGGTTCATGAGCTGATATGTTGTAACTCTGTATTTCTAAGTAAAAAATTAATAAATTAAGCAATAAAATTACTATTATATTACAAACACTATTAATGAGATCCAGAGAAGAAAATGATTTAGCAGTTATTACTAGATGATCAAAGTGGTAGGATCAAGGATACAGTTATATGCCTTAGTAAAATAGTAAATCGCTTGTTCGTCAGAAATGGGAGTTTAAAAGAAAAAGGAAAACATGCAAAAGAAGAGAGTTACTTGTGGAAAGCACCTCAAAATAATAAATGTGTGGCTTGGCCAGGAAACATCATATTTAAATACATTTGTCCTAAAGAAAGTCTTTTTATTCTAGGATCTTAATAAAAAAGAGATCTTTCATTATCTATATAAAGTACATCTGGTTCAGAATATATATTTAAATAACAAATAGACTTTTTTTTTTTTTTTTTTTTTGCGGTACGCGGTCCTCTCACTGTTGTGGCCTCTCCCGTTGCGGAGCACAGGCTCCGGACGCGCAGGCTCAGCGGCCATGGCTCACGGGCCCAGCCGCTCCGCGGCATGTGGGATCTTCCCGGACCAGGGCACGAACCCGTGTCCCTGAATCGGCAGGCGGACTCTCAACCACTGCGCCACCAGGGAAGCCCAAATAGACATTTTTTGAAATTATGTATTTTTTACTTAAATTAGTGATATAGCACTTAAACATATGAGAAAAAAGAAGTCACAAATTTTTTTATGACTCAGCTAGTTCACATTATATAGTACTTTTGAGGACTTTTTAGAACACTATGCAGTTGCAATTGTAAGAAGAAAATCTATCAGATTCCCTTGCTAATCTTTCTGTAATACAGTTGTAAAGTATTAGAAATCCACTTATATGTGACTGTGAAGTGTTTGCCAAAAATATAAATAAAAACCCTTTAACTTTGTGTCTGTGTGTGTGTATGTATGTATATATGTGAATTGAATACATACATTCAAGAGTCAATTGCCATGAATCTGATTAACATGATTAGGTTATGAAGTTTTTTGTTGGAGATGGTAAGGTTATATCTGAATATTGAAATTATAAGGAAAAATCTACTTTGCTTTAAATTGCATACTAAAACACTAGGGAATGCATACTGAACAAATAGAACACATTTCTGTTGGTGCAATTAAAGTTAAAGATAGCATCTTAGAGACAACAAAATGAAATCATTTTAAGAAATCAAATTAACTAATAAAATACCCATACAAATCTAGGAGAGGGAGAATTTTCTTAGCTAAGCTGTTTGGAAAACAAACATTAAACACACTTTCCTAATATGTGCAAATATTTTAAATCGCCTATTCTATATAAGAAAGACATTCTGTCTTTTGTAACACCAGATTCTAGCTTTATCGGTATATAGTTGAGTGACTTTGATCCACATCCTTTCAACATATTAAAAGTTGACAAACCAAGCAGTTTTATCCCTCAAAGGCCAGTCAGGAGACAGAAGCCATGTTAGTATTTTGTACAGGGGGAATTTGTTAACTAAGAATAGAATGGGTAGAAAAAGAGCTCTTCGGTATCATGAAGGTAGGGATCTGAAGTGGCAGCTACTACCCCAAGGTGAAGGAACGAGTGAAGAGACTGGCACAATTACAATTTAGAAATTTACAGGAGGGCCCTGAGAAGCTGAAACTCAGACCTCTAAGGAGGGGAGGTCCTAGTAGTTAGCGCTGATGTCTCTAAAGGAGACAAAGAGGCTATTTTTATTTTTTTTGATGTTGGAAAAATTGCAAACTGCTGCTGCTTCAGGAAGGAAGTGCTTCTACCAAGGTGAACAATGCAGCTGCAGTAATGCTCACAGAAACTGCAAGCAGACAGGAAGCCACTAGGTAGGAGCGTGTCTCTCCTCTCTCTTCCAGCCTCAAGGTCTCCAACCACTGCCCCCTAGTGAAAGATGCTCACAGGAAAGAGCTGGCAAAGGAGAACACAGAAGAGCAGTATGAGAGCTGAGAGAAAATAACATAATAACCTGCCTATCATTGAATCTTATGTCAGAGGAGTAAAAGTTACTGAGTTATTGAGGTAAATAAATGCATGTAACAAAAAATGTACAGCAGGAAATTTATTTCTTCATTGGAATCAAGCCTAGATTTAAACTAATCCAGTAGCAATTTGACCAATTAGTATAAACAGTGATGACCAAAAAAAAAAAAAAAATAATGTAATCATAATATCATATACTTTAAATACTGAAGAATCTTAGGGGACATTTTTTAAGGTTGAAAAAATTTTGGAGGATCATTATATAACTTGCTCTAAATCGTAACAGAAATTAATGATGGGAAGAAAATTAAAATTCAGTTTCTTGACTCCTGTTCTCTATTTGTTAGACTACAAAGCTGCTTTCCTCATTTACTGATAGGTGATATTTGTAGCAGAGAACATTTTTTAATATCTTTAGTTTTGATGTAAAGAAACCGACTGAGGCCCTAAGAAGTGAAATGACTGTAAAATCACGGAGCGAGCCTGCAGTAAATATCCTTCCATCTCAGCCCACTACTTCTCCCACTACTTCACACTGTCTCTTTAACACTGTTGTGAATCTGATTCAATTATGGGAGAATTCCAGAGTTACTGCTGACTATTTTTTTATTAATATCTACTGATTGAATGTTTAAACATGATGTTTAGACATTAAATGTATTAAGAGAATTATAAATGTGCCATGACTTCAGAATGTATCACTGAGATACAGTAAAAGTAGTGAATTATTCCCCAAGTCTAGATATAGAATTTATAGAAGAAACTGTCAATACAGAAAATCAATAATCTATCAACATGTCTGTATTGGTTATCTATTGCTGCATTACAAATTCCTTCCAAACTAAATGTCTGAAAACAACAAAAATTTATAACTCATAGTTTTTGTGGTTCAGGAATCAGATCTATCTTAGCTGGATCCTCTAGTTCAGGGTCTGAAACAAAGGCTATAATCAAGCTACTGACTAGACTGCGAACATCGCTAGGGTTGGCTATCCCCCAGTTTATGTGGTTCTTGGGAGACTGCAGGTCCTCCATGGCTGTTGATTTGCCTGAAAAAATCCACTTCCAACTCACTCACATGACTGTCAGCAAGCCTCAGGTTCTTGCTGATTTTTGGTCAGATATCTCGGTCCTTTGCTAAGTGGGCCTCTCTACAGGGATATCCACACTAGACAGCTTGCTTCTACCAGGAGGAGGATACCATCCAAGAGAAAGTCAGAGATGGCAGAGGTCACATTCTTTTTGTAACTTCATCTTGGATGTGATATCCAACCACTTTTGCTGTATTCTGTTCATTAGAAACCAGTCACTAAATCTAGCCCATCCTAAGGGGAGGAGTTACACAAAGGCAGGAATACCAACAGGTAGGGATCATTTGGAGCCATTTTGGAGACTGTTTACCACAAGGTGCATCTCCAGCCTCCCAGAGGAAACAAAGTGCATATGTAGTCAAAGTCACTTCTTTCAATCTCTAGTCATTCCAAGTCCCTCTTCCAGCCAAGTCCTATTTAAACATCCTAATTAACTTTTACAACAGAGTAAATGAAGAAAAATGCTTTGAAATACGACAGAGCTATCAAAAGCACATCAAATAGATAACATAATTTGTGAAATTAGAGTGGATTTTTTTTTAAAAAGAAACATTATGTAACAGTTCCAAGAATCTCTCATTAACATAAAAACATTATCTGTGAAACTGAGATTAAAAACTAAAAATCTCTCTTTTCAGTATATGGTTTGCTTTGTCCTAAATACAATAGCTTCAGATTTCAGGATTAAAAAAAAATCAAGTTTTAAAATAGACACATGAAAGAGTTCAGTCTACCATGGATTCTACACCTAATTTCCAAACTCCAATACCATTATTATTTAAAATCCTGATGGAGTGATTTTGTTGCATGCTCACTGCAATGTTAATTAAATTGGTGATTCAAAATCAGTGTTATTAGTATAGTATAACTGGCGTTTATATTTTTATCTTCCAACAATGAGAGTTGCTTTTTTCAGGTAAAAGATTCCAAATTACAGAAGACCCTTTTTCTTCACCCTCAAACCAGTACTCAGTGAATTTCTTACCCCTGGCTATAGCGATTATCTTCAAGATAGGTAATTGGCCTGGATTAGGGTTATAATGTTCAGGTCTGGGCTTTCCTTGTGATCTCTTGAGATACAAAAAGCCCTCTCCTTTCTGGAGATTTTACCAAGAGTAACCTAGCCTGCAGATTCTGCCCTATGTCAAGAGACCACCTGAGAATGTCACCAATGCAGAGTAAACTTAGAACTTAGTGAAGTAGACATAGTAGATCAATGAGATCATTCTTGAGACACTTGGCTATGCCTGAAATAAGCCTTGTTAGTAATCTGATCCAAGAAACTAATATTCTGTTTGCTATGATTTTGCTAAGCATGTTTAAATTGGTTTTGTGGAGTTTGCTACTTAGTAAGTTCCAACTTATATAACCATTCAGTAAAAGGGGCTTGATGACAACCTAAAAACACACCTCCCCAGTGTAATTCAATAATGGAAGTAAAGCCACTGTCCACCATATATAGAATTCAGAATATTTTGACTTAGATTTAAATATTACGAAGCAGAAATGACTTATTCTTTGAATAAAAAAACTTCAGTACTTATTTGATCAGTCACATTTGTATGCAGAACTTATCTACTAAAGAAATGATGTACTTTCACTTCAAGATCAAACTTTTAAGCAAATGTAGGGGATGTTTAAATTGTCACTTGATATATCAAGTCAACTGTATAAAGACGGAACAAATTATTTATGAGCAATTGAAGTAACATAAAAATGTGCAATGAAAGAAATTCAAAATCTATTTTTATATAAAACTTTCACCTTGTGATTAAACTGTTTTTAGTTATTAGTTTGACACGTCAAAGATGCTGATGTGTAGGTGGAAGAAAAATGTTCTAATGTAATTAAATGTAATACTTAAGTAGGAATAATGAAGTCTTGTACTCCTGCAGTTAAGAAGCTGTGTGACTTCAGAACGTTTTCTGACCTCTCTGATATTTCAAAGTCAAGTTATTTTCTCTACAATAATTGTACACTTTCTTCCATGGACTTTTCCAAATAAAAACAATCAAATGATCCAATAAAATAATTTTGGGAAAAATAATCAATGATATATTGAAAATTAGAAGTATTATATAAATGCCATTATCCTGCTTGTAATTTTCTAAGCTTATATGCCCTTGAAATGATGTTTATCAGTTTTAACTGGGAATCTTAAGCCTTGAGCATCTGTTCTTTGCCTTCCTTTCCAGGCTCCCCCTCTCCCCCCACTCTTTACATAACACTCCACCTACTCTAACTTTCAATCATTTCTTCTTCTAACCTATTTCTAGTCTCATACACTTTGAAAGTGCTATTGCTGTCTCTCTCCATAGCGGTAGTTTCTATATTTTGGCTTGCGTAACTTCTCCTCCTTTTTCTTGTATTACCTTAAATGTCATGTGCTCAATATTCCTTCTTTAGCCCATCACCACTAATCCAAATTTAGTTCCTTTCTCATTCTTTCTCATAGTATTTTGCTATTTTCCTAAAGATAACTTCCTACAACTTGTAATTTTACATATATACATAGACATAATTTTCTCCCTATGTATACATATATACATGTGTATACTTTAAAAAAATGGAATCATGCTTTATGTGTTCATTTTGACCTGGCTGCTTTGAGGCAGTATAATAATTCTGAGACCACCCCCCATATTGTTTCATAGAGATGGAGTATATTTTCATCACTGCATAATATTCTATTTTATGAATATATTAAAGAGGTTTTTTTTCATTCAGCCATTTATGAGCATTTGTGTGTCTGCCTCACATTATTAGCTAGGATGAATAATGTTACCTCAAACATCCTTTTTTTGAACTTACACATGTTTATCTATTTAAGACACACACAAGTGAACACACACACACACACACACACACACACACACACACACACACACACTCCCACCCAAGAGTGAAATAGTCAGACGGTATCCTTAGGCAAAGAGTGCCAAATAGTTTCCCCCAAAACTTGTATCAATTTACACACCCTCCAGCAAACAGATGGTACCAAGTGAAAGTACTCATTGCTCTAGAGCTTAGACAACACTTGGTTTTGTCTTTTTTATTTTGGTCTTTCTCATCATAGGCCCATCACCACATTCCTTATTTATACACACGTATTTGGGGCTTCCCTGGTGGCGCAGCGATTGAGAGTCTGCCTGCTAATGCAGGGGACACGGTTTCGAGCCCTGGTCTGGGAAGGTCCCACATGCCGCGGAGCGATTAGGACTGTGAGCCGCAACTACTGAGTCTGCGTGTCTGGAGCCTGGGCTCCGCAACAAGGGAGGCCGCGATAGTGAGAAGCCCGTGCACCGCGATGAAGAGTGGCCCCCGCTTGCCACAACTAGAGAAAGCCCTCGCACAGAAACGAAGACCCAACACAGCAAAAATAAGTAAATTAATTAATACACACGTATTCACACAAACACATTGGGATATTGGCTTAGAATGTATTGAACATATAATTAATATGTGACAAATGTATATCCTTAGAATGTCAAGTTTTCTAATAAATGAACATGACATGCTGATCCATATGGTTAGGTTCACTTTAATTTGGGGGGAACAATATTCTAGAGATTTCTGTGTAGAGGTCTTGCACATCTTACACTTACTTTTAATATTTGGCATCTTTTCTTTCTCATTTACTAAAATTTTTGTGGTGTATAATAATTCAAGTGATTTTTTTATTCACCTTACATTCAATGGCTTTGCCAAATTTACTTATTAATTCAAACAATTCATTGCTAGATTCTTCTAGATTTCTATGTACTCAAATACATTGTCTGTAATTAATAACACTCATTTTTTTTCCCCAATTTTATAAGTTTTGTTCATTTTTCTTGCCATATTGAACTAGTAAGCACTTGTAATGTTGAGTAAACATGATGACAGAGGACATGCTGTGCTCATCATCGATCACAGAGAAAATCTGTGAATTGTTTCTGGACTTTTGTTGTGGCTAGTATCCTTACTCAGATTTTTAAAAAAGTCTTCTTGCTAACCAGTTAAGTCTTTATATTATAATTAGACACAGAATTTTATTGAATGATTTTTCTGTATCTATTGGTATCCCCATGTAATTTTTCTTTTATTCTGTTAATCTGGTAAATAACATTGATTGATTCTTGAATGTTATATTAACAATACATTCCTAAAATGAACCTAATTTGGTCATGATATATATTTTTTACAATTAAATATTTGAATTTGCTTTAATAATATTTAAGATGTTTATGTTTATGGAAAAATTTGCCAGTAACTAACTGTTATTGCAATATCTTTGTCAGGTTTTGTTACAGGGTTAGTTCAGCCTCTGAAGCAAGTTTAGATATGATTTTCTCGTTTTCTATTCCTTGAAATTGTTTTGAATATCTGAAGTTATTTTTTCCTTAAAGATTTTATGAGGGGAGACTTCTTGACCTATGGATACTTTTTGTGGGAGGAATTTTAATAAATAGTCAATTTTAATAGATATAGAATAATTCAGATTTTAAAACTTTCTTATGTCAATTTGTATACATTATGTTTTCTTGTACATTTTCCTATTTCATCTGTATTATCAGATGTACTTTTCTAAAGGTGTTTATAATATGCTTTTACAACACTTTCATATTGGTAAAATTTCTATTAATATCCCCTTTATCAATCCTATTGTCAATTATTGGGACTTTAATATCTTGATGTGTGTCACCAGAGGTTTATTATTTTTAGTAAATATTATATATTTCTTATATGATTAATTTTATTATCTTGATCATTTTTATGTTATTATTTCTTAATTTTAAAATGAAAGGAATGCTTAGAACATTCATTTCCTCACCTTTATTCTCTTGAATATGCAGTAGGCGTATAACTTTATTCTAACAACAGCTAGAATTTTTGGCACTTAATTTTAAAAGATTTTCTAATTGTATTGTGATTTTTTTCATCCCAGTAGTTGGGTATTTAGGATTCTGCTTTCTAATTTCCTAACTTAATTGAAGTTTGATAATTATGTTTTAATATTGATTTTTAAGTTAATCTCACAATAATTAGATAATATACTGTTTATATTAAGACTTTGATATTTCTTGTGACTTTCTATGGGGCTCAGAATGTGGTAAATTTTAGTTAATCTTCTAGCATGTGTACTTACAAAGAATGTATATATTTTGAAGTTGTTGGGCTCAGGTCAAATTTATTACTAGGATGGTTCATGTATTGTAAAGGCTTGCTGTTTTTACAGGGTTTTTTACAGCATGTTTTATCAGCTACTGAGAAAGTTGTTTAAATACCTCAAAACATGTTTTTGTATTTTATATTGAAAAAATTTAAAAATATGCATATGTGTGTAAGTGGACCTGCACAGTTCAAACTCGTGCTGTTCAAGGGTCAACTGTACTTTATTTGTGATGGAAAACTTAACCACAGAAAGAATTTACATTTTATCATATAAGTTTACAATATTTAGTATGTTGAAACAATAGGTTAGATAGGAATATATTTGGAATATATATTCTTTAATATTTCTGATTCACACATCTGTTTTTAAGTTTGCATAGGTCTTTCTAAAATAATCACTACATGCAATTAGCAAATACATACATATATGTGTGTGTATATATATATACTTCTGATAAATGAACATTTGCTACTGACAAATAGAAAACTTGAGAAAACACACCCAGAGGCAAACAGTCTATTTAAGATGTGATGCAATTTTTCTTGAGAATTTTAACAACCTGGAGAGTGTCTTATAAAGTATAAAAATAAATGTCTTATGAATCTGAAAATGAAAGTTCTTTTAGAAATCATAGAACAATATCTTTAGAAGCAATGAACAATTGTGTATTATAGTTAATATTCTCAATTTTATGTCAACATCCACCCATATTCTAAGTATCCATAAATACAATTTTAATAAATATACTTAAATTTTTGAGGTTAGCATTCACCCACATCTCAAGTAACCATAAAATAATGTGAAGTTGTATTGTAAGAAATACAATGACTTTCTGGCAGAGTTCTATACTAACATTAATCCGTATAGAAAACCTCTTTTATTTTAATGACATTTTTTCTTCTCAGCTATTGTTTTAAATGTATGTGTACACACAAATATACACACATATTTTCCTACAGGTACACAAGCTTAATAAAACTCAGAAGCATTACTATTTTCAAATGTATATTTTTTAGCTATACAGTTGACCCTTGAGAAATATGAGTATGAATTATGCAGGTCCACTTATATGCGTTTTTTTTCAATAAAATACTACAGTATTACATAATCTATGGCTGTTGAATCCACATATGCAGAACCACAGACACTGAGGGCAGACTATAAAGTTATACATGGATTTTTTTTTTTTTTTCTATTCTCTGCGGTATGTGGGCCTCTCACTGCTGTGGCCTCTCCTGCTGCAGAGCACAGGCTCCGGACGCGCAGGCTCAGCGGCCATGGCCACGGGCCCAGCCGCTCTGTGGGATCTTCCCATACTGGGGCACGAACCCGTGTCCCCTGCATAGGCAGGCGGACTCTCAACCACTGCGCCACCAGGGAAGCCCAAAACTGTATTTCTTTAAATCAAATGAAGTCACAGTAGCTGACCATAATGATGAAATTCCCAAATTTTATCACATTTAACTCTTCTAAAGCATCTAAAACACAATACAGGCATTATTTAATATCATAACATTAAGATAACGTATTACTGTTGTAAGAATTAATAGACAAGAAAATACTGGACTTCATATTTGTTTCTTTAAGCCTTAAGGAAAAAATATTTGAAAGGGAGAATGTCTTTCTTTTATATTTTCTTACCATCTCTTAACTCTTGCTTGACATGAAAGCCATGAAAGAAATATTTTCCCAGAATCAATGAGATAAAAATAATCTGTGCCTCCAAACAGCAATTCTGTTCATTATGCCTTGTTAGACTACACGCAAATCCCAGCAGAGTGCCGTATACACATGGAAGAGAGTACAGAAATAAGTGTGTTACAAGGAAAGGAACAAATTTTTAGAGAAAAAATATTTTCAAAGCGCAGTTGAGAAAGAGAGATCCAAGATTTCCAAATCAGTAGATTTATCTACTGGTGTATGCCACATTCCTTCTTTCAATATTTTCTGACTCCTGATGGGTGAAGGAGGCCATTGGATGTGTGATGTATCCATATGCAACACTGAGTAACTTTTTCATTTCTAACATCTGACCTCCTGAATGTGCTTCGCTATCAGTTGTCTCTTCAACTGGATAAATTAGAAGTTGCTCCTTGTAAAGAAAGGTTGGAGACTACCAATTTGGACCAAGTTCCTCATTTTACAAAGGGAAAATTGAGGTTGAAAAGGTTAAATGACTTTTTCATGGTCATGCATATATTCAACAGGAAGTCAGTGCAGGAACGCTTGTTTCTTTAGTACCCTTCAGAGACCAGAATATGATCAGAATATGAGATATGAAAAACCTGAGATTGTCTCACACTTTTAACTAAAATAGTGTGCATATATATACATATATATACGTGTAGTTATATATATTATGTATATATTCACTATAAAGAAAAACCTTCTGTAAATGTTATCTAAATCAGAAACATTTTGAAAATTAAGACATATACCAGTATTGTTTTACAGACCGTTCTAAGTGTATATGAAATCTGAAAACATTGAATTTAATCATATATCACACATTTATTTGTATTAATAAAAGAAATTTTATATGAAGATACTAATTGGGAGAATAATTTTCTCTATGTTAAAATAATTTATTGGGGTTTCCCTGGTAGCGCAGTGGTTGAGAGTCCGCCTGCCGATGCAGGGGACGCGGGTTCGTGCCCCGGTCAGGGAGGATCCCATATGCCGCAGAACGGCTGGGCCCGTGGGCCATGGCCGCTGGGCCTGCACGTCCGGAGCCTGTGCTCTGCAGCGGGAGAGGACACAGCAGGGAGAGGCCCGCGTACCGCAAAAAAAAAAAAAAAAAAAAAAAATTATTATTGGGTTATATGAAATTTCAAATAGTAACAAAGAAAATAAATTTCTTAGCCTACTTCAACAATATCATTTTATTTCTATGAATGAAGTATGTAGTTAGCATTGTTTCATATAGGCACTTTTTTGAGGTTTGGGGAAGTATTTGAAGAGAATAGGAAGATCCTCATTCTAAACATTCTATTAAGTTTATAATTTGACTGGAAATTTAGTAGACTTTAAATAGTATTTTTATCCAGAATAATTTTCCTTATTTATCAAAAGTACACTTCAAAGTAAAATGCATGTAACTTTGTTTGGGGGCTAGTTTACAAAGGCACTTCCTCAATATCATTGTGATGAACTTATTTTTCCCCAGGATATGATTAAAATAATTGTTTCAATTTAAAATATTACATGAAAATATAGTAGATATTTTCTCCACATATTAGAGTTATTGTCATATACTCTCTGACGGAGGAACAATAATAGTTGATTTAAACTGAAAAGACTGAAAAGATGTAAGACATACTTCTTCAAACAGTAAAACAAAACAAAACAAAACCACAACGAGTTAATGAACTCTACTATTTTCATGAAGGTCAAGATTAATTAATAGAAATCTAAAGAAGTGGCACAAGCTCTAGATTTTTTTCACTGAACTGTTCTTTTAAGTATTATATCACTGAGTTGGATTGTATTGGAAGATCATATTCATCTATAATGTGGATCAATGTGTCAATTGATATTAACATCTGTATTCTTACATGAATTTTTCATACCTATTAGTGAATTTATTTAACATATTTTGGAAGCAAGCATTTACCATTCTCTGATATATTGACTTAGTGCTATTAAGAGAATATGTGGCTTGAGACAGTTTTTCAGTCAGATATTAGGACTCTGTTTCTGTTGGAGATCACAACAGAAACAAAAATATCATTGCCTTCTGAGGCCTTTGCAGACTTGGATCTGTGAAGATCTAAGAGAATTTAGCATTTTAAAAATCCTACAAAAGTTGATATTGCATTATTCACTCCATTGGAAACAACCACTGCTGTAGATTTTGTTGTATGTTTTCCAAAAATATGGCATTAAACTCTAATTTGAACATTGCATACTGGAGTATAATTTTGATGCCTATTTCTGTGTTGAAATTACACTGAAATGTCAAGTAAATTTAGGGAATAGTCTTAAAGAGCTAAAATTGTTTCTCAAAACTAATCTTCAGATGTCTTGCACAAACTTACCTAAAGGTCTTTTGGTCTTTCCCAATACACACTAAATCAGAATCTCTGGGTTTACAACTGAATCATCTATAATTTTAAAACTATTCTTAAGTACATACAAACATTCATTGTAGAGTCATTGATGTAAATTGTATCATGCTACTTATATCCTGCCTCCATTTGGGTTACCCTAGAAGCAGAGACAAGTATGCTGGTACATCATTTGATAAGGTAATGTCAATAAATAAAAGTGAGGGAGATGGGAAAATGGGACTTGAAAAGTGGATAAGCAGAGTGATTTATCAAGGTTATAGCTCTGTCTAAAAGATGCTCATGTGCATCTATAAGAAGCACACAGAATGTCTCTTAAATAGTCCTCAAAGGATGGGTGGCTGAGGCATTTATACACTGGCATTCCATCCTCCACTAGTTGAAGGTTGCCTGCAAGGAGAGCTAAGTCTCCCACACTTCTGGGTGACATTTTTGTGCAGGCCAAGTGAGTTCCATATGTCCAGAGCAGGCCTAGGGGAAAAGCACAAAAAGACATGTGGCACAGAGCTGAGGGGGATACTGTTAGCATGAATCTGAGCTTGCAAAACAAACAAACAAACAAACAACTGACCATTCAAGCTGTGCTGAGCCTAGAAATGTAAGCAAGAGACCAAATATATATATATATATATATATTTGAAAAGCACTTGTTATCATTTAATGAATCTCCTACCATGTGGCTTCAAGCTACCAGGACACAAGCCCCACACACACCCTTAATTTTCTCCTCAGCTCTTTTGCTGAAGAATTTGCCCTTTACAACGACAGGCTGCTTCGGGAGCTTTCCCTTCCCCAGAACTTTGTAGTAACCCGATCGTGCCACATCAATGACAGGAGCAGCCAGGCCTTGTTCTTGGCAGCATTTATCCGTGTCTGCTCACTGACCAAGGTCTACAATTTACCAAGGTTGCCCGGTGGGCAGAAGCTCTGGTTCCTCTTTAAGTGGTAATGCCTCATGTCAACTTTCCCAAAGTATCGTGGGTGATATTTGTCGAAAGAGACCAAATATTCTGCCACTTTTGAGATCCATTCATGCCATATGTAAAGTCCTCTCTATCAGGTTTCAAAATGGTTTCTGTCTGAAAATTTCTGTAAAAGTCACAACAAAGGAGTACGGCGGAAAAGCTGCAGTCTCTGCTGCTACAAGGCAGAGTCATTATTTCCTTAGTGAGAGACAGGCCATGATGTTGGGTCCATGCAAAGTACTATTCCTATCACCAGGGCTACTCCATGCATGGGCATATCATGCAAGTCTGAGATGCTCAAGTACAGTGGATGGCTGACATACAGAGGGCAAGTCATCTTGTTCTACATGTTTGTTGAGTATCCTCTCTACAGTAGAGAATCTTCTGTTTTGTGAACTTTAAGGTGAACGTCAAAACTCAAAACACTGCATCTACTCCTCTAGTTCCAGCCACAGTTTCTTCCCCAAATCTCCTTTATGCCAACCTTCCAATACTGCTCCTTCACGGTCCTGGAAAAACCAGGGGAACTACTTATCACTGCTCAGGAATTCTTATGTACTCTTACCATACTCCATACAGATCTGAATTCCATGTATAACACGCTCCCCAACTGAGAGAATTTCCTCTCAATAATATTATTTAGTGCTACGTTTGAACAGAATGATAGCATAGCAGGAATCCGTTTTCAAAAACATTGAGCTATCCCTTTGTAAAGCAGGCCTGAGCATGTTTTCTTCTCTGTTGACTAATCATGAAGAATGCCCATGAGGCCATAAGTGAGACGTGAGTGCAATAAGACACAAAATAATAGCTATCATAGGAAATCTGAGCCACCAGTACGTGTAACATGCTTGTATCATCTGGACCTGCCCAGGTTCAATCCTAAAGGTAGTATTCCCACCACATAATGGATAGCTGCTGTGCTTGCTTAAACTTGTGATGCGGTAGATCTTACCCTACCCAGCTTCTGGTGGGGAGCAGCTTGTGTCACATAGCCATTCAATGTCTTATATGTATGCTCTTAGCTTTTACTACAAGCCCCGCAGTACGTGAGGAATAGCTTTCAAAAGCAAGTAATTCTCTTTAACAGAAGGAATGCCCAAGGCATCTGGCTGTGACTCTCCTTTTAGGGTTTGCACGTATTAGAGACGCACCACATCTCTCTTATCTATCTCAAATATCTCTAGTACTTTTGGATCTAGATCAAATGGCTAGAATGGTAGACTACCTCATAGTATCACCTTGATTTGTTGTTAAATCCTCTCTCTGGGTTTCATTTCAAACTGACCATCATGCATCCCTTGATAAATGATCTTTCCTGAATGTTGTCTATGTTGCCTTCAAAATCAAGAGACCTGTTAATACTTAGTCCAACAGTATCCAAGTAAGGTCCCCTGCTCTCACGTCCAAGGTTTCTTAGCCATTACTACAGACCCTGGGGGATCAAGGCACACTCATTGCCCCAGGACAGTTACATCTACTTTTCTCTGTTACTTAAATTCAGCCATCTGATCTCTAATAATCTAGAATCCTATCATTACCATTGATGCTAGGATGCCTCGTCTAGCTCTATGAAGCATCTCATACTATCAGTCCTGGCCTCTGCTGACTTCTCACATTCTGCTGGTACACATTCACTACTGCTTTTGTTATTATCTTGCTGAAAAGTATGTCCACCCAGCCCTCTTGGAGAATATAGTCAAGTAACACTTTTTCTCACTTCAAATAATAAATTAATTTGAACATTTATATCTCCTTAAGTCTGTTGACACTTCCCCCAGTACTCTTTCAAAGTATTTCTAAGATCTCAGTCTTATTTATTGTAGACCATTATAGTGTCTATATTTCAAGGACAGAGCCACCCCTGCAGTATATTAAGATTGATGAATCCTGAGTAATGGGAGTGTGCTCCCACGACAATAAACTTACCTTATCCTGCCTTAAATTTCACCCCTTCTGTTTCATCATGCTCAAGAACCATATCTACAAATGCCTCCTGTTTCTTTCAGCTATATCTTAACTGGGTCTTGAAATTCTTTCACCGAGTAAGCTTTTTCCTTTCGAAGCAGAAACTATATTTCCCTGTTTGGCCCACTTGAGACTTTATCATAGTTATTGTTCTAAAGTACAGACACGGGTAAATCTTGAGGAGTACAAGCGTCGTCTTGTGAAAGCTCTAGCTCGGTGGAGTCCCCAGCTAAGGATTCTGAGTCCTTTTCTTGTAAGAGCCCTTACTGTAGCATAGGGTAACTGTCAAACCTAAACGGTTTGTTCCATTGGTGCTATTAAATGCTTATAATTACACCTGGGTTAAATATACAGGCTTTTTGTAAAAAATATGTAAATAAATATAAAATGAATAATCTACACACATACACATGTACCTACAAAAATACACAATTCCAATTCTAGTTAACTTTTAAATCAGTTCATCATTAATAGGAGTAGCAGCAGTAGAAATTGCCAGAAAGCGTACTGTGCTACATTTAAAAAATGTTTTATTATCCACTTGCAGTGTTCAAGAATATGATTTTTCTTTTCAGTTTTAAAAATTATGATTTAGATCTTTAGGAGCACAGATGTTTTGTCCCAATTCACCCAGATATAAAGTTCCAAAGTTTCATATTGAGGTTCTTAGGAAGTTAGAGTGTTTGCTTTTTCTTCTATATTGTGGTCGACATTTTTTTGGAAGAAATTTGATATTTTTAATTTAACAGCTGTTATCAGAAATAATATCAAAAATCATAAAGAATAAATGAAGAAAAGTATGTCTTTATTCTAATATCCAAACATATTGATGATTATGTGTTCAGATATATATTACATGGTGAACTGATTATCGACTGCAATTTCTTTTTTTTAATTGAAGTATAGTTGATTTACAATGTGTTAATTCCTACTATACAGCAAAGTGATTCAGTTACACATATATACATTCTTTTTCACATTCTTTTCCATTATGGTTTATCACTGGATATTGAATCTAGTTCCCTGTACTATACAGTAGGACCTTGTTGTTTATCCATTCTATATAATAGTTTGCATCTGCTAACACCAAACTCCCCCACCCCCCTTGACATTCGATTGTAATTTCTAATGCATTCTCTTAGTATGGTGGCCATGAAAATGTACCAATGAGATCTTGTGTTGTGGGGAGTATAACTGACTAATGGCCTGAGCTATTGCCTTTATGAATCTACGATCACGTTTGTGCTGAGGTCATGATTTTCACAGAGCTCTCCCAGGTAATGAGTGATTGCAAATGTTCAAATATAGGCCTATTTCTGTGAGATACAGGAGTCCTCAACTTAGTGACTTTGGCTCAATGTCTCTGTCAGCATGAATGGAACTTTCTTGGAACCGTGCTTCAGTTTGAGACTGTTTCTATTCCCCACCCCCTCTCCACCCCCCCATAACTTCACAGGCATCCTACCCACTTTGGATCTGAAGACTCTCCCCATCTTCCCTGGTTACCAACCGCTTTTCCCTTATAGGCATTTCCCCGTCTACTCCTGTCCCAGTGTCTGCTTCTCTAAACTAACACAAATGATAAAAGAAAACAGGATATAAGACGGGGTTTGGGGACTGGCTCACTCATTGCCTGGCAAGCAAAGAGAATGCTATTGTAAGTGGTATGTGGAATATAGATAGTCCCTGGGACAAGGTGGTGATCCAATTCCTGGTGATTTCACCAAATGCTTACCTGGGAAAATATCCTAGGAATTTATCCTTGCAGTTGAAATGATCTTGACCTTTGAAAGATATGGGGGCAGCAAAGTCTTTTATCAAGGTGTCAGAGTTAGTTGTTTACTGCTAAGTTATACTGAGAGTCTAGAGAGGGATGATTAAAAACTTAAGGCAAATAAATGGCAAGTGTAAGAGCCAGAGTGTCTGTTTCATACCTAACATAGAATCTTTTATTGCCTACAGTGGAAAAGCATAAACAGCTGAACAGCAGACCAAAGACCTGATACTTATAGTTACAGGGCTCCAGAGATATATAAATTCTCAATCTAGGCATGTCTTTTATGCTAAGAGGGGAGCCCTGCTTGAGAAAATCTGTGATTAAAACATGCATTCAGGTCATTGAGAAGGATGTTTCTAAGGATGTTGGTTCTGCAGAGCACTGTGAACTCTCAGAGAATTCTACTACTTTCCTACTAAGAGCTAGAACTTCCTCTCTACTAGCTCATACTGCTGGTAGTCAGTCTTATACTGGGTATGAATTTTGAAGATGTTTTATCAACAAAGTAAAAAATAAGTCTGGATAAGCAAGATTCTTTTTTTCACTCGGTTGCACATTTTGGGGATGTGGTATTAGCACCTTCAGAAAGAATCCAGGAGGTTGGGGCACACTGACTGATGGTGACTCTTAGAAGCCTAGAAAAAGTGTTGGCTAATCATTGCTTCATCTCATATTAGAAAATTACATAACCTACTTTCAGTTCATCCACACCTTCTGAAATAGTTTAGAAAATTGCTAAAAACGTAGGGAAACATAATACACTTAATACACAAGTTTAATTTCTAAATGTTCAAGTTTATTATTAGTACTTAATAATATACTTAAGTTTAATTTCTAAATGTATGATTACTGACCTGTTTCTGACTCTTTTTTTTTCTGCGGTACGCGGGCCTCTCACTGTTGTGGTCTCTCCCGTTACAGAGCACAGGCTCCGGACGCGCAGGCCCAGCAGCCATTGCTCACGGGCCCAGCCGCTCTGCGGCATGTGGGATCTTCCCGGACAGGGGCATGAACCCGCGTCCCCTGCATCAGCAGGCGGACTCCCAACCACTGTGCCACCAGGGAAGCCCCCTGACTTATTTTTTAATTAAGTGATTTGTTAGAACTGTGTACTTTAGTATCAAATAGGAAAATTACATAATCTAAAACCCTTCTGTTATTTTAATAAAAATCGATATTTCTGCCTAGGAATCATATTCTATTCATGCATTTAATTTTACACATTTCAATACCGCATTATAAATATTTCACTTGTCAGTTATGATTTTTTAAATGTTTATAAGACTTTATTATTCCCACATGAATATCTGACTCACTCACAAAATTCAAACTAATTCATTCCACTCTTCATACACTGCCCGTCTCATGCAGTTATTTGTACTGTCATCTTTCCCTGTTTCTATAGCCACATTTTCTCAACATATAGAAAATATTTGTTTATACAACACCCCTTACCACACCCGTTCAGATTTTCTCTCTGATTCTTTTCAAGACATGAAAAAGCTGAAGGTAAACAAAAAACCTAAAGGCAGCATTAACTTTTATGCTGAATCAGAACCACACCCTACCTTGAATTGGTTTTTCCATTTAAAATGGTTACCGGCAGCAGTTTATATCAGCTTTCAATATAAATTTCAGCTCACTCTTTTGATATAGACAGTTAGTACTATTAGTGGGCAGTGTCCAAGGAGAACTCTAGTTAAAATCACCTCAGTAACATGATGAAAACTTAGCAGTTAATTAAAAGCAAATTTTCACTTTATGAAACAGTTGTAATAAATTATTGTGAATATACAGTCAGAATAGAAAAGATATTTTGTGATAAAATAGAACTAGTCTCTAAGAATCATATTATACATTCACATTTATTTGGCCTTCCTCATGAAGATTTCTCTCCATGATCTTTATGGTAAGAAAAATCAAGATATTCCCAAATTTCTCTTAATTGAAAAAGAAGGGGAAATAAAAAGCTATATAGCTTCCAGGAAATCAGTCAATAAACTTTCTTTTAATTGTGATTGGGGAAGTATGGGAGTTTAAAGTATGTAATTTAGTGTTTTTATCCTTTGACTGTTAATCCAAATATTTATATGCGCATATATATATATATATATATATATATATTTTTTTTTTTGCGGTACGTGGGCCTCTCTCTGTTGTGGCCTCTCCCATTGCGGAGCACAGGCTCTGGACGCGCAGGCTCAGCGGCCATGGCTCACGGGCCCAGCCGCTCCGCGGCATGTGGGATCCTCCCTGACCGGGGCACGAACCCGTGTCCCCTGCATCGGCAGGCAGACTCCCAACCACTGCGCCACTAGGGAAGCCCTACATGCTTATATTTTTATATTTAAAGTGGATTTAGCAACTTTCTTAACAACCGTCTACTATGTTAGTCGAGAATTTAAGTACTTAAGTACTACTTTCATCCTCACAAGGTTGTCATATCAGAAACTGTAATCACATAAATTTAATATTTATACTATTTGACTATATTAATATCACTCACTGTTAAACCAAGTAATAGACTTAGCTTCTAACTAATTATGCATAGTTAACATATATATACACATATATGCATTTGTATTTGTGTGTGTACATATATGTGTATATTTGTATGTATAGTTGTTATGCTATTTGTATGATTGTTATTCCTCTTTAACATTAACAAAATTCTGACTTTCTTTTTTAATTGCTTTTCTATGGGTTTTTATTCACTTATTTCTCTGAGCACTGGAAAGGCCTCTTTTATCTGAGTGACAGGACAAGTTCTCAGATTTAAAAAAATTTTCTTTTGGTAGTCACCTCTTCTCTACTTTTACTAATTCGGGGGAAGAAATTCATATTAGTGGAATATTGGAACTTCTTGACCATTCTTTAAATATCTTATTTTTCTTCACCTATTTTGCTCATTATGTTTTTTCATTAGTTTTAAGTTTAAGAATATTTCCTCAATTTTATCTTCTAACCTGGCTACTATTTTTATTCTGATTACGATACTTTCTATTTCCAGGAGATTATTATTGATTTATAATGGTTCCTTTTCAAAGACTTATTGTTTTTCACAATTAAAGTACCTGATTTCTCTAAAGATTTCAATTATACCATTTATTTTCTTTCTAATCCCTATCTTACACTTGTTTTTCACAGGTAAAATACTAAAATGAGATGGATCCTTGTCTCGCTTTTAGGTGATGCTTGAAGAAACTAAATGCACATTCCAAAAAAGAAAATAGATTACCATTAAAATATATCAAGGTAAGTCACCATAAACTATTTAGAAAGTTCACCAACATTCAAAATGAAACAGAAATTGCAAAGAGGATTCATTTGGAGAGCATTTGACTGTAAATCTCTCTCCCCGAAGAGGTAAGTGGGTGCTGGGAAGATGCCACATTTAGTCACAAGCTAAAGGGAGTCATACGGGTTTCCTTGCAGGTGAAGGCACTTTGGACCAGTATCTGACTCATGGCTGAGACAGAAGAGTGAAAGGTTGCCTCTGGGAGAGTCATGAATGAAGGCGTGGCTGAATGAAGCAACCAGCGTCCAATGCACGTTTACAATATGTTACTCACACAACTACAATTTTCAGTTAATTTCTCATTTGATCCTCACAATACAAATAAAATTTAGTCTTTACCACACTAAGATACTGATACTCACAGGAAAATATAAAACAGCAACAATGACGACAATAAATCTTAGAACTGATAAATTGTAAAATCGTGCAAGACTCTTTCAGTAACTTCAGTTTAGCTCTGTGGAAGCAACATCTGTAGGCCGATTCATCCATACTCATACCCAGGTCAGGCCTGTGGAATTTCCTTGTTTGCCCATAATACTGACTGCATGCCCTTCACATTATATTTTAAAACACTCAGGGCTTATTCTATTGCCACATGTAAATTTCCTATCATTACTGTTTTATGACATAAAAGATTGTATTTTTCAGAGAACAGTAAAAGAGGTGGGGATTGAGGGGGGGTACAGGGTGCATCCTGATCTGTAAATTCCATACATATGAAGTATAAAGCTAAGTAAAGACAGCGAGAGAGAAGACATTATGGCATATTGCAGACCGCGGTATTTTTGTTTTGTTTTGTCTTTTTAATATTAAAATTGGTAAACTTGAGACATGTTTACATTAGAAAATTGTCATTTTGAATGTTTATATCAGTATACACTATAATTTGATTTACAAAAACTTCTTGAAGAAACTGAATCCTAAAGGGTGAACAGAGTTTATCAGAAGTGATAGGATTTTTTTGTTCCCGTTTTATTGAGAGATAATTGACATACAGCACTGTCTAAGTTTAAGGTGTACAGCATAATGATCTGACTTACATACATCATGTATGATTACCACCATAAATTTAGAGAACATCATCTCATATAGATTGTAGTATTTTTTAACAAGGCACACAGATTCAATTTGACACAGATTCTAGAATAGGAGTTATAGAGAGGCTCTTTGGCCAGGAGAGCCACTCCTAGGTGCTGGGCTGTGAGCTTGAAAACAATTTATCATATACGTAACTGTAGATTTTTTGAGTGAGCACTAGATCCTATCTTAATGCAATCATATAAATAATCAGGTTTTTTTCTCGCAGATGTAATACTGAAAGAAGTATTGATAAGGAGGGAAAACAATTGAGTGATAACCACAACCTGAACTTTTTTTTTTTTTTTAGATTTTTGTTTGTTTGTTTGTTTTTTAACATCTTTATGGGAGTATAATTGCTTTACAATGGTGTGTTAATTTCTGTTTCACAACAAAATGAATCAGTTATATATATATACATATGTTCCCATATCTCTTCCCGCTTGCGTCTCCCTCCCTCCCACCCTCCCTATCCCACCCCTCCAGGAGGTCACAAAGCACAGAGTTGATCTCCCTGTGCTATGCGGCTGCTTCCCACTAGCTATCTACCTTACGTTTGGTAGTGTATATATGTCCATGCCTCTCTCTCGCTTTGTCACAGTTTACCCTTCCCCCTCCCCATATACTCAAGTCTGGACAGCTACATGTAAAAGTATGAGATTAGATCACTCCCTAACACCATACACAAAAATAAGCTCAAAATGGATTAAAGACCTAAATGTAAGGCCAGAAACTATCAAACTCTTAGAGGAAAACATAGGCAGGATACTCTATGACATAAATCACAGCAAGGTCCTTTTTGACCCACCTCCTAGAGAAATGGAAATAAAAACCAAAATAAACAAATGGGACCTAATGAAACTTAAAATCTTTTGCACAGCAAAGGAAACCATAAACAAGATGAAAAGACAACCCTCAGAATGGGAGAAAATATTTGCAAATGAAGCAACTGATAAAGGATTAATCTCTAAAATTTACAAGCAGCTCATGCAGCTCAATATCAAAAAAGCAAACAACCCAATCCAAAAATGGGCAGAAGACCTAAATAGACATTTCTCCAAAGAAGATATACAGACAGCCAACAAACACATGAAAGAATGCTCAACATCACTGAACTTCTGAAATATTTTTAGGTCAGGAGAAAGATGAAAAATAAACCTTTGACTGAGGCAGAGAGGACATCATAGCGTGGTAGGAAGAACCCTATGATGATCTATAAACCAAAGCTGCAAATACTAAAGAGTAGGGAGTGATGAATGCTGAGCATATGGTTAGCAGTTGTCAAATAAAATTATAAAGCTGAAGAGAGTATTTTACACACGTTGATGTTTTCAGTGAGAAACAGCTGGCCATGGCAGCCAGTCCACTCCACAAAAGGACCTTCATGACTACGACGTTGTGACAGCAGAAAAGCACTGTGTCGACCCCCGACTTGTTCCAGGAAAGAGCTGGCCAGGGAAAACTGTATGTCTCTAACACTGAACATTTTTTTTTTTTCTCTTTTGAAATAACCCCAAACTGTTAACTTGTCCCCTTGTAGCCAAGCAAGGTCTGCCAAACATTCCAGATGACCAATTAGAGTGTCTCCCTGCTTTCAAAACTCCCACCTTGAAAGAAAGCTTGCCAATCAAAGACTGTCTCAGTTTTTCCTCTTTTTACTCTCTATAAAAATGTACTCTCCTGTCTAATTCCTTTAAATCCCTGATGAAATGTAAGTGATGGCAGATGGATTCCCTTGTGGCAAGTTTATGAATAAATAGCCTTTGTATGTGTTGTAGCAGACTGTTTTGTCACTGACATCAATAAAGGGACCCATACATTTAAAAGAGGAATAAATTTAAATATGAATAACTAAACATACAAATGCCAAATCAACACGGTAGGAATCTTTAACATTTTTAAGGTTTGCTACAATTAACAAACTGTCTTTACCTAGATTATTTAAACTTCAACACACCCTAGAGGGGCAGTCATTCATTGTAAAGGATACTGGAAACAGGTTTTATATTTTTATTACTATTTTTCCAAATTCAGTAAATGTGGGCGAGAACCTGAACTCAAGCCCTGGGTTACAAGATCCCTTTCCCTTAACAATTTAAAGCACTACTTTTATTATATTACAATGGTAAAATTAAGATACTGTTATTCAACTTTGGGAATGCTTGAAGTAAGAAGTATAACGTGGTTTGGCTTCTTGAAGGAATTTAGCCTCGGCTACAGATTTTTAAAAAGTGGTATTCATGGATTGGGAAGGAATAGAGGAGAGAAATGTCATTAGAATAATGAAATTTGAAAAATATACTAAGACCCAGATATGGTTTGCAGACCAATTTCTTTTTCGGTTTTAAATATGGAAAATGACATAAAAATGTATCATATATGATATTAACCAATAGATTAAAGGATCATCAAAAGATCAATTGTTACATTTGAATTTGGAGAGAGTTTAAGAGGATGACAAATATACACATGACATTTATATGATTCTTACATAAAATTTCCATGACACTCTTGGATAGGAAAATCTGTCTTTTAATCTCTCTAGGGCAAGTTCTCCTACTTAATACATTTACTCTGTTGGATAAAACTTCTCACAAAATTCTGACTCTCTTAGTTTCTGACCAGTAAAATATTGGAATGAGAAATTGAAATACATAAATATTTAAGAATTTCAGACATTTTTCGAACTTTACACTAAACATGCATTAATCAGAGCAAGAAAATTATACTTTGAAATTTATTATCAGTCACTGATATCTTTATTTTATTGGCATAAATAAAAGGAAAACCTTTTAACAAAAATCCTTCCATAGTAATATCCTTTCCTAAAAGTTTTAGTAATATGAAAGAATTCCCTTTTACTACTTTCCTCCCCAAAACTAAAACCTCTCTTTTTAAAATTGATCATTTCTAGTTCAAATTTCTTTCATATTTTGCAAATTTCACAGCTATATTATTAGAAGGCTGTTAAGGATGCAGTGCATGAAATTCCAAAGTTTTGTGAACAAATAATATAAAAACTTGGCAATCAATTAGTTTAATAAACTTTACAATATTGTGCATGCTGTTATATTTTAAAGCATTTTCCTAATAATACTCTTATCCTATCAATCAAGTTTTAATGACAAGTAATTCCACATTTTAATATAAATACCATGTCTGAAATTTTCTGAAAGGAAAAAATAATTTTGAAAGCAAAAAACCCACGTTTTTTTCTTTTTTTTGTTTTGCTGTACGTGGGCCTCTCACTGCTGCGGCCTCTTCGGTTGCGGAGCATAGGCCCCGGACGCGCAGGCTCAGCGGCCATGGCCCACGGGCCCAGCCGCTCCGTGGCACGCGGGACGCTCCCGGACCAGGGCACGAACCCACGTCCCCTGCATCGGCAGGCAGACCCCCAACCACTGAGCCACCAGGGAAGCCCCCTAAAAAAACCCATGTTTTATCAGTATGATTGATAATCTCTGCTAAACACCTCTTATTGGTATTGCCACATCCAGAAAGCCTCTCCTCTTAGAAGTGGGGCTATATCATATGTACTTTATACAAAAATTTATAATTATGGTCATTGATACCCCTAAATGTGGCCTATTAATGGTGAGGTGATGTCTTAGGTGATACACTTTATAGGCTAAATTCTGGCCAGGTCAATCATCTAGGAAGATTACTTTCTTCTTTATAGATATCATACATCTTTCTGTAATTATTTTCTTCTTCCCCAAGGTCTTTGTATTTCTTCTACTTGACTATATATTTTATCCATATGAACCTACAAATCTGATCACGTCATTAAAATATGTAAAATCCTCTTCTGATTTCAGGGTGAAATTCAATGTTCATTTATTTGTTTTACACAAATATGGTACAGTTTAGAAGGACAAACGGATATATAAAATGTCATTTTAGACATGTACTTATATACTTGTAACTTATATTTCCAACATCTTTTGGCAGACTCATTCAGTGATGTGTCAAGTAAAATGACAACTGATAATTAAATCTGGATATAGCAAAGTGGCAGTCACTAATGGTCTTAAAAAACAATGATTTAAGATCAGATTATGATGGGTTTAAGAAATAAAGTGAGCTATTACATACAGTAAATATAGACAACCCTTAGGAGAATTTTTTTCTGCATGGGAAAGTGTATGGATTATTAGCTAGAGGGAGATGTGATTCAAGGGAGTGTTTTGTTTGTTTTTAATATTAGAGAAATTTCACGTTTGTACACTAATGGGGATTATCTGGTTGAGGGAAAAAAATTGAATAATGAGAGAGGGAGAGGGAACATTTTCTGTAGTACTGATCTCAGCTTACTTTTATTTTATTTTACTTTTATTTATTTATTTATTTTTGGTTGCGTTGGGTGTTCGGTGCGCGCGGGTTTTCTCTAGTTGTGGTGAGCAGGGGCTTCTCTTGTTGCGGTGTGCGGGCTCTGGGCGCGCGGGCTTCAGTAGTTATGGCCCGCGGGCTCAGTAGTTGTGGCGCACGGGCTTAGTTGCTCCGTGGCATGTGGGATCGTCCCAGACCAGGGCTTGAACCCTTGTCCCCTGCACTGGCAGACGGATTCTTAACCACTGCACCACCAGGGAAGTCCCTGATCTCAACTTCATATCAGAAGCCAGTGAGATCAGGCTAGTGAGGCTTCATACTGATGTGTGCCTTAGAAGAATACTTTAGAGGGAAAAAGCTGTATTAGACAACAAATAGCATGGTAAGTAATTCTTGACATTGAAATAGGGTCACATAATTCCAAAATATTTTCCTGACATTATTTACCTCATCCATCTCTCAACCTGTGATCTAGGTCAGGCAATTTTGAAGGTGAAAAAAAATTAATTTTGAGGAAATCATTTTTGTTCTTAGAACTATTCTGTACAATGTGCTCTTTTTTAAAAATTTATCTCGTGTCTATGGGTATCATTTTCATGTTCCTTTCATTTGATTCATTTGTTCTTTTGCTAAATATGAATTGATCTTCTTGAAATGATCATATGTTCTTACCAGAAAATGTATATTTGGGGATAATGTCAGTAATTGCTTTCACTGTTAAATTTTGTACCCCTTTCTTGTCTCTTCTGAATCTAATATGTTGCTACCTAGACTATCATTGAATTAATATTCCTTACTTTTTCAAATAACCATATAATGTCAGGAAAATGTAGACACTTCCTTAAATGTCCATCTTTATAATATAAAATTTAATTAATACATATGAAGTACAAATATCTGATTATATAGACAAAAATAATATATTTTAAATATTGCCAGTATATTATTAACAGCAGAAACATAATGATGTAAGGTATGCCTTTATAGTTTACTTTTTAATAAGTATATAGTCTCCATTTGACTTACATTTAGAAATGTACACAACATAGTATTACCTTTGCCATAAATTCTTTTAGGCCAACTATTGTAAACAAATTTACATCTAAAATTAAAATTTACTTAATGCATGTACAGTGGTGTACAGGTCAATCAAAGATATTTAAATGGTTTGAATATATTTTGTCAATTCTAATTACTAAGTACTTCTGCTATTCTTGAAATTATAATATTATTGTTTCCTATTTTTTTAACATTTCATAGTTCAGGTAACTATGGTATTAAAATTAATGTTTGTGTGTATGAAGGACTCTATTTATTTTTAATGTTTGACCACTGACTTCTTTGTGAACCTAATGCTCCTTTTTCTTCTTTGACCCAACATGTGGATAAGCCCTTGCTAATCTCCTCCGTTGGCACTGGTGAGAAATTTAAACCTCACAGCTCCCCAGCCCACCACAGGAGCTTTTCCTCAGTCACATCCTCTCCCATAAAGACCCAACGCACCCCTACTATTCAATCAGGCCAGCCCTGCTTTCCAGGTATCTGTTGTGTGAAAAATAAATTTACTCTCAAAATACCTTAGTCTGGTGGGTGTCATCATCCTTGACATCTGCCCTAGAATTGGCAGAAGTCCATCTCATTTCCACACAGTGACCCCAAAACACTGAGTATGCAAACAATTTATTATTCCAGAATGTAAACTTCTGCTCTTAAGCTGAGTAAATGTAAAATAAGTTTAAAAGAAACCAACATTCCCCAAATTTATATTTTTCACTTATAACTGTACAATTGTGTGGTGTCAATTAAACAAAATATAAAGACAATAGTAATTAAAGTTCAGACAAATATAAGATTTAGGATATTCTAACCCAAAGGCTGTGGTAAGATATTACTCATTTTTTAAAAATCTATATGTATTCAATAATTGAAGATAATTTATAAGTAGGTAAACAATCATATGCATACACACATGTACATATATGTGTATGTATACACGTAAGTATGTATCCATATGCATGCATATGGATATATATTCAAACTAAGACTTATGAGAGCAAAGAACTTTTTAAAAAGTTATGCTGAGACAAGGGGTATACAGCAAAACTATCCAGTAAAACTGAATTTCATGGTAATTTAGACAGATACACACTTACCCACAATACATGTAACTTCACCTAACCCTATGACTCTTTTATCACTGTCAACAAGTAATATTCTCTGTGTCTACATTACTAGATTGAATGAGTATTTTATCTTCCACCTTAAACCTCTCTTCCTTCAATTAACACTGTGCACTACTATCAACTTTAATCTTCTTTAATTATACTTGCATCTCTTTGCTCAAGAATAATGTCTTCCCATAACTTTTGAATTCCTCCATTAATCAGACTGAATTGCCCTCTCCTTGCTGGTCTACCAGTTTCCACTAAATTCTTGAACATCTGGGTTCCCACTGAATATAAACTGTCTATCATAAAACCTACCATTTTGGTATATGTTGTATTGTTTTCTCTTTCCTCCTCTTTCCTTCCTCCTAATCTCCCTCATATATATTAATCTCACCCCCTCAGTCTCAATTTCTAATAAACATTTTTTAATGTTCTTTCCCCTGAGGCTCAAAGTACAACATAGGAACTTGTTTTATTAGTAACAAATACAGACTTACAGAATACTACTGATAATAAAGGTAATGGCTAATGTTTAATGAATACTCACTATGTACCAGACTCTTTACCAAAACATTTACAAGGCATATGTCATTGATTTTATTCAAAATTCCATGGGGCAGTTACTGTGATCATCGTCCTTTAATTGGTGATAAATTTGAACTTTAAGGAAAGTAAGCATTATCCCCCAAGATCACTCAGAGTAAGGGATGCTATCCAAACCCTATTAACACTTAGCTTCAAAGTCAGTGCTATTAAAATCTGCAACATGCTTGAGGATTACATCAACTAAGCCATATGTGAAGCATATGATATGGGATTGGCAGCGAGTACATTTTTTTGTTTGTTTGTTTGATTTTTTTTCCAATTGATTTAGTTGAGACTCAATTCAAATGTCATTTGACCAGACAGATGAAATCAAAACTGAGTGTTGCTTTATTTTCCAAGCTATTTAACATTATTTTAGACTCAGCTTCAAAATATATTTAGTGTTTCTAAGTTTCATGTTGTGTGTCATAACCTAATATAATTTAATAACCAGTCACATAGATGTTATCTTAGTATTGTAAGCAGCTTAGCACTGAAGGATGATTGTGGTACATAATCACCATTATATTATCCACTTCTAATTATTATATTTTGAAGGCATAATGTTAAAATAGGCAGGAAAGTAATATTGGAGAGCACCAATATCTTATCAATTTTAAGTGTTTGGACTATGCCAGTGGTAACTGTAGAAGATAAAAAACATTGATCTAATACTATAAAGCATAAGGATTAACCACAATACAAACAATAACATACCAAAAAAAAATCACAATGGTTGCTAAACTCATACAGTCAATGTGCCTACAGAAGCACTGTATCTTTAGCTATTAGCCCTTATTTCCCTTTTTGTTTTTGTTTGTTTTCATCTAATATTTTGTGGAACTCTGTTTTTGAAGCATTTCATAAGAAATCTGTTGTGGTTTAGCATAAAAGTGATTACTCTTCCCGAACATACCTTTTTTGATACTTATGCTAACCATACAATCATCTGGGTAATCTAACTTTTAAAAAGCTGAAAATTATTTGTCTGTAAAAAGATCATCTTATTCTTTGCATTGTTAAGTATTTCAATGCATATTTATTATTACAATTTGTAGTCCCTCATGCATTATTTAATTTCATTAGAGATAATAAGTAAATTGATACTCAAGACACTTCCTTTCCTTCCACTTCAGTCTCTATGCTGGCATGGAGGAAATATAATCAGTTTATAATCAGATAAGTATTATGGATTACATTGTCCTTTATTTTAGACTTAGAGGTCCCTTTCCAGCTTCTTTTCTGTAGTGAAAAGCCTAATGAGGAAAAGGCTATATTTTATGTTTTCAGAAAAATCTTTAAAATGTGCATATATTTTGAATTTCTCTTTCTGGTTTCTATATAAAATATAATTACCATCTGGAATTATTTACTAAAATTCAGGCAATTTATAATCTTGTTGTTTCATTGATCAGGTCCTGCTTAAGAGAGAAATATCTTAGCTTTAAAGTTACACTCCTTATTTAGACAATGAAGCTTTACCACTGATTCAAGAGACAAATAGCAACAACTACAAACACAAAACCAAACAAAACCTAAAGTTTAAAACTGCAGCTTATTCTCTCAGAGTCTTTAGGGAAGAAATAACATTAATCAGGAAAAGAACAAATGGTTATATAAGAATAGAAATGTTTAAAATGAACAGTCACCGTATCTATAATTCTATTAAGCTTCATTAAAATGATTATCAAAAATAAAATCATACTGCTATCTTTCAATATTTAGATATAATTTAATATGATTTAGAGAAAGTATTGCAAAACAATTAAACATAATTCTTTCAAGAAAATCTTGCCCATAATAAAGGTCAGGGTTTATTTCTGGACTCCCAAACATATCCCACTGAGCTATGTATCTAATCCTTGTGCTAGTACCAGACTATCATGATTACTGTAGCTGGATAGTAAGTGTTGCTATTATGGTTAACTCAAGTGTTGTGAGTATCCACTTAAAATTCCATGTGACACTAATCATCTCCACATGAGCAGTTCATCTCTCCAGAAATTGCATATCACAGTAAAAGGTGATCTCTCCAAGTTCTCGTATATTTTTCATTGCGTTTAATGAATAAGATAAACCCTGAATAATACCATGGGACCCGTACAAAGTGCCACTAGTGATATTGGAAGTGCTCCCAAAAAGCAGAGAAAAGACATGACATTAGAAGAAAAAGTTGAATTGCTTGATATGTACCATAGGTTGATGTCTTCAGCTGTGGATGCCCACCATCTCATAGTACATGAATCCAGCATAAAGACAATTTTTAAAAAAGAAAAGAAAATCGGTGAAGCCATTGCTGCAGCTACCCCAGCAGGCGTGAAAACCTTGCACTTTTGGGAGAATGCATACCTCTTTACGTCGTACTGAAAATGCAGCTCTTATGAGGATGCAGGATTGCTATGAGAAAGGTATACCTATGGACTGTAATATGACTTGAGAAAAAGTGAAGTCATTACGTGACAACTTAAAGCAAAAGGAAGGTAAAAGATCTAAAGCTGGAGAGTTTAATGCCAGCAAAAAATGGTAATTTTGGTAATTTTAGAAAGAGATTTGGCTTAAAAAATGTCAAGATAACAGGAGAAGCACCTTTTTGCTGACCAAGAGGCAGCAGATTAGGTCCCAGATGCTGTTAAGAAAATCATTGAGGAGAAAGGATATCTGCCTGAACAGGTTTTTAATGCAGAGAAAGTACCCTATTGTGGAAAAAAATGCCACAAATGACATTTATTAGGAAGAAAAAGAAGCAAGCATCAGGATTTAAGGCAGGAAGGGATAGGCTGACTCTACTGTTTGTGCAAATGCAGTTGGGTTTAAGATCAGGAATGCTCTTATCTATAAAGCTGCTAACCCCTGAGGCTTGAAGGGAAAATATAAACACCAGCTGCCAGTCTTTTGGTTGTACTACAACAAAAAGGCCTGGAAAATGAGAACCCTTTTCTTGAATTGATTCTACTGATGCCTTGTCCCTGAAATCAGGAAGAACCTTACCAGTAAGGGACTGCCTTTTAAGCTTCTTTTGATATTGGACAATGCCCCTGGCCACCCAGAACCCCATGGGTTCAACACCAAAGACATTGAAGTGGTCTACTTGCCCCCAAACACAACGTCTCTAGATCAGCTTCTAGATCAGGAGGTCATAAGGACCTTTAATGCTCATCACACTCAGTACTTTATGGAAAAGGTTGTCAACGCTATGGAAGAGAACACCCACAGAGAGAACATCATGAAAGTCTGGAAGGATTACACCACTGAAGATCCATCACTATTACAGAAAAAGACATCCAAGCCATCAAGCCCAAAACAGTAAATTCCTGCTGGAGAAAACCATGTCTAAATGTTGTACATGGTTTCACAGGCTTTACAACAGAACCAGTCAAGGAAATCATGAACGAGACCGTGGATATGGCAAAAAAAGGTGAGGAGTGAAGGGTTTCAAGATACAGATCTTGGAGAAACTCAAGAGCTAATAGACACCACTCCAGAGGAATAACAGAAGACGACTTCATGGAGATGAGTGCTTCCGAACCAGTGCCAGACGATGAAGGAGATGTAAAGTAGGCAGCGCCAGAAAACAAATTGACACCGGACAATCTGGCAGAAGGGTTCCCATTATTCAAGACTGCTTTTGATTTCTTTCACAACATGGACCCTTCTATGATTTGAGCACTGAAACTAAAGAAAATGATGGAAGAAGGATTAGTACCATATAGGGACATTTTTAGAGAAGTGAAAAAGCAAAAATGTCAGACGGAAATTACCGTGTATTTTTATAAAGTTACACTGAGTGTGCCTGCCTCACCATCCACCCCTTTCTACCTCTTCGGCTACTGCCACCCCTGAGACAGCAAGACCAGCCCCTCCGCTTCCTCCTCATAGAAAACTACAACGATGAAGACCTTTATGATGATCCACTTAATGAACAGTGAATAATCACCATGCTGTACAGTTAATAAACTATGTGTTGTGTGTTTGTGTGGCTATCTTCCTGTGAAAATCTAATAACGGTATGCATAGAACTGTATGAGGAATTTCTGTGTCATCATAATCATCATCACCCAACTATTCATTGAGTGCAAGACTTGTTTTGAAATGGATAACCTATTTTTAAATAGGCAGAAGATGAATGATATTTAGTATAAAACTAACAATGAATTAGCTTTCTTACTGTTTTATAACTAACTTTGCTTTGAAAGAATAACACTGTGCAGTATTCCTCTCTCTCGTAACTGGAGAAACCACACATCAGCCTATCATTACAGGTAGGTAGTTTTTTTTTTTTTAATGTAACAGTTTCAGTACTGTATTATGAACATGACTATAATACTGTATGCCATAAATTTTTTGAACAATTCATTCATTAGTGTATAGGTTAAGCTATTGCGAAGCAATCATATTTATTATACTAGGCTACCATAATGCACTCACACTGCTGCTTCTTTAATATCAATGCATGAATTGCTATACCTGTAAATTAATAAAAATTTCTTTTTCACATTATCTTTTCATTTGATGTCTAGTGTTCGTAATATGTATAACATCTACAGTGGTTTGTATCGTGTAAGAAAATATTGATGTAGGTACTGACAGACAATTCATCTTGTAAACAGACAATGTAAACTTATGATGTTGATAAATACAGTACAGTACTGTACATGTATTTTCTCTTCCTTATAATTTTCTTAACATTTGCTTTCCTTTAGCTTATCTTATTGTAAGAATACAGTTTATAATACATATAACATACAAAATATGTGTTAATTCACTATATTATAAGTAAGGCTACCTGTCCACAGCAGGCTATTAGTAGTTACCTTCTGAAGGAGTCAAAAGTTACACGAGTTATTTTCGATTGTGCAGGGGGTTGGCACCCCTAACCGCTGTATTGTTCAAGGGTCAACTTTATTATTTTAAAGATAGTGATAGTAGAATTGTTTTCCTAATTTTATTTTTAGATTGTTCATTGCTAGTGTACAGAAATATGATTGCTTTCTGTGCACTGTTCTTATATTCCATAATAGCAATTTTTATTAGTCTTAAAGTGGATTCTTTAGAATGGTCTATACAAAAATAGAGGTAGTATTGACACATTCACTTTGTATTTGTCTGTTTAAGAATAAACTCAAAAAGTAAAACTTGCACTGTATCTAAGTTTTTGCTTTTATGAAACTACAAACCTAGACTAAACTCTGTGTTCTGCCATAAGTCTTTGGGGAATAATAAAATGTCTGTATTTTAGCCTATACAGATGATAATAATACTTTGTAGAAAAACATAATTGAAGACTTTAAAAAGATAAACTGAACCAGGTGATGTTTCAGGGTGGGAAGAAAATTTTCCCCAAAATGCAGAATTTGATCAAGAGGTTTGAAACATTTTGGATAAAGGGGAATTTTAAATCTGCAACAAACAGAATCATGTTTATAGATGGTATTGCTCTAAATAGTTAATCACCATCATTTGGAAGAAAATATAGTATCTATATCTGTATCTTACACTATAACAGAAGTGAATCTCATGTATAAAGTAGAGGTTATTAACAAATTTGATGGGTTCTACTTGACTAGTTTTCATTTATACATAGGAGAATTTCATTGTTTAAGCATAAAATGAAGAAATCAAGTAGTTATAAACAAAGAAAAAAGAAGAAGGAACTTAAGAAAAATATTTGCAAAATATATGAGTGACTAGGTGTTGGGATAGTCAGAATCTTAAGATGGCCTCCCAAGTTTTCTTGCCTAATCCCTGGGAAGGTGAATATTATGAGACATAATAAATACACTGATTAGGGCTTTTGCAGAGGTAATTAAGATTATATTCATTTAAATTTGAGTTAATCACAAGAGAGATTATCCAGAAGGTCCTAATCTAATCACATCAGTCAGTCAAAAATCAGTATGTTTTCTACAGCTGGTCACAGTTGAGTAAGTCAGAGAGACTGGAAGAACAAGAAGAATTTAATATATTGACTCTGATTTGAAGATGGAGAGGCCCAGGATGAGGAGGGTGGGTAGCCTCTAGAAGCTGAGAGCAACTCCCAGGTGACAGATGGAAATGAAATGGGTACTTCAGTCCTACACCCACAAGGACCCAAATAACTTGAAAAGAGGATTGATCCCGAAAGTCTCCAGATAGAGTCCACAATGGCTGACACCTTGATTTTGGTCTTGTGAGACTTTAAGTAGAGAACCATTCAAGCCTGCCTAGATTTCTAACCTACAGAACTGTGATATTACAAATGAACATTGTTTTAATGTGCTAAATTTGTAATGTATTTTAATACAGAAATTAAAAATAATAAAATGCTCAATAAAGAACTATAAGTAGTCGGGAGGAAGCACACTGCCACCCCTTCAACACTTTACTTTAGAAATCTCATCAGCTAAATACCCAATTTTATCACTCACAATTTTTTTCCTCCACAAAACACTACAACACAGAGCAGCCAAGTTCTTTGCCACATGTAACAAGGATTGTCTTTCCTCCAGTTTTCAACAACACGTTCCTCTTTTTTGGCTGAGGCCTCATCAGAATCATCCTTAACATCCATATTTCTAGCATGCACCTCAAACCATTTCCAGCCTCAACCCATTATCCAGTCCCAAAGACACTTCCACATGTTTAGGTAATTTGTTATGACAGCACTCTTCCTTGGTACCAAAACCTGTCTTCGTCGTCTCAGGCTGCATAGTAAATATCATAGACTGGGTGCTTAAACACAGAGCCTTACTGTCTCACAGTTCTGGAGGCTGGAAGTCCAAGATCCTCTGTTCTTGGGTTCTGATGCCATCTCTTTTCCTGGCTTGCAGAGGTTGCCTACTCACCGTATCCTCATATAGGAGAAGGGAGGGGGGTGGGGAGAGAGAGAGAGAGGGAGAGAGGGAGAACAAGTTCAAGCTCTCTGGTGTTTCTCATTACAAGGCCACAGATCTCATCATTAGGGCTCCACCCTCATGGCTTCATCTAAATTTAATTATCTTCCAAAGGCTCCATCTTCAAATACCATCACATGGTGGAGTTAGGGCCGCAACATATGAATGAGGGGGGAAGATACAATTCAGTCCATAGCACTTGATATGACAATGTCTTCCCCTAAATGACTTAATTCCTTATCAAGTTGCTTAATCTTTTTTTTTATCTTATATTTTATTCTTCTTTCTGTTCCCTGAATTGTATTTTTTTTTTTATGTGTTGCTGATTACCAGCTTTTACCTTAACTTGCCTTTTTACTGATAGCATGTTGGGAGGAAGATGCAGAAAATATATGCATGTGTCCTCCCCAGTCAAAAGAGGTCAGTTCAAATCAATGAATAAATAGTGCCCTAGATTATTTGAGGATGGCACAATATAGAAACATATCCATACTACGAAGCAGTCATAATTGAGGGAGGAAGAGAACACATACACACAAAAAATAAGTAACTTAAGGGACATTTTTGTAAATGCTACAGAAAAGATATGAAGAAATTGCTGTGCAAACACAGAGAAAGGGAAATTTAATTATGACTGGGAGAAACAGAAAAAAAAAGGAATATGTGAATTGAACCTTCAAATATTCTGATGAAAACAAAATCTGCTTTCTTTTTTCCTCAGTATCTGCACCTCCCTTTTTTCTTAATCTATACCTCCCTTTTCTTTCCATGAACTCTTAGCCTCATTATTCTGCTTCTCTCTGCTTATATCTCTCACTGTTATTCAGGCATGCTCTATACTTGCCCTGGCAACCAAACCTCAGAGAGCTTGGAGACAATATTTTAACCTGACACACAGACCTATAGGAACTAGAGGTGAAGATTGAAATTTTCCTTGGAAACAAGAGGGAATTCACCCTGGGACAAAGCTGATGAAAGGCAGGAACAGGAATGAGTCCCCAGCCTGGGCTAGAGGAAGTGTGCTTCAGTTTTTATGCAAAAATAGAGATCATCAGTCCTCTCAGTAGTGTTTGCTGCCTCGGGAGTGTGGCTGAGTTTAAGCAAAGCATCTGAATCAAGAATCCTCAGGAGTCACGCATTAAAATTAAAGAGCAGGAAACACATAAACTGATTTTCCCTGAGAAATCACTTTCTGCATTGTCTCGTTTAACTTCCTCATTATATGTATTACATAATTGACCTTTCCTCATTTTAAGGTTTCTATAAAAAAATTACAGTGAAATTATATAAAAAGACAGATTTTTAAAACATTTTTAGAATTAAAATACAATATAGCTTTTTTTTCACCCCTCAGAGAATGTTTCTATGCTCCAACACACTTCGATGACCACACTACAATATTGCAGGGTATTTAGAACTCAAAGAAGTTTCGTGAAATGTAAGCAGGGTCAAGAGAGAAATGTGTGAATTTGAAGTATAATTGATGACAGCATAATCAGATGATCTACGTGGCCAGTGTAAGTTGGCTCTAGTAATAGCCACAAAGGAATATGTGAAGAACAGAAGTTCAGAGAAAAAATACATCTAACACATGATAGGAATCTTTGATATGTCAAGTTCACATTGCAAAGAACAATAAAAATCTGATACCTTAGTTTCTGCTTTTGTATCTAAAAAATATATGCATATCCACTAGTAGAGAAGTATAAATCGTCTAATTTTATTTTAAAAATATACTAGCTATACATGAGATTAAGAGTATTAAAATCTTTTGAACTTACCTATATCATGTGTGCAATTTAAAGATAAGATAAATCAATGCCAGCCACCAGAGTACCCCTGCTTTTCTAGTCAGTATTCTAACCCTTTCAAGGAGCTTTTTGTTAGTCACTGATCTATGATTCATCTTTCACAATTGGATTGCTGCTAATGAACTCATTCCTGTTTCAATAATCTTTTTTATGCTTATTTGTGAAAAATGGATTCTGCATATCTTTTCTGTTGTCCTGAGCTCAAGAGAATGTTAAATTAATGGTTACTTATAACAAGATAATAAATTATCAGTGGTGACAAAATTATATACATCATAATTTTAGAGATCCAGAATACATGCTTCAAGGGTATTGCACATAGGTGATAAATAAGAGAAAGCATACATGAAACATCTACTAAATTATATTAATGCTTGCACTATAGTATTACTTTTATGCATATATTAAAGAAACAGACATAAGTTTTCTTTCTTCAGTGGACTTTAAAACAAATGTCATATTCAAATATGACAAAATTCTAAATTTGATCCTAAAAATAATATGAAATGTATGTCATTGTATATTAAATGTGAAAATAGCCATAATATGAAAATTTAGAAAAAACAAATATACCATAAAAATTATTCTTGGTTTTAACACTGCAGTGAACCAATCAATATTAAAAATAACTTTAATACTGAGGGAGAAAGTCTTCCATTTTCCTTAATTATGTAGGCAATTAAAAAGTCTTGCCTGTCCATAAGTAGTCAAAAGTTGTGAATCTGTGGAAATTAAACAACACACTCCTGAACAACCAATGGGTCAAAAAAGAAGTCAAAAGGAAAATCAAAAATTACTTGAAACGAGCATAGAAGTGCAACATGTCAATATCTATGCTGCAAACAGTCCTAAGAGGAAAGTTTAAAGTGATAAATACCTATATTAAGAAAAAGAAAGACATCAAATAAACAGTCCAGCTTTACATCTCAGGGAATTAGAAAAAAACCCACAAACTTACTATACCCAAATTTAGCAGAAGGAAGGTGATACCAAAGACTGGGGCAGAAAGAAATGAAATAGAGGCTAGAAAAACAATAGGAGATTAATAAAACTAAGAGTTGTTTTTTTGAAAAGATCGACAAAATTGGCAAACCTTCAGCTAGACTAAGAAAAAAAGGAGAGAGGACCCAAATAACTAAGATCAGAAATAAAAGACATTACAACTGATACCACATAAATACAAAGGATCATAAGAAACTACTATTAATAATTATACACAAAAAATTGGTTAACCTAGGAGAAATGGATAAATTCCTTAAAACATATTAGCTACCAAGAGTAAATCATGAGGAAATAGAAGATATGAACAGATCAATAACAAGTAAGGAGACTGAATCAGCAATCAAAATCTCTCAACAAAGAAGTCCAGGACCAGATGGTCCCACCAGTGAATTCTACCAAACATTTAGAGAACAGTTAACACCAATTGTCAAACTGCTGCGTGAGTAAAGAAGTTCACAATGCCAGATGGAATTACAAAGACTAAAAAGCAATAAATGAAAATACAGCTGATCCTTGAACAACATGGGTTTGAACTGTGCAGATCCACTTTTACATAGACGTTTTTCAATAAACACCACAGCATTACATGCTCTGCAGCCAGCTGCATCTGTGGGTGCAGAACCGCAGAAAGGAAGGGCCAACTGTGAAGTTATAAGTGGATAGTTGATTGTTCAGGGGTTGGTACGCTTAACTGCCATGTTGCTCAAGGGCCAACTGTGCATCGCTGTGACGATCTTACTTTTTACGTGAAGTAATATAAATTTTTTCGTGAAATATGCATACTTAAACCCTAGAGTAAATACACGCGCACGCGCGCACACACACACACACACACACACACACATACCTTTGGCTGAAAAACCAATAAAAGAGATGAAATATGATACTAAGAAATACTAGATTAATCCACAATGTGGAAGAAATGAAAGGAATAAAAGGAACTACAAAACAGAAGGGTCATAGAGAAAAGAAAGAGCAAGATAGTAGATCTAATCCAAACTGTGTAAATTAACTACGTTAAATGGAATTCTATCACTTTTAAAAGGAACAGTTTGAGGCTGCCCTGGTGGCGCAGTGGTTGAGAGTCCGCCTGCCGATGCAGGGGACACGGGTTTGTGCCCCAGTCCGGGAAGATCCCACATGCCGCGGAGCAGTTGGGCCCATGAGCCATGGCCGCTGAGCCTGCGCGTCCGGAGCCTGTGCTCCGCAGCAGGAGAGGCCACAACAGTGAGAGGCCCGCTTACCGCAGGAAAAAAAAAAAAAAAAAAAAGGAACAGCTTGTCAGACTACATAAAAAGAGGAAGAGTAAATTTGTTGATTATAAGAGATGCTCTATAACATTTTTTAAATGTTTTTTTTTAAAAAAACAAATGAACAGTAATAGGATGGAAGAAGATATACCATGAAAATACTAATCATGGCAAAACCTGAATGGCTATATTAAAATAGAAAAGCAGACATGAAAACAAGGGGTCCAAGAACAGGTATCTGTTCAGGTATCTGAGGGCCACTTTATAATGATAAAATAGTTGATATCCAGGAAGACCTACCAACCAAATTAATTTGCCCTAATACAGAGATTCTAAATATCTAAAGCGAAACCAAAAAGAACTAAAGAGAGAAATAAAGAAACATACACTTACAGTTGAAAATTTTAATATCTTTCTCTCTATACTTGATAGAACTATCAAAGAAAAAACATAGAAGAGATATAAAAGGTTTAAACAATTATCAACCTACCTGACCTAACTGACAAAGAACAATAAAACAAAAACTGTAGAATATATATCATTCTTAATGGCACATGGAACATTCACCATTAAAATCAAATGCACATGGAATACTCAATATGATTGATAATGAAATGTGTTTATTTTCTAAAAAAAAGACTTCTGAGTGTATGTACATACTAGGTTCATTCACAAAAGACAAACCACAACTAAAATGTCCATCAACTGGTGAATCCTAATAAAAATGTGGCAAATTCATATGGAAGAATGCTACTCAGTATACAAAGGGATTAAAATATTGTTACATACAACATAAATAAATCTGGAAAGCATTATGCTGAAAAAAAGTAAAATTTTAAAAAGTGAAGAAACTATATTATTACATTTATGGGGATTTATAGACTAAGTGAAACTAACCAATGTTGAAAGAAAGGAGAGTTTGAGTGTTCTCTGAGTTGGATTTTGACTGGGAGAGCCACAGGGTAGCTTCTAGGATAATAGAATTTTTCTGTTTCTTGGTAGATGTATTTTATTTTACAAGTCTATACATTCTTAAAAACTAATTGACTAATGCACTTAAGGTTTGTTCACTTCATGGTATGTAAATTTTACTTCAGTGAAAATATATGTAAAATCTAGTTATTAGATTTTTTTTAGCAATAAAATAGCTATTTTTTAATAGAAGTATAGGTTAATAAAGAATACATTATGACAGACCAATACTTTATTATATGTTATATTAATATCTCTGTAATATGTATTGGCTTACATATGCTACTTGTAAGCATGTTTCAAAATAGATATTGTGGATGTTTAAAAATGGCAAACACTATGCTAACAGTATAAAATAGTTTCAAAGTA
Organism: Globicephala melas; assembly: GCF_963455315.2. Taxonomy (NCBI): domain Eukaryota; kingdom Metazoa; phylum Chordata; class Mammalia; order Artiodactyla; family Delphinidae; genus Globicephala; species Globicephala melas. Next base: position 11,595,983 of record NC_083318.1, read on the forward strand.
TTCTCAAATTACATATTGAGACTTTTCTCAGCTACTAAAAGTTCAGCTAAATCATGGAGAAAAGTTATCCTAACTTTTAATGCAACACCCAGGATAATATGCAACAATCATTCCAGAAAAGTGTTTTTGGCAATTCTTTATAATAGAATCATAATTTGTTTTAATTAAGATTTCTAAAATTAATTAAAAAATTTTTAATTGCTGGATTATGGCATCCCAAGAAATAATATTTACCTGTACAATTGCAAAAGCAAAGTGCTCTATTACATCCACTTGGTTTTCTTTAATCTTGCTTCATATATTCCTATTCGTTCGAGCAATATTATTAAGTTCTGAAGTTGATTATATGGGGGTTGCTTTGTGAATTGGCACAAGAAGCATTTCAGACAGGTAAAAATAATGTCCTATTTGGTTTCAAGTGAAATACTTACACCTATCATCCCCTTCGAAGAATATGCACTAAATATTAGAATTAAAATGTTCACTACTTTAAACCTGCTCTGGAAAACTAAAAATTAGTGTGGTGACAGTTAATATTTTAGATATTATCTTTGAAGTAACATTTTTAATATTGTGCCTTTCCACTCACAAAATTAAAGTCCTTTAAAGTGCTCTTAATCATTAATTATGAGTAGGATAACAATGATTTCTCTCTTATTTTTCTTTTACAGTTTGAAGTAAAACAATGTTATTATATTAAAAACAATTTTTCTAACACACTATGTAATCTGAAGAAAGACTGATGTACAGAAACTAATTTTCATGTGTAATCAACAGAATAAGATCTTAAGGGCAATGTTTGTGAAAACATACATTAATAATTGTAAGATAAAATTAAATATTGGTTTTATTATTGATTATAATTTTAACATGCATAACTTTAATATTTTAATTAAATACTCCACTAAAAAATTCAATAAAATTTACATAACATTGAAATGTGAATTATGAGATGCACAATAAGTAGGTCATATGAATGATAGAAAATATTTTATAAAAATATGAAATCTATAGGTTTTCTTCTCACACTGTTATTTCTCAGCAAAATCAGCACCTTTCTTTTTATGCTCTCACATAAAAAACAGCAGTCCTTGGATTTTGTCTGCATAGAATTAGTCTTATCTAGGCTAGGACTGTCCAAGTGTTGGAGGATGGAGGGAACAAAAAGTGCCCACCAAACCAGGAAGGAAACTTGAGACCAAGAAATGAGGCAGGCAGCTCCATATAATGAATATACGTGTGATATAAGTGCTACATGAGGACTTTTATGGAGTCTTCATTTAGCACTTATATCACATTTTCCAAGGACTGTGATTATCTTTTTGGCTTTAGCCATATTTATATTACAAGGATTAATGATCATCGCTTGCTATGTTCTTTATCTTTCAGCATCTTGTGGCCTTCATTCAGATTAATTTCTTGTTTGGTTAAAATAACCTCTCATAGTTTTCAGTTGAATTATAAAAGGGATATTAACTCCAAATACTTCTATGTTTCTTTGCTTTCTGAAAGATGAATAATACTTTGAGTGGTATGATTATAAACATAAGAACATAGGATCACCTTGTTCTCAGAATACCCTTAACTTTTCTACAAACATTCAGTGCTGAAAGTCACACTCTAATGTTTTTTTAAGTTTGAGTAATTATCATAGAATTTTAAAATGAGATTAAAAGACAAACTTTGATTGCAGTCCAGTGCTTATCTGGAAAATCATGAGAAATGGCAAAAAGTCACAGATTATAAAAACATTTGAAAGCTGAGGTCTGAGGTAGAGAGGGGAAAAATAAAGTCTATTAGAATTATAAGTCATTCCTTCTTTGGTTTGTTTTAATAAGTTGAAAAAAATCTCTAACTTCAAATAGTACACGACCATCACTCAATAATACTTTGGAAAATGGATTGAATGTAAATTCAATCCTAATATTTTCTATCACCGGTTTAAGTTTTAAATTATGTCTAAACATGATACAGAAATTTCAATTGACATTTATATATTCAAGTCAATAAGTATAAGGCATGACTTTTTTTTATTCAGGTAGTGTATATTTTTGTGAATTTTCTTAATAACCTCAATTAATACCCATGTCTGGGCCAGATTCAATATACATTATAACATCATATGGCTCAAACATATAATTCAAAACTATATACGTCTGTTGCAAAGAAATAAACCATCAGACCCTAGTTTCCAAATAAAAAGTATAATGAAGACAAAAAAAATTGTGTTTTTTTCTGATATCCTTGTATTTACAAATTTTCTTAAATTTTAATATATACATAAACATAATGCTTCTAATGTTAGTGTGCAATTTACTGACATTTAGATTTTTCATTCTGCTTTTCAGACACATAAATATCTTCTTTGATATAAGAATTATGGTCCTTTTATTAAACTATATATTTTAAGGCTGATAAGTTATAATAACTGATTCTATGGATTAAATTCATTATTGCTTTAAATACAATGAAGTAAAGACTTATTAGAAATAGCTCATTCTTTTGTATTTCCTAAAGACCACTTTCTGGTTTCAAAAAATGAAAATGCTTATTTTTGTATCTGTGATTTGACAGAGAAACAGTAAGAGTTTTTCATATCACATTATCTTGATCATACTGGGTAGTGCATTACAAAGAGTATAGTGCCATCTATTGGGTAACATTATTCCCAAGTTGAGCTCATGTTTTATTGTTGTTTTGTGGGTTTTGTTTGTGCCTCTTTTTTTTTTTTTCACATTTTTAGTATCTTATATAAAACTATAACACACAAAAAAAGGGACTCATCATTCTGTAAATACGATTTTTTCTCATAAGAAAAAGGAGGCACAAAGAAGGAAAAGGAACCTAGGATACTGGAAATATTTCAAAGATATAGAGAAATGTACATTTTTAGAGTTGGATTCAGATCATCCCAATGCTTTATATGAGAGTGTTAGCTATCTTTCTATGTCCAGTTACCTCAAATCAATAATCTAAGTTCCATCTTAAAAAAACTAGAAAAAATAATACGAATCAAAGCAAGCAGAAGGAATGAAATAATAAAATCAGAGCAAAAAATTGATAAAATAGAAAACAGAGACATACTAAATGTACTAGAAAGTTGTGCTTCTAATTTAGCACATATCTAGCGGCTGCCTGTAATCCTCCCCAGAGACCTGGGAGACAGCTCTTCCTCTACCATTCCCCTGTAGCCTGTTCCAAGTTGCAGAGGGGTTCCTACACCCATTAAGAACTGCTTCTTTGTTTGCTACCATCCTATGAGACTCCTGAATGCAAGCCCATTGGCTATCAGAGCCACTTTGCTTTCTAGCTGAGATCTGGGGCCTTGAGCTCATTGGTTTCTCAGTCTTCACTTGCACAGTGATAATTTTTTTGAGGAGTCTACTTTATTCTGGCACATCTGCTGCCCTTTTAACCAGTACAACATCTTTTAAGTTCTCGTCCAACTTTACCATAAGAGCAAGGAGAGTTTTCAGTGGTGTAAGAATTTATCTAGATTCATCTAGATTTCTTTTGGTGAGTTTCTTCCTTCCTTCCTTCCTACCTTCCCTCCTTTCCTTCCTACCTTCCCTCCTTTCTTTCCTTCCTCCCTTCCTTCCTTCCTTCCTTTCCTTCCTTCCCCTTCCTTCCCTTTCTTTCCTTCCTTCCTTCCTTCCTCCCTCCCTCCCTCCCTTCCTTCCTTTCTTTTGTTAAAAATCATTTTATTGAAGTATGTATGATTGACATACTAAAAGCTATACATATTTAATGCATACAATTTGATGAGTTCAGAAATAAGTATGCATCTGTGAAGCCATCACCACATTATATGCCATATATATCCATTACCTCCAAAGGTTTCTTCTTATGCTTTTTATTTTATTATTATTATTTTTAGTGGTAAGAATACTTCACATAAGATTTACCCTTTTAGCAAAAGTTTAAGTATTCAATACAGTATCATTAACTATAGGTACTATGTTTGATGAGTTTCTTATTTTCTAGATTATCACCTTCGTTAGCATATTAAATCCAATTTAGAGCAGTTAAGAGCCCTACTACTAGTCAATGCCTCATATATGTTTTTTCAAATAAGTTTGCCTATCACAAGGACTTCTTCCTGAAAGGGGAAAAACTCTTTCTAGCAGTCAGGACACACTAAAAACAACTCTGAGACCTTTAGCTGACATTTTTGACGGACCAATAAGGTAACGGCCTGCAGGAGGGGATGAGCTGTAAGATGCCCCAACCACTGCCATTCATTCTTTTTTTTTTTTTTTTAAGAAGAACTTTATATGTTTGTATACAAAGGAATAGCTGGGTTTTTTAAATATTTTATTTTATTTATTTTTGGCTGTGTTGGGTCTTCATTGCTGCACGTGGGCTTTCTCTACTTGTGACGAGTGGGGGCTACTCTTCGTTGTGATGCGTGGGCTTCTCATTGCGGTGGCTTCTTTTCTGTGGAGCATGGACTCTAGGCACACAGGTTTCAGTAGTTGTGACTCGTGGGCTCTAGAGTGCAGGCTCAGTAGTTGTGGCACACTGGATTTGTTGCTCTGCAGCATGTGGGATCTTCCCGGACTAGGGCTCGAACCCGTGTCCCCTGCATTGGCAGGTGGATTCTTAACCACTGCACCACCAGGGAAGCCTGCCTTTCATTCTTAATGGGCATTAGTCTTTCTGACCTCTCTCATCTTTAAGGCAACCTGGCCAGAGTTCTAAAGAGTTAACTGGCTTCTGCCCATAGCAGTCATAAATTTCTATCCTTTTATGCTTAGTGTAAGTGCATATCTCTGTAACTTAAAGCTGGAAGGGGTGGAATCTTCTGCTTATTGAGGACAAATCATAGTACTACTTATTACAATGAGATCAACTTGAGGCATACCACAGATGGGTGAGGAAGTGTCCATACTTGGAGAAATATTAGCAATACTCATGACAGTATTTGTGCAGCTGTCTTTGAACCTACATCCCAGAACTCTCCCTACAAGCACCTCCTAAATTATTTCTCATTAATATGTGGTAAAGAAAATTTTACTACCCTATTGACCATATGATGTGTTCAACACATTGCTACCAATTCCCATGGACTTGTCTCAAATCTCAGTAATCAGCCCATGAGGCCCTCATCCTTTTTCTCCTTAAAAGCCATGCTCTTTCAGCATTCCATCCATGCATCCCATAACAGTCATGCAGGTTGTGCCCTACCCAAAGTCACTGACCAAGGTGGTGGAATTAGGGATTGAAATCCAACAAGCATTACTACTCAAGCTGTGCACTTTGTGAGCTGCCTTGTCCTGGAGGAAGGCGCCATTTTATAATACGCCTTCTCGGAAGAGACACTTTCTAAAAAATTTATGTCTGTGTGTAATAAAAGGTGTCCATTTTTTGAGGTTGTACTGATGACAGCCTTCAATCACACCCATTTCCTTTTTCCTCTCACTCTACATCTGGGCAGCTGATAAGAAATCCCAGGTGCTTCTCCTTTGGTACCAGTAGGAAGTTCAACCAACACACCTTGCCTCCAGGGAATACTCACTCTGGCCCCCTGCCCTAATCACTGTAAAACCACGAGTCTGTCTCATTTCCTGACTCTCTCAATCCATTTTCAGTCCTGCTTGGGAGCCACCATTTTCTTCATTAGGTGAGTTATAATAAAAATATTCATTTCCTTTTGGTGCACATGTGTTGTCGTTAAATACTCAAGCCAAATTTTGGGTATGGGTCCATTCTGCAGAGTGATCACAACAGAGGGGAAGCTTTTTTCTCAATTCCCACAAAGGTTTAGTATATGCTGCAAATGTAGAATGCGGTTATGTTAGGGACAATGGCTACAAGAAGCAGAGGCAAAATCTTATAGAAGTAAGCACAGAGGAATAGGCAAGAGTAGAAAAAGACAAAAGCAAATGTGACTTGGAGAGAGATACTTGTATCTGGCAAAGACCAGACTCTACCAATGCTTAGATTACAGGAGGACTCAGGTAACAATTACAACTGTTGTGCTAACTACTACCAAAAAGAGATCATCATTCCCTTTGGGGGACTGAAGCATTGAACATAGAGGGTGGTGGGACTGAGGCCACAGATTCTGTTGCCACGAGGAAGATTCCCATGCTTTTCTGAAATCCTTTCCAGAGTTTGGCCAGGTGTATACTATTACATTATTATACAACTTTTTAGATGTTTTAAGCATTAGGCCTTAATGCATTTTATTTCTCCAATTTTCAGTCTGTAGCCTGAAGCTATATAATGAGAATTTTTATTTGCCTTTTATTAGATTTTTTTCTTAGTGTGTGTGTGTGTGTGTGTGTAAAAGAATAAATCTTGTTCAAAGACTGACATATTAGCCTGTGGGTTTTCATTGTTGAAGCAAATTTATTTTCTGGTTCATTTAATGATAATCAAATTACAGACACAGATAAAAATTGAAAGGCAAATTATTCAATCTAGCACGACTAAGGCTGATGCAGTCCTGACCCAAGGATATAAATTACTTCTGTTGAAATGATTTAAAAAGGTATCCCTTCCTTTTAGAGTTGAAATTGTACTCATACAAATGAGGTTTTTTGCCCCCCACTAATCTTGATCTCTACATGGATAAAATAATTAGAAAATTTATACAAATCAATAAATGAGTTAAATGTGATGTTTGAGACTTTCTAAACAAAGCCCCTGAACATTCATTTTTCAACTAGACAGAGTATTGTACATGTAATTAACATTTTTCTCTAACTGTGGCTAACTAAATACTAATCCTCCTTTTACCTGAATAAAAATGAGAAATTGCCTCACATGTGATATGGGTGACATAAAAATTTTGAAAAATCCAAATCTATGTCATTTGTGTGTCTTTCAATTATTAGGATGGGAAAATAATTATTTTAATAAATCTAAAGATGTGTTATTCATGTTTCTGCTAACTAAACTTATTTGTGCTTTGTTAATTTCCATCCATGTTTTCAATTTAGTTTAGTCATCTGTTATGCTCATTATCTTTGTTCTTTTACATTATATTATAGTATTTTACCAATCTTTTCTCTTTTGTGGCTTTAAATTATCATTATCACCATCATCATCCGAATTATCATCACAATTATTTGCAAAAAAAAAAAAAAAAAAGTTTTATGTAGAAAACGGTTTTCTTAAGATCCCTGGAACAGACATCAAGAGATATGACTTCGAGTCCAATACACACCCTTGAGTAATGTGTACAATAGGTAAAGAGTAAAAAACTCAAATACAAATTATAAAATTTTGGGTGGGAGCTGCCTGCCCTACTTTACTCATTGTGTACTAACTGTATCTCATAATAACCTGTTACTCTTCTTTCACAATGGCTTTCCATCTGGTAATTTATGTATTTTGTAAGGCAAACCTAACTTTAAGAAAGATGTTTTACATGTTTACTATTTTAATATGTTTACATCAGAAAATGCTTGCTTTATTCTACTTTAGCTATTTGCTATTCAATAAATCCTGCTATATATGGATGAGAAATTTTTTTTAACTGTCAAAGACAATAGTGGTTGGAATGTTGAATAAAACAAGTGGACTCTCTCTGAATGATTTGATTAATAGTAACAATCTAGAGAGACAATTTGCAAAAAGAAGCTTTTAAGATTGCAAAATGTGGCCTAAATTAATACTTACATATAAATGAGATTAAATTATTAAAAAACACTCAATATGAAATGTATAAATGTGAAAAGGAATTTATAGCCTATGAGTTTTTTGCATTTTTTCCACTTAAAATTTGTGATTTGTTGAAAATCCTTCAGATTAAAATTAAAACCACTGTATGTACATAGTAGGAAAAGTTCTTTGAACCTAAACTTTTCAATTATTAGGTGAAAGGTAGAGACTGATGTCTTAAATTGCTTTTTGTTGAACTGCTTTGTTTATTTTCAGTTCTCTTCCCTGGATGAGGGGTAGGTTGAGGGATCAACATTACCAGATCTAATTGATCCAATTTTCAATTTTGGTGGATGGCATTGAACTCCAGTTATAAACAACAGGTGTTGTCTCACTCCTCTTCCCCTTCAGGTCAACTTCCCTTCCCTCAGGGGCTCTACAAAGCAAGTCTAAATCTCTGCAATTTAGGGAGAAAACAAATGCTATTTTCATGGATTTGTCTTAAAAAAAAAAAAAAGACATCAGGTTTATATGCAGTGAAGAAGAAATAAATAATCTGGATGTTTTTATTTATTTTTAGATATAAGAATTATAATTTTAATAATGTATGATTTTGATGCACTTTAATTAACTTGTTTCTGTTTTTCTTAGTTTTCCCCTTCTATTTTTTTTTTTTTCCTTGAGCTTTTCAGTCCATTTATACAGCTATAGCATGCTCTGCCTTCTCTCATTTCTGTTAATTTCCAAACTGGTATCCTCTGTAAGGTCATCCTTCTTGCAACCTGGATCTTCAGAGCACTTTTATTTCAAAAAATACAGATGATTCTATATCATCTGCAATAATATGTTTGTGACAATTCCTTTGAGGCAAAGTAAAGAGGGTTAACTGCATCATTATAACTTAAAAATGACAAGTGATAAATCTTTTTATTTCAAATGTTGCACCAGAGTTTTCAGATAAATTATATTCTTTCATTCATCAAATATACTTTGGTTGACACCAGACAGTGCTGACCCCATCATGGATTTTGGCCTGAAAACATAGTTTATATACTCTAATATATCAGTATTCAGTGTGGTTGTAAAAAAGGAAAATTCCAGAACATCTAAGTTTATCAAAGCTGTTCATCTACAATTACTATTTGCTTTAGACATGAATAAGTTCAAAGTATATAATTCATGTGTATACTGGCAAATTCAAGAATTGTATTTATAGTGACTATAATTTAATAATTACTTCAGATGGACTTGCTTGGCCAAAATACTCACTCTTTACTACTTAATATAAATTATCAAAATGCAATCAGGCAGAACTGTATTATTAAAGGTAGGTTTCTTCTATATACTGTCCAGGAATAATGAGAATTTTAACAACTGTTATCATTGTGAACCTGGCTAAGCTTCTCACATGCATTGCCATCTCTTTTATTTTCTACACCCATATTACATGCCTACTATTAGAGTCCCAATTTACCTGCGAGGAAACCTAAGAAGAGTGATGTAACTTCCCTGAGGTCACAGTTAGAAAGGTAGAGAACCAATATATTTGAAACCATAAATATCTGATTCTGATATTTTATACAATTGCTATCTACTGCTTAGCACCAAAATTTTCATTTTATGATTTTTGGAATTATTTATACATTATCTCTTTAAATATACATACTCACATATGTATTATTTTAATTTTTATTTGTGCCTTTTAAGAAAACACTTAAAGAGTAAATTAATTAATCTTTCCTTAAGTTTTATTAATTTTTCAGTGCCTGGAATATTCTTTTCTACCAACAAGCTATATTTATACTCAACAATATTATTTTCTATATATTTTGTTTTATAAACATTTTTATAAATTGTTTTCTCGGGCTTCCCTGGTGGCACAGTGGTTGAGAGTCTGCCTGCCGATGCAGGGGACACGGGTTTGTACCCCGATCCGGGAAGATCTCACATGTTGCAGAGTGGCTGGGCCCATGAGCCATGGCCGCTGAGCCTGCGGGTCCGGAGCCTGTGCTCTGCAACGGGAGAGGCCACAGCAGTGAGAGGCCCGCATACCGCAAAAAAAAAAAAAAAAAAATTGTTTTCTCAATTTTATATGTGATTTCATCACAATAACCATGAGATGAGATATAGTAATACAGAGATATTAAAGCACTGGAGAGAAATTGTGATACCAGTTCCTCCTCACTTAACTAGAGGCCAAAGTTTGGACACAATCTAATATTGATATTGAAAATATCTTTTCAGACATTAATTAATCATGACCTATTCTGACATTAGAGAAAACAAAGATCATAAAGTAAATAGGATTTGGCTTTCCTGAAATGAATAATCATATAAAAACAAATGGCATTTAATATCACAATGTGTATTCCTAGTACTTATCATTCCATTATATCCTTTTATTTTATTCATTTGAATATCTAATTTGACCTTCATTGTGTAAGTTCTCCAGAAATGCTAGCTTTAATAGCCTTTGCAGATAAAACTTTAAATCCCATTCTGATATACCTTTGTACATACCCGTTGGAGTTTAAACCAAACATTACTAATCCTTTGACCCTCCCTCCAACCTAAACAACTTCATTATTTTTTATTTGATCATAAATCACTTTTGTGTTCTCCTAACGTTATATTTACAATCTCCTGAGAATAAAATGTAAGTTCTTATCTCACATTTTTTCCTCTGACCCTGCCATGCTCCTCATTCATCATACATTTACTCATTCTCTTGGTGTTTTATGAGTGCAGTGTAAGAGCCAAGCACAGTACTTGGCACTAGTAAGACAAAGATGAATATGACAGAACCCTTGTCTTAATATCACCAGTCTCTGAAGGAGATAGACTTGCAAAGAAATAAGTAAAGGGAATTTAAGCAAAATCCTATTAAACCACAGAGAAAAGATTCCTAAATCTAGAGAAATCAGAAATTGTTTGCAAAAGTAGTAGTATGTTAGTGAGATCTTAATAATTTTCTAGGTGAATAGGGAAAAAAAAAGGAATTCCAAGAAAGGAAACAGTAAGTGCATTTGGAGAGATAAAATTCTGCTAATTGTTGGAGCCACGGAATAGGATCTGAGAATGGGAGTGGCAAGAGATGAGAAAGGAAATCTATACAGGGACCTAAATGTTAAACACTATGCATTCATACACTGTTATTTAAAAAGATTTTATCTAATTGTTAACAATAAAAATCTCTAAATTCCTTTAAGCAGGAAATAATTTGGCACAAATTGGGAAAATATATGAGAGGGGTAAAAATTGTTATATAGCTTTTATAATAGTCCAGAGGAGAGAAGATGAGGCTAGATTTCATATTGTGTCAGTGGATATGAATAAAGTGGGTAGAATCAAGTGATAATGGGTTGACGGATTTTACAGCATTTTCGTTGCAAATTTATAATGACGAGATGCTAAGAAAACCAGAGGGGTCAAAAATAGTAATGTACTATCTGAAGCGACAATAATCCCAAATTTGGTTTGGTTGACCAAGTAGTAAAATGACATGATATGGGATATCCAGCAACTCAGGAAATCAAAAATTTTAAATGGAAATGTTGGAATTAATTTACTAAGTCAGATTTGTACATAATGAATTTGAAATTTATTTGTAGCTTCTAGATACTTGAAAATGTGACTCTGGCATTCTGGAATGATTTGAGGATTTTAATATGCATTCATTTATTTATTTAATAGTTATTGAATACCTACCATATGCCTTGCTAGGGACAGAAATTTTGATCCCTTTCAAAATTCATATGTTAAAACTCTAATCCCCAATGTGACTGTATTTGGAGGTGGGCCTTTGGGAGGCAATAAGGTTATGAGAGTGAAATCTTTGGGGACTAGTGCCCTTATATGAAGAAACAGGAAAGAACTCTCTCTCTTTCATTCTCTCCACCCCTGACGCCCGTCACACACACACATTTGAAGTTACAACAAGAAGACGGCTGTCTGCAAACGGAAGAAAGTGCCCTCACTGGACCCCGGATCTGCCGGCACCTTAATCTTGGACTTCCCAACCTTCAGAACTGTAAGAAATAAATGTTTGTTATTTAAGCCACCCAGTCTATGGTATTCTATTATAGTAGTTCAAACTGACTAAGACATGCCTGCCCTATGTTCAATTCAGTGGTGAACAAAAGAGGTAGATTCCTTTCCTTCTGGTAGCTTACCTTCTATTTGAAAGGGAAAGTAATAATACACAAAGAAATAAAAAAAAGGTACATTCCGAAAGTAAGATGTGCATGTAGAAAAAAAGGATTTTTCAACGTGGTAGAATTTGAAAAAGGACAAGGAAGGGATGGGTTTACTCCTGAGGGGTCTCTCTGTGGAGGTCACATTGGAACCGAGACCTAAACGGTAAAGATAAAAGGAAAACTTCTTCCAGGTAGGAATAAGTGCAAGTGGAAATATACTTTTAAGGTAAAACAAAATAAAACAAAACAGAAAAAAAAAAACAAACCCAGGAAAACAGTGTAGCAAGGTAGTGAGACAGGTAAAATTTTGTGTGATGTATGGCCTCAGAACAGGTGCTTTAGATCCCGGGAATAAGAGATTAGAGTGTAGAAAGTCTATTGGGGAGTTGATCTAAGGCACAGCACATGTATGGGAGCAAAGGGATTATCATTGCGCAGAGTGAGGAGGGGAACTGGAACAGAGGTAAGGGGTGAGGTGGGCAGCTGCGGAGCTGGGATGCTAAGGCTTGAGGCAAAGGGGCCAGGCCTCTGTACACCTGCCACTGAACGTGGGCTTCCCACTGAATGAGGTGGCTCTTTGAATGAAGGTAATTTCTGGGGAGGAGCTAAGCTGTGAAACTTAGGAGCCAATGCTGGCAGCATCTGAGGGAACAGGGACCCAGTCTTGAAGAGGGTACATAGAACACCGTAACATCCAATGTTGCAGATAAGAGCATGGCGAGGAAATTGAATTTTATGCTTAGAATCATGAGAATCTCTATGAGTATTTCCAGCAAGGGTTTATCCTGATCTGATTTATAGTTTTAAAAAGACGTTCCTGGCTACTGTGTACAGAAATGTGAGAATAAACCAATGCGGAAATATGGAAGAAGAGTGAGCAGTAGAATACTTGAGTAGTCCAAGTGAGTGATAACAGTGGCTCAGAAAAGGTAACAGGAGTAGACAGGCAATAATTAGAAGCCTAAGTCATGGGTTGAAAGTGGTTGAAAACACTCAGAGAAGGAGTAAAGCCAAGAGAGCTATGGCTAGATCACTGGAGAACAGCATTACTTAAATCAGTGAAGAAAGAAGCCATTAAAAAGAGAAAAAAGACAATAAGAGTTACAAAGAAAACTGAGAGTGGTAAGAGAGTGGCATCAAGTAAATGCTAGAAGCTTTTTGTTTCCACAAGTAGAAAATCATTAACCACGTCAAATGGCGCAAGATAAATCTAACAAGATAAAGGTAGGATTTTCTGCTTGGTGAGTTTATCCGCAGTAGTTTTGTATGTGTAATGGGATGGAAGACACTGAAGTGGACAGAAAAGGAAATGGGAAGTGAGGAAATGGAGAACACACAATGATTGTCTCCAGGTAAATAGAGAGCAAAATATTTAACTAAAGTGGCAAAAAGGAATAAAACAGGGTTTTTTAGTTTATTTTTATGTGTTTTATGTGTTTATTTGTATTAAAAAAAGATATCTAAATGGGTTTTCTAGCATGCACATACACATACACACACAACAGAAGCCTGGAATATAAAGAATTGATAAAAGACAAATCGAGGACAAAGGAACACATGTCTTCATAATCAATCAATCATCTGTCATGAAGATCAGCTTTGATTAGATATGTGTGATGGTGGGAAGGGTTATAAGTGAAAAATTTACATCAGCTTGATCCTGTTTCTTTGGAGAAGTGGAAGACCAAATGGAAAGAGATAAAACATTATGAAATGGTGATATCATGATATTATTCCACTTGGATGTTTCAACAATATTAATATATACATTAAGGGTGATTTCAGATATCTTATGTTAAGATTTGCAATAAAACATCTTTATAAAACATCCAGCCATAAACAAACTAAAAGATAGGATCCTTACACTGAGGAAACTTATAAGCAGGGATAGAAAATGTGGACAAAGATTTTTGGCTTTTTACATATTTATTAAACTCTTTAAGACAATTAAAAACTCATCCAAAATTTGCATTCTTTGTTTGGTGCAATCTCTCTTTTCCATGGCTTGATTACTTTCTCAGTAGTCAACATTGGCTTTCCATGGTCAGAACACATATAAACTCAATAAGAGATAATGGCTTCTCCATGTAAATGTGCATCTACAGTTTCCCTAGTCATTGCATAATTTTATTAGTATTTAGAATAAATGGTAAGTTCAATATATGCTTACTAGACTTAGAGCAGTCTAGCCAGCCCACAAAATTGAGTTATATCAGAGTATCTGTGATTTCCATTTAAATGTTTGAGACTTTACTTATAATGGAAGACACAAATTCATTTTAGCATGGCATTTTTATTTTGTAATTTTTAAGTAGTATCCCTTTTTCCCCTTAGCAATATAGCATATTAAAGTATTGTAGACTGAATTATTACAAACATAAAAATTGGTTTAAAAGAGACCATATGCAAATGATAGAAACTGCATTCATCTAGTTTGGCTCTTATAACCTTGAGTGAGCTATTAATATTGACTGAAAATTCTACTATTACCCTACTAATAAGTTTGGAGCTTTAAAAACAACTTAGATTGTATGATTTATAACATAAAGTCCACCTGATTATAAAAGTTACTTTAATATCAGATATTATAAATTAATGTTAAAATGCATGGAAGAGTGACAGAAAGATGATTACAAAATTCTATTTTGGGTATTATAATAGAGATAATATGCTGCAATTTTGTTTAATGAGTTGCAATTAAGAAACTGTTCCAAGAGTTGCATGTGATTTCTTTTAATTATTAGTTATTAGTTGTTCCTGCATAAGTATATTTAAAACCACGTTATTTGAACTGTTGTAAATGATAAAAGCTCTTCAATATAGTAATATTTCTTATGGACTACAGATCAGTAAAATTTAAAAGGAAATACAGTACTTTTAACTACCAGCACTTATCAGGATAATATGGTCATTTTTAGGAAGTCTATTATTTGGGAAATGGGAAGAACACATACCTAAATACGTATTGAATAATTTGGGTATGTTTTGACAAAAACCTAAGGGACATAATATTGAACATTTATCCATCCAAAAGGTACTGCAATTTAATAACCACCTCTAATCAAATATTTAAGATAACTGGTTAACTGAGTGACTTACTATATTAGTCAGCTAGGGCTGCCATAACAGAATACTATGGACTGGGTAACTTAAACAACAGACATTTATTTTCTTATAGTTTCAGAAGCTAGAACCCTAATATCAAGTTGCTGTCAGGGTTGGGATCTGGTGAGGCCCCTCTTCCTGGCACGTACGTGGCCACATTCTCACTGTGGCTTCACATGACCTTTCCTCTATGCAGGTATGAAGAGACAGAGATCTCCAGTGTCTCTTCTTTTTATAAGGACACCAGTCATATTGGGTTACAGACCCACCCTTATGCCCTCATTTAACCTTAATTACCTCCTTAAAGACCCATCTCCAGATACAGTCACCTTCGGGGTTGGGATTTCAAAATACGAATTTGGAGGGAACACAATTCAGTCTACAACACTTACTATGCTACATAATTTTTCATAGTTTTAGATTAAGAAAACAATATTGTAGGATTCTGTGGCAATTAGCATAAATTCTTCGTTTTATTCCAGAGGAGCTTAAAAACCCATTAAATTAGCATTGATTTTGGAATTAAAAAAGGAACATTTTTTACTCAAATCCTATAGCACACATGGCATATTGCTTTGGAAAGTTTCACAATGTGTAAAATATAAAAGCAGTCTTATTATATTTCATATTCTCTTTGGAGATATAATAACTCACAAATTAATTGCCAGAGCAAATATAGTTTTGCTAAATGGGAAAAATATCTTAATATTTGAATGGCTAGAAATAGAATCTTGAGCAAACTTCCTGTGAAAAATTATGTTTAATTTAACGTCAAACTGGAATAGTCTGAAAACAGATATTACTAGAAAATATAAAACACTGTACTAAAGCATTCAACATTCTTAACATAATATAGGTAAGTATGCTGATCACACTGTATTTTATCGTATGAAAAGATAAACAGTGAAGAAATCCTTTAAAATTCATATAAAAGGAAGTCTATTATGCAAAAGCAATCCTTCCCATACATAAGTTATGCTTATGTTAAAAATTGTCTAAATAGTTGTTTAAATTCTTCCCCCACAGCTCTACTTGTTTATTGCAGCATCACCAACACTTAAAACAGCAATTCATTCACACTGGGAATTCAATAAACATATATTGAAAGCATAGATGAACATACTTCATTAAGACTAAGTTTAATGGAAAGGTCATGCCACCTGCACTCATGTATTCTAGAACCTTTCGGAAATTATTTCTTGAATCATACACATCCCTTGATTTTCTCAACTGCTGCTTAGCACCTTTAATAACACATATGGAAATACTTCTCATTTCTTCACCTATGTTAAACTTTCGTGACGCTATCTATAAATAAACTCACCCAACAGTGGGTTTATAATGTAAGGTAAAGCTGAAAATATCTATTAGTATAGATTTTTAAAGAAATTATCACAAATATGGATTTATTAAACATAGCTATTATAGGAAAGCTGATACTTTATTATTTAAAATAGGAAAATGTCAGTAAAGAAACATTTTGATGTGAGATAAGAACTTATATAATTTATTCATTCACTTATAAATATAGCTACTATAAGCTATATATTATATTAACTGCTGGTATTTCCAACGTGAGCAGAATTGATCGAGACTATTCCCCCCTTAGACTCTAGAACCTAGTGATAAAGACAAACACGGATGATGTTCTTTGATGAAAGCTTATGGGATTCTATGTGAACCAGTAATAAAGACAACAGTTCTTCCTTGAGTGGAAGGGGAAGTCTTCCTTGAGGAAAAACAGAGAATAATCTGGAGCTACCACATCGTATAGGAGGGAGGAGGAGAAGGTTAAGATTCTGGGAGAATTTCAAGAAACAAAACAGGATTTTATCACTCACCGAATTAGAGAAGTTTGAGTATAAAGTAGAACGTCTTGATACTGAATAAGATAGAGATATTTTAGTGGCCTGAATTTAGTGGCCTGAATTTAGCTTTGCTAAAATGGTCTGCATTGAAGTTAGGTGGTAAAATGTTCGAAGATAAGATTCAGAGGAGAGAGAATCAAGAGAATGTCTGATAAATGTGGAAAGAGAATGCAAGTGAAGGGGCTATTATTGCAATTTTGCCTGAAGTGCAAAATGTTCCTTACTACCTTAAGGGTGAAAATGCAATGCTCGATTTAGTACACTTTGCAGAGTAAAACCCCAAATATGATGACAGGGGCCCCGTAATATTTCTTTTTAAAAGTGTATTCCCTTGGGCTTCCCTGGTGGCACAGTGGTTGAGAGTCCGCCTGCCGATGCAGGGGACAATTTGGAAAGGTGTGTATTCCCAGACATGCCATAAAACATCTTGGTTAGAAGGTAAAATGAAGGCTACAGTACACCCATTAAAAGGATTTATAACTATGTTTTAACTTAGAGTGGAGATGGAAGGAACACCAGACAGCTGTTAAGGGGTTGCGAGCAGAAAATATGCTCTACTATTCATCAAAAAAGAAGGCAGTAGGGATATAGAATTTGTTTTAAGTTGCTGAAAGACGTTGAAGAATCAAACAAGCTTGGAATTGATATTTTGGAATTGGAACATACTTTTTGATTCAACAGAAAATCTAATATGATGAAACTCTCAAGAATATTTTCAATAGAGATGTTTACTTATGAAACAATGATCACATTATATTTGATATTTTAATATATGACACCAAACTTGAAAGAAGGTGAATTTACACACAAAAAGAATTTTTAAAAAGAGAGGTATTCATTGATATCAGGATAGATTACAGCTTGGAGCCTTTGATGTGTAATCTAAGTGTCATTTTTCAACTTCAGTGGTTGCTTAACAAATGAATTGGTTGGTTTAGGAATAAAGATATGTTACAAAACAGAGCATCAAATATGTAATACAATCTTACTCAGGCATTTGTCATCTATAGGTATAAAAATGTTACCATAAATGTTTATGCAGAATTAAATTCTATGTATACCCATGCACAGGTTGGCTGGATTTCACGCAGGTTGCTTTTCTGTACCATCCAAAATATTATATTCATCCAAATTTTAAGTTCTCAAATTTCAAAGATCAGCATTAATTAGGAATAGCTGAGAATTTAAGAAACAGAATTTTTAATATTTAAAATTCTAGAATTAGGTAGAAAATATTTGCAAGTAATTTCCCAATTCATGACCATGAGCTTCTAACTGTGAAGGAATTATCATACTACTATGTTACTACTACTACTACAAACACTATTACCACTACTATTACTGCTATTGCCATCACTATTACTATTATTAAAACTACTAATAGTAATTAGTAATAGTAATTAGTAATTTGCTAGTCATAGCAAACATTTGTTGAGTGTTCACTGTATATTAGACACTATACTGAGCCTTCTAAGTATGTTATGTAATTTATTTTTTATAATAACTATATCAGGTAGAGGTTATTATTCTCACTGTACAAGTAAATAAGTATGCCCCAGGTCACATGGCTAGTGAGAGTAAAGACAGTATCTAAACCCAAAACTATGTGTTACCATAGTCCACAATTTTCACTACAGAGCTGGACTTTCACTCATAGGCTACTGTTGAGAAGATGCATACCTACTTTTTCATGATTCAAATTAAAATACAGAGAGAAAACAGAAGAGGCTACATCAAAGTATTGGTAAAATAATTTTAGGTTTTGCTTTTAAGTAAATTTTGCTGAAAGATGTCTTTTGATAATCAGAGTTAATAAGCATCAAAAAAGAAACACACATTACTCTCTCTGTATTAAAATGTCATGAGCTGCTGAGTGGAAGCTAATCAATACACTGAGACCCAACTGCAGAACTCTATAAGTTTGTTTACATAGCTCAGCTACTTATACAAATGTGGATGGTATCAAAACAGATAGTGCTGAGCTATCCCACTGACTTAGTTATCCATAATGAAGCAGTAATAATGGATATGACAGGCATGGTATTTTGAGACTTCTGACAAATTCTCATGAGGATTTAGTTAAGACTTTATAATCAAACATACAGAAAATTCTGCAAAATCAAAGGCGAATAATATTTCCACGTGAAAGAATGGCCCACGTAACTCTGCAGAGCTTTATCACATATACTGTGAGAGGATTCCAGAGTCACACACGTTAATTGGTTACTATAAAGGCACTGGATCTTAGCTTCTTCTACAAAAGAATAGAAGGACTGGAACTCAGTCCTTCAAACACTCATTGTAAATTCTCTGCAGCCAAAGCTGTAGCGTTTCCATCCCCCCACTCCTTCAAGTCAAATCCCTGAAAGTTACATATTTTTTCCTCCACCGGTATAGCTACTTGGAATGGACAATTACTTGTGAAAAATGGATAAATACCACGTGGCTGTTATATACTGTAACAAAATCCTAGCTCATCAGGTATCTTTAACAAAAGTAACATTGAAGTGAATAATAATCTCTACCTGATATAGTTATTATAAAAAATTAATTATGTAACATACTTAAAAGGTTCAGGATAGTGTCTAATATACAGTGAACACTCAACAAATGTTTGCTATTATAATTATTATTAGTAGTAGTAATAATAGTAATAGTGATGGCAATAGCAGTAATAGTAGTGGTAGTAGTGTGTAAATTTTAAAATGTTTCTCTTTATGGATAGTCAGTTAAAATAATTATTGTAATAAGAAATAAATAAAGAAAGGAGGAAAGAGGAATGGAGGGAGGGGGGAATGAAGGAAGGGGAGAGAAAGAGAACGAGGGAAGGAAGGAAGAAAGGAAGGAAGAAAAGAAGAAAGGAAATTGAGAAGGAAGGGAGGGAGGGAGGAGAAAAAAGAGAACTTGAGACTCTAGGTAAGGATATTGATGTCTTAGTCCCTCTACTCTTTAATTGGTTGAAGGCAGGTCAAAGCAAAGACTGATAATTAACTTATGTTTAAAAAACTCTTAAAATTCAAATCTATTTTTTACTAAAATCAACATAAAATCCAATAAAAGACTTGAAATATCTATATACGGGAATGTGTTTCCTTGACTGACTTGAGCTGTTTTTACTTTTTACCTTTTTTCCCCATGTACTTTTTAATTAGTTGCAGTTAATATTGACATTTCCAGGCATTTACCTTTTCGTCCTCCACAGTATTTAGTAAGATGTCTTGTTAAAAAAACTCAACGTATTATTAATTTTATTGTTCAAAACTAAATGAAAACTTCTTTCATTGATTCCAGCCCTTGGAGTAAGCAATCTCTGTAGAGAGCTCTACAGCCATTTAGTTACATTAGTCTTTAAAGACATTCTAAACTTATTTGTAGCTAGAACCATCTTTTAATGGGTCTTAGGCTTAAGATTGAAGGGAAGCTTAGGTAAGTAATCACAGGATACAATCACACAGTAGGTACTTAAATGTTGAAAAATCATGCCTCACTTTGGCAGAGATCAATATAAATTATGTCTTTAATCCATTGCCTCTTCTTCAATAGTAATAAAATTTTCAGAGGGTCATATGACTCCCTTAGTATTAAAGAATATATTTCACAGCCCCCTTTGCAACAAATAGGATTGTTATTACGTGAAAGTGTTTGGGGAAGCTTACAGGCACATCCGTTTAAGAAACAGCTGAGGCCACTGCTGGTCCCTGTCTGTCTCTTCCCCTACCCACAGTTTGTAATAGGAGTGTTGCTAGATTGGATTATGAAGTTCAGAAATACTCATTTATTTCTAAATGTATATAATGAAATACTGGAATAGAAAGCTTTTGAGTCATACCAACCTTAGAATGCATATCTGAAATTATAAAGGAAAGAAAAATAAATGTGCAACTTGTTTGGCATCTTTTATTCAATTATTTTTTCAATTTTTATTATTCACGGTCAGACAAAACTACTATCTCACCTTTATATAGCATTCATATACTTTTACAAAAGAAGAAATCAGGAATAATTTGGTGCCCATATATTCACTGTTTTACTTGCTCCTATTTGGTTTTGTTAATTAAAAAAATCTTACCAATTAAGTTCACTGCCAAGTTGGTTTGAATGTCTTCTCTAAGATCCAAAATTCTTGTTTGAAACTTTTTACTCATATATCTTAACATAGCTCCCTAAATAGTCAGAGTCAACATTGGAATCCCACTGTTCAATTATATTCATGTTTCTTTTTTTTACCTTTGTTCCCCCATCCTGAAATATTTCAGATAGTCTTAATCACTGTATCTTGTATTAGAAACATAACTAAATCATTAATAATAACATTCATGAACATGTTCCATATAGATCTACCTGAATTAATATTATCTAGTTTCATCTTCACAATAACTCAATAAATTAGAATTATTATATTCATGATTAAATAGACTTAAAAAACATTAAAAGATTTGACCAAGATCATATACTTATTGAAACAAGCGGAATTATCCATTAATTAAAATCAAAATTTTAATTCAGATTCAACAGAAAATGTCTCCAGTATTATTTACATCTCATGGAATCTGATTTTAAGCCAAGTCAGTGGCAACAGAATGAGATATGAGAGTTTCTTGACCCATAAGCGATTTACTGAGTGACTAAACTCTTTCAGATTTATGATGATGAAGACATGTTTGGTAAGTACAAAGGAGCAAATGATGAATTGTGTGACTCATAAAAAAATAGGCCTCAGCAGGTGAAACTGATTCTTATTCAAAGGGATAGAACACGACACATTTTTGAACTGTGTGTGTTGAGGCCTGAGCATGTAATACTCTGATGTTATAGCATCCATCTATGCTGTAGCTAGATTCTTTTCTTACTTTCATTAATATTATCAAAATGATGATTAAATAGATAATGTAGTGCAGTTTAAAAAAATACTGGCTGATTTGTTTTAAGGTTGCTTATTTCTTAATAAGGAAAACTGAAACTTGACTTGGATTTTGTTTCAGTCGTTAGCAGCAACCAGGACTGTTATTACCTGGCATTCCATATTTCCCTGAGTAATCAGACATGTTCTTTAGTACATCCATTCTTTAAATTGAGGTACATATGGCTGAATTCATCTTTCCTTTTTTTGTACTGACATGCACGATAGGAACATGTATACCCTTAGACAGAGAAATGAAACAAGGTTTGAAGGGACTGAAGCTAATATAACTGCAGAATATGCAGGGTGAAATCCTAAGGAGAAAAAATATATAATTAAAATTTTAATTTTAGGTATAGGGACTTAAAAGGAGCCTGTTCAAGTGAGGGGACTCAAGTTTGAGCTTCATTAGTTTCATGGTAAACCCGCCTTATTAGAACAGTATACATACATCCATCTCATATATCCATTGTATGTACATCTTATTAGTAATCATGGATATTTTCTAATACCATGGCTTCTGGCACAATCTGTAAAGACATCTAAGACCACATATTTTATTCATTTTCTCTCTCCTAGCCAGTCATTATATTTACATATGCATTTATTTATTTGTCTTATAATATTTAACATACCCAACATTTATTGTACCAGGCACTGTTCTATCCATTTTTATATTCATGAATTATATTGTGGAGCTGTTCTATCACCTATATAATAAATATAAATAGATAGGTAAATTTAATTGTAAATTATAAAATGAGAAAAGATAAATCAGAAAAGGGCATCTAGGATTTGATGCAGTTTAAAACCAGGTTAAGAGAAAGCATTATGTTTCAACTTAAGTTTTAGAAATAAATACTCTTTTTAGTGTAATAAGGCCCAGAATTTGGTAAAGAACATAGATATCTAAAGGAGAAAAGAAACTCTTAAAAAATATATCAAAAGTGACCTCCTCTCTTGCAAGGAAGAAGGAAGAAGGAAGGAAGAGAAGGAGCTGGGAGAAGAGGGAGGAGGGATAAAAGGAAGAGAAAGTAATTATGAGTTGCAATGGGAAAAATCTACTATTATATACATCAAGGCTTTGCCAGTGTATTTTCACAGACTTCCACACATTTTAACAGTGTAGATAATGTAAATTCAAAATATAATCCTGTCATACCACACTTATCAGCACTGATGGGTATCATTCTTAAAAAAAAAACCCTCACATTGACAGGCAAAAAGCAAAAAGTAGCTTCTTGTTTTTATTTTAGTAATTATTTTTAAATTTAATTTTGAGTAAGTTTGAAAATATTCACATAGATTTGGTGACTCACCGTCTTCCTCCATAACAGGGGTCCCCAGCCCCCAGGCCATGGACCGGTGCTGGTCTGCAGCCTGTTAGGAACCCGGGCCGCACAGCAGGAGGTGAGCAGCGGGCAAGTGAGAGAAGCTTCACCTGCCGCTCCCCACCGCTCCCCACCACTCCCCACCACTCCCCATCGCTCCCCATCGCTCCCCATCGCTCCCCACCGCTCCCCATCGCTCCCCACCGCTCCCCATCGTCCCCCATCGCCCCCCACCGCTCCCCATCGCTCGCCACCGCTCCCCATCGCTCCCCACAGCTCCCCACCGCTCCCCATCGCCCCCCACCGCTCCCCATCGCCCCCATCGTTCCCCATCGCTCTCCATCGCCCCCCATCGCTCCCCCTCGCTCCCCACCGCTCCCCATCGCCCCCCACCGCTCCCCATCGCCCCCATCGTTCCCCATCGCTCTCCATCGCCCCCCATCGCTCCCCCTCGCTCCCCACCGCTCCCCATCGCTCCCCATCGCTCCCCACCGCTCGCAGTACCGTCTGAACCACCATCCGCCCCCTACCCCCAACCGTGGAAAAACTGTCTTCCATGAAACTGGTCCCTGGTGCCCAAAAGGTTGCAGACTGCCACTCTATAAGTTATCTTTTCATTAATTTTTCTCAGTGTTCTGGATGGTATTTGATCTTTTCCTAATTATTTGTTAAAATAATAAAAGTCATACATGTTCCATTTATGTTCCTTTTTTAATCATTTGACTCTATACTGTGCTGTATTTTATGGAACATAGTTTAGAATTTTACATAGTCACATCTATCACTATTTCTATTATAATTTGTAAATTGGCTATAATGCCTAAAAAGACATTCACCTTTTTAACATGTGAATATTTGCTAATGTTTCATTCAATGCCTTTATAAGCTATTTCTGCATTAACAAATATAGAATTTATTTACCAGTGGTTGAATTAGGGTTATAATTTCCTTTTTCTTTAAACTTGTATTCAGTTTTTCACAAAAGTAAATCATGTTATGTTTAGATATATACTACATAAAAATGTGCATATAGGGCTTCCCTGGTGGCGCAGTGGTTGAGAGTCTGCCTGCCGATGCAGGGGACACGGGTTCGTACCCCAGTCCGGGAGGATCCCACATGCCGCGGAGCGGCTGGGCCCGTGAGCCATGGCCGCTGAGCCTGCGCGTCCGGAGCCTGTGCTCTGCAACGGGAGAGGCCACAACAGTGAGAGGCCCGCGTACCGCAAAAAAAAAAATGTACACATACACTTAATTATTCACTTGTTTAAGCTTCTATTAATCATTCTATCAATCAGTAGATTTCTTTCCTAATCCATATTACCATTATATTATTAACTTTAACATCATATAGCAAGTGACCATGCAACACACACACACGCACACACGCACGCACGCACGCACGCACGCACATGCACTGTTTTATTTTTCCAAACACGGGCATTTTCAGTTGTATACTAATTTCATTTTCTTATAAATAGAGAAGCAGTAATTTGGATTTTGGAAGCTTAGATTTCTATACACTGTGGATAAATTACATTAATACAATATATTCAGGATGACTATACTGTTGGCTTCATTGATAAGTTAACTGGGTTGTGTTATAATATATTGTGTTTTTCATGTAAACAAAATCTCTATTAAGAAGATTGCTTTCAAGAAGTAATATACCCTCACAGAAGAGGGTCATCTGTGAGGTGTGAATAATGGATTCTTTGAAAGGAAATATCAAATCTGAGACTGAGGTCTGTCACTAGCCTACAGAAGAAGTATCTATTTTTACCTCTGGAATCAGATAATGGTCACTGTTCTTAGGAAAGCATGAATTTGAAATAATCTATGTTCATTTCCTGAAATTCATACCTTTATGTGTGCTACTGATTTTCAGGTTACTAGTTCAATTCCACTGGGCCCAGAAGTGTCAGTTCTCACAAATTCATAACTCCAGGTGAGCCTCAGAATACACAGGTCAAGCTCTAGTACAGAATTCTACTGGGGTTTTGATTAAAACTGCATTAAATTAAAAGATTAAGTTAGGAAGAAGTAAAATACCTATAAGTTAATATTTCTTTCCACTTATTTTGATTTGACTTTGTGTTCCTCATTGAGTTGACGTTATATTCTTCATGCAGGTTTATCCTGATGTGTTTTATAAAATTTAAAAAATAATTTAATAATTTTGTTATATAAACAAAACTCTTTTCCTGACATGTTTTCTTATGTAGGAAAACATGATATATATAATATTTATAAATACTTACAGTTATAAAACATATTTTAGAACTTGTAAATATATATACATTGGCATGTACGTGTGTATGTATAAAGGATATATACATATAAAATGGAATTAGGTCAACTCTAATATTTTTCAGGTTTACAAATATTCAAAATTAATTCCAATATTTGATCTCCTGTGCAATTTTCTAGGATTTTTGGTTTATTTGGCTTATTACTTGGCTTGTATAGACTAATGGCAAATGAAACTTGTGATCTTGGGGAAATGTGGAATATTACATGAGTTGGGAGAGGTAGTCTGCCATGAACTCAGAGCATCCTGCATACCTGTGTGAAAGGTTGCAAGGCTTGACCTTTTGTGTACCTGGGCCACTTTTCAGGGTTGTGTTTGTAGTGAGTACCTTAGAGGGATGAGGTAATGTCACCCTCTAGAACCAAGAAGAACCTTCCTTCCTGTTTGCTCTGAAAGATGTGGATTTCCCAGGTCAATATTGCTCATCTATTGATATGATGCAGACCCACTGCATGTGCAATGTCCACCTAGCAACCCCCGGCCCCGCACTGCCCTCATGGGACTTGGCGGGAAGGGGGCTGACGTGCACGCTGCTTGCTGTCCTGTCCTTTGACTCTCATCCAGGACTCTCCTGTCTTCTGCCTGCACTGGGAAATACTAATAGGCTAACATTTTAGGTTGCAAGTAGGCTAAAATTGATTTCTAGACCCAACAATTTTGGTGATGAATACAGAATATTGATGAGTATGCCATGTTTAAAATGACTTTACATAAGAGGATGGTCAAGGACCCTGCAAACTGGGTTTGGGGCTATGGGCACATTCTCTGGGATTGGGTAGCATAGGCTCTTGCCGAAGTAATGGGCTAGATAAGAGTAAGGGTCTCTAAGTATCCGGTTAAGGAGGCTGAACAATGAGAGGTAAAATTGAAACAAACCGGCGAATGGTGATTTGATTGTTGCCTATTCTCCTCTGGGTAGGAGAAAAAAGGAATGCTGTGACGATAATGAGGCAGCAAGTCCCACTGCCGGAGCTAGAAGGCAATGCTGCTGTGGCTGTGTAGCTCCCAGAGTTGAAGTAAAAGGTGTCAGCAATAAGAAACCTGCTATTCAATACAGAGCTTCGGATGAGCCAAAAACACTAGAGGTTTGTTTGGTTGAGCAGCGAGGAAGTAGACGCTTAAATGCAAAAGTGAATGCAAAGATCTGCTTGCCAATACGGAGCTGCTCTCCACTGCTGGATAATCTGCAATGGGGCAGAGCTATAGAGACATGCGTGGGGAAGAAAGAAAGGAGCCTCTGTGTCCGAGGCCTTGTCAGATGTTTGGCAGCACACAGAGGACAGAGCAGCACCCTCTTGCCTGCACTGAGCTTGACACTAGAGGTCAAGGGGGGAAAAGCCTCCCTATCTCCACATCTTCCAGCCTTCCCCTGTGCCCTGCACTCCACCAAATGCCTTTGCAGTGGGTCCTGTGGAGGGAGGGAGCTCCTGAATTCAGCTCATCAAATTCACGCCAAGTTCTCAGCGGGAAAGGGAATTAACCTGACCTTGTATTTGAGGTCCTTGGGCCAATCCAGTGTACTCTTTTTGTGGCTTCCACTTCTGAATGTAAAATGGATCTTGATGTTTAACATGCACATACTGTGAATACCCAACACTGTTTCTGAGGGAATTCATCCATTCAGGGATGGCCACGTATAGAGAGAGAATCCCTGTCTCCTCTTATGGGGTCCAACAGAAGCAAAATAGAAAACTAGGAGCAGAAAGGGGAATCACAGGATTAGTTAAAGAATTAGAGTACTCAGAGACATCATTTCCCAGCACAAGAGCATCACCTGTCTCATGACATCCTTATTTCTGAGTTTGTCAACTTAGACTCAATGACTAACAAGGGAAGTACCTAAGAGGCCTCGCTCTTCATGTGAAAATGATGTTTAAGTGTAACTGGCCTGATGTTACATGAAAGAGTGGCAGCTACACTCGTGAGGACAATTACTTTCCACTCTACCGCTTGAAGAAAAGCCACTTGCTCAATGGGACCCTTGATTTATAAAGATCTTCCTAAATGCCCATCTTGGTTCACTAATGATTTGGCTAAGTGAACATCTGATTGTGTTTATTAGGAGGCAGCGTCCATTCAACTTGAGTGACAAGATTGGAAGACCAATAGAAGGGTTATAGACCCTTTCTGAGTTTGACTTCAGGTGGTGGAAACAGACCACAGCTGCTGATTGAATAGTCTGGATCACTCATGAAGATGGGCGCAGTAAGGGTTCTGTGTTGAGATCGACTGGAATCAAGCTGCTGCTGAAACCTGTACCATCCAGATCTCTGCCACTGGCACCAAGATCCATCATCACACCAGAAATGGCAACACATCCACCCTTTACACTGGGCACAAAGAATAATGTTTCTGACATCGAGGCTATAACTGCAGGCTGGACTTGTCATCATCACTGCCAAAAGGCTGCATTTGTACCAAGGAACTTTGAGGGATGAGGTCATATCTTCCGTTGGGACAGAGAGCTTACTGCTTACAGTGAAGGCTTACCACTTATGGAAAAAGGTGATTTCCCAATGTAAATGTTTTGTATGTGTGACACAAATCCACTGCATGGGCAGCAACCCTCTGTGCCCCTCCACGCTACCCTTGTGAGACTTGGGTATAAAGGGGATCAATACACAGCATATTTATGCTGCTTGCATGACAAAATAAATGAGAAATAAATGAATATTAAAGTTATTTTGTCTATTACACAGGAGTCTCTCTCCTGTTTTCTGCCAGCATCCAGGAAGGAGTAGCAGGCTTTCAAGTAGAGAAAACTAAATCCCAAACACAAATATATACGCTCCTGGACATTCACACATATATTATTAACTTTACAGCTCTAAAAATTCTAGATGGATTCCACCAACCGTGGACCATATAGTACTATAGTATGTACTGTTGTAAAGAATCTGCGTAGATGTAGACCTGTGCAGTTGAAACCTTCATCGTCCAAGGTTCAGCGTACTTTCTCTGTTCTAACGTCCCTGAGGATTTGCTGCTCAAGCACTGACCTCAGCTTACCACCTCCACTGGGTCACTGTATCCCATCCTCTCCCATCCTCTCCCACAAAAGGAAAGAATCTTCTCTCAAGGCCAAGATGGTGTTATTTCCTATACCTAAAAAATCAAACAAGGGCAGTATCTTTTTACTTCACTTGTCCCGTTCTTTGCTCTTCTTTATAGCCAAACTCCTGGATAGAGTTGTGTATATGCACTGTGTTGAATTTTCCTCCTCTCTCTCTTGAACCCACTCCAAGCTGACTTATGTATCTCTTTGCTCCCTCCCCATTGCTTCTTTGGCCACATCTCCTTCTTCCTCTTCTCCAGCCACCCTAGCCTCTTTATTGTTCTTGGAGCACAGTAGGCGTGTTTTACCTCAGGGCATTTGCACAGCTCTTGCCTCTCCCTAAAGCACTCTTCTCACAGGGCTTACTCTCTCACCTTTTTAAAGTCATTGCTCAGATATCACCTTCTTATTGATATCACCTACCCTGACTAATTCAGTGGTTCCAATCTTTTCCATCCTTTCTAGGAACTTGGTTAGCGTGATCTGTTAGTTTTTAAGTAGGTATATTTAATCCACCCACTCTGATTGTGATTTTGCTAATTCTTCTTCAATGCTGTCAGATTTTGTACTGTATGTTTTAATATTACATGGTTGGGTTCGTACATTTTTGTGATGTGTCTTCTTTGCATTTTCTTCATTTGCTATTCAGTATTCTTTCTTTATCCTTTTGCTTAATTGTGTATGTGTGTGTTTCTTTTAGTTATTATTTGCCTGGTCTCCCCTTATGATACCTTTTTTTCCCATCTGTCTGTTTATGTGTATATTCTGTTGTGTTACTTGTAAGTAGTACATGGGAGGATTTTAAATCCAGTTAATAATCCGTTTACTTGAATCAAGCCTTACATTAAAACAATTTACATTTATTGTGATTGTTATATATTGCAAATGACTTCTATTTTTTCACTTTTTATAATTCTACTTAACTTCTCTTTCCTTTTTCTCCCTTTCCCTCTCTTCCTTCTAGCTTCATTAATAATGATTTATAAAATTTTCCTCTCATGCTTATTACCTTTTACACAAAAAGTACAGTCATCAGAATATTCAGTGAGTATCTTCTGATGTCATTATCTGCTAAAATTTCAATATTGTATTTTATCTTTAAAATATAGTAACTATCTTATATGTTCATTAACATCTTAAATACAAATACACCACTTGGAAATTAATTTTTTGTTTACTTACTTGGAATTTATTAGTATGCAGTTTCACATTGTTTAGTGTATTGTGTTCATTTAATGTCATCCAGAATGATTTTATATTTTAATCGTTAATTTGGCTATCTTTCTTAGGGTTATATTTCATTTTGTAATGTGGGTTTACACGTACATTTTGTGTTGTCTCACTCAGAACCCCTTCTCTCACCCACCTGGCTTAGCTACTGCTTGTCTTGCTTATCACCAACCTTCCCCTAGGAATCCCCTCTTTAAATGTAGGCTTCTCTAAATTGGTTAGGGCCCCTGTCCCATTATTCTAGTGGATATATTTCATATCAATTAGCAAGCAGTGGTATTTCAGCTCAGTCGCTGTTTCCAAGGCTGTGTCTGTTGGATCCTATGTCCTTAGGTATTTGCATAAAGCGCAGCCTCAGGTCTTAGTTCACTGCAACTTCCCAAACCCATTTTCTGAGACTGAGGCAGTGAAAATAAATCTTATACCCAAATTTGTGTTTGGAGGGTTTGTGTTCCACATCACTTATAAGAGCAAGCTCCAAGTCATCTCTACATAATGCCACACTTAGATGCCTCAGATTTGTAGCCTGAGATTGCATTTCTAGCCCACGAAGACTTAAACTTGTTTTTGAGCTTGAGCATTTTTTCTTTTGTTGTTTAAAAAAATTACTTTTCTTTCCAGTTTCATAATATATGAACATACAAATAATACCTATCCTGGAGGAACGCAAATAAGTTTCTAAATTTTGTGTCTCCTTAGTTAATTTGTTTCAGTGTATATAAGAGAAGACTGCCTGTCCTGTGTTCATATTAGAAAATATTTCCAATTAACTGCAGTCTCTACATCTTCCTGAATTGCAATGCATAAAAGGCAAAGGTTAGTAAGATATGGGACTGCTATTCAAGGAAACTATAATGCAATATTTGGAATCAAATAAAAACAAATGACTATAATGCAAGGGAGAGCCATGTGAGAGTTGAAAACAAAATGTAACATGAGATTGTAATAGATTCTGAGTGTTGGTGAGAATATCAGCAAGGATTTTGTAGGGAGGAATAATAATTCACACAGGTAAATAGGAAAGGTATTGAATATTAGAGAACTGAAACAACATGTTGAAAGGCAAAAACTTCGATGAGCATTCTACATGTTTTGGCAACAGTTGATATTCCAAGATGAATGGCAGGCCATAAACATTAGAGAAATGTCAGGAGAAGAGTCTAAGTGTTAGCTTGGTGACTTGAGTGCTAGACTGAGAAACTGATCCACAGTGTTGTTGACAACTGGTATTGTCTGATGGTACAGGAGATCATGAGAATAATCTATATGAGAACAAAACGTCATTTTTTCTGGTAGTGCAGGCTATAGGAAGGTACAAAAATGACTGGCATCTTCAGCTTAATGAGGCTGGGAAATGTGCATTGCCATAAGAAGATAACAATCAGGCTCTGGAAGTATATAAGTTATTGTTTGGGGTTTAAAGTATACAAAGGTAAGTGAGGGCTGGAAAGTTTACCTGGCTAATAATTGGCATAGCAGTGATTAGCGGACAAGGGTTTTGAGTTCAAAATCTCCACACTTAATCACTTCTCCCAAGTGCCTCCCTGGAGCATTTGGGGATGTTAAAAGTTTACAGTTACATGCCTTGCATTTACTCATTTTATTATTATTTTTAATGTCTAACCTCTCATTTGGGGAAGATAAGAATTTTAGTCCTTGAAATTATATTCAAATATAATGATAAATGTGAATCCTGGATAACCATGCTTAACAAGTGAACTCATGGTGGAGAAATTTCTAGGAGTGAATTATGAATCAAAGCTATTCTCGAGACTTATTAACATAGATATAAGTAGAATGGAATAATAATGGAATGATAATGGAAATCACATTTCTATAATTGAGATAATCCATATTCTGTAGTATCCCAGGTTAATTTGTAAAATTAGTGTGAAATGATAAATGAATAGAAAGTTACTGTGCTACTAGACAAAGTTTAATTTGCTGAGGCAGCGCTCAGTTTAGTGATTCTACTTGGCATTTCCTTTTCTTTAGACTTTTTTTTTCTTTTCTGATACTCAAATCGTAAAATGAAATGATGTTTAAAAGGTAATAAAAGCCCCAGTTCTGTGTAATGTGCTTTTCTATGTGGTTGCATTCATTTAATTTTATTTCACATCATGTACTTGGACTGTAGATATTTTGCTCTTTTGGTTCTAGGTTTGACGACTCTCATAATGTATGTTATAGTGTATGGAATTCTCTGCTCTACTAACTTGGACTTTTTAAATTTAAAAAACATGTTTTAATCCAAATAAAATAGCGAATTTAAAATTATTTTATTTAAACTAAGCATAGCCAAATACAGTCATACTTTTGGCATACAAAAATATGCATTAAATTAATAGGCAGAAGGAATAAATGCAGGTTTATATGGGCATCGAGGCACTTTATGAAAAAATATTACTATTAATCTTATTATTATATTTATTATTATATAATGAATTTAGAGACAGAGTCAAATATCTGAACTGATGAAGTCACTTTTTCTCTGTCTGTATGCTCATTGGAAAAAATTACATTTTCTGATAAAATGTATGTAGTTTACAAATGGATTAAGTCACTTACATTTTGAAAAGTTCCATACTAAAAGTTTCATATCTTTTGTATCTTACTTTGTATCCTTCTATCCCATGGGAACTCAGTATTTATTGAGGCAATGGAATAATTTTTAGAGAATGATATTCACTTGATGTACCTAATCAAAATAACCTAAAATTCTATCATAGGATTTATTTTAAACTCACCAATAAGATTTATTCTGAATCTAATTATGCATAAGAAATTTGAGTAGACAACAGTCAAAACAAATAAACAGACTGAAAATCTAAATGAATGTACAATATTAATTGAATTTTGAGCATGTGAAGAATTTGTGTATGAACTATCAGGGTGTTTTTGTGTTTTTTTTTAGCGGTACGCGGGCCTCTCACTGTTGTGGCCTCTCCCATTGCGGAGCACAGGCTCCAGACGCGCAGGCTCAGCAGCCATGGCTCACGGGCCCAGCCGCTCCGCAGCATGTGGGATCCTCCCGGACCAGGGCACGAACCCATGTCCCCTGCATCGGCAGGCGGACTCCCAACCACTGCGCCACCAGGGAAGCCCTATCAGGGTGTTTTATAAGTTGCTTTTCATTTTTATTCTTTTTTGAGGGTCTTTCATAGCTACAATTTAGATAAGTTAGCTTACCTTATAAGTTAAAAAACGTATGAGGTTTACTAAATGTTCTATGATTTTTAGTACAGATTATCATATACTCAGATAAAAAAATTGTGGAAGTATCATGTAAAATCGCACCTTAAAAATTACATACATCAAGGGACTTCCCTGGTGGCACAGTGGTTAAGAATCCACCTGCCAATGCAGGGGACACAGGTTTGAGCCCTGGTCCGGGAAGATCCTACATGCTGCGGAGCAACTAAGCCCGTGCACCACAACTACTGAGCCTGCGTTCTAGAGCCCACGAGCCACAACTACTGAGCCCATGTGCTACAACAACTGAAGCCCACGTGCCTAGAGGCCGTGCTCCGCAACAAGAGAAGTCACCACAATAAGCCCGCACACCGCAACGAAGAGTAGCCCCTGCTCACCGCAACTAGAGAAAGCCAGCGCACAGCAACAAAGACCCAACGCAGCCAAAAATAAATAAATTAATTTAAAAAAATAATTACATACATCAGTGAAGTGCCCTGGGCTCATTATTTCAACAAACACCTAGACACGCACAAATAGGAAAGTCATATTTCTTATACTTAAGAATTTCTCCATATTCATGCAGGAAAATATACTCTTAATGATATATAACTTCATTGGTGCAATTACAGATACACGCTTAAAGTGTTGTAGGAGCACAAAGGACTGAACTGGCTAACTTGACTTCGGGGAAACTTAGAGAAGAACAACTCAGAGAGCTCCATGGGGTAGGCAGAGCTTACAGAGCCTAGAGAATTTACCCAAGGTTAAGGGTGACGTGTAAATTTCTGTGGGCTTGGAACTAGTATGTGTTTAGATACCAAATCAGCAAGAAGCATTGTCTAGAATCCTCTATTAAAATAAACTTCTGAATTTTTTATTGAATAAGATTAGGAACAAGGCTTGGTAAAAATGTATTTAAAGATTCCTACAGTGTTGCTATGAAAATTAAAACAATACATATGTAAATAATACATAGCAGATGCACAATAAATAACTATTATCATTCATTTCTTCATTTACTAAATAATCACATACTGAATGCTAACTGTGTTCTCGGCACTATTTTGGGTGTTGGAATTACGGTTAGTTAGCAAAACATGCAATATTTCCTGTGCTAGGGGAGCTTACACTGGTAGTGGAGAGAGAGACAGAAAATAAGTAAGTTATACTAGAAAGAAATAACACAACAACAACAAAAAATCAGAGGAGATAGGAAGTGGAGGGGGCTTGCATTTATAAATAGAGTCATTGTAGAAGGGCCCACAGAAAAAATAACATTTTAGGAAAAAACTGAAGGAGATGATGGAAAGAAAAATGCAGATATTTGGGAGGTGAACATTCTATGCAGAAGTAAAGGTGGTGAACATGAAGGGCTTTAAAGTTCAGGAGCTAATGGCCTATGAAAGTAACAGCAAGGATGGCAGTGTGACTACAGCAGAATGAATGAAGGGGGTAACTGTGAAACAAAACAAGGAATTAGGCAAAAGAAAAGAAATTAAAGTGAATGAATCAAACTCTAGCAAACTCAGTAATTCATTGGCTGGAGAAAAGATAGTATTTTCAACAAATGGGGATGGAAAAACCGGACATCCACACACACAAATATGAATCTTCACAGTCTTAACAGCCTTCACAAAAATTAACACAATATGGATCATAGATGTAAATGTAAAATTCAAAACTAGACAATTCTAAAAGGTAACATAAGAAAAACATCTAGAATATCTTGGGTAATCTTTTTAGATACAGACTTAAATCTTTTAGATATAAACTTTTAATCTTAATCTTTTTAGACTTTTTAGATATAATGCCAAAGGCACAATCCATGAAATAATTGATAAGCTGGACTTCATTAAACTTAAAAACTTCTGATCTGAGAAGCACACTGTAAAGAGCATGAGAAGACAAACCACAGACTAAGAGAAAACTTTTGCAAAAGACATACTGATAAAGGACTGTTACCCAAAATATACAAATAACACTTAAAATTCAACAATAAGTAAGTAAATGAATAACTCCATTAAAAAATGGGCAAAAGACCTGAATAGACACCGCACCAAAGAAGATATACAGATGGCAAATAAGCATATAAGAAGATGGTCCACATTGCATGTCATCAGAGAAATACAAATTAAAATAACCGTGAGATACCATTACACACTTATCAGAAAGTTCAAAATGCAAAACACTGATAACTCCAAATGCTGGCGGGGATGTGGAAAAGCAGGAACTTTCATTCACTGCTGGTGGGAACACAAGATGGTATAAGCCACTTTGGAAGACAGTTGGGAGTCAGGTTTCCTATAAAACTAAACATATTTTTTACTGTATGGCTCAGTAATCACATTCCTTGTTATTTATCTAAAGGAGTTAAAAACTTACGTCCACACAGAAGCCTGCACACAGATGTTTAGATCAGCTTTATTCATAGTAGTCAAAACTTGGAAGTGACTAAGAGGTCCTTCAGTAGGTGAATGGTTAAATGAACTGTGGTACATCCAGACAATAGATTATTACTCAGCACTAAAAGGAAATAAGCTATCAAGCCTTGAAAAGGCATGGAGGAAACGTAAATGCATATAATGAAGGGGAAAAAGCCAACGAAAAGGCTACATCCTGTATAATTCCAAGTAGATGACATTCTGGAAAATGAAAAACTGTGGAGACAATAAAAAGATCAATAATTGTCAGAATGGGTGTGGGGGAGAGATGAATAAGGTAGAACACAGGATTTTTAGGGCAGGGAAAATAGTCTGTATGATACTATAATGGTGGATACACGTTACTATAAATCTGTCCAAACTCATAGAATGTACACCCCCAAGAGTGACCCCTAAGGTAAACTATGGACTTTGAGTGATTATGATGTGTCAATGGAGGGTTAGTGATTGTAAAAAATGTACCACTGTGAAGCAGGATATTGCGAGTGGGGACAGAATACGGGAACTCTCTGTCCTCTCTACCCAATTTCGCTGTGATAAAAGTATTCTAAAAATTACAGTCTGTTAAAAAAAGAAACCTACTATGTTAACTTAACCTACTCTGCAACCTAATATTGGTTAACCTACTATGTTAAGATTGTCTAGATCTTTACCACTAGCCTTATTAAAAAATTAGAGTGACATCTGGGGACAAACACTGAATCCCTCCTTTGAAATTTATGTGACAGACTTCTCGATTTGGGTCTTAGACAACATCCTGTGCTGAAATTAACGGAATTATCTCATAATCATGCTTAATACTTAAAAAGGCTTTTTTCTTCCCTAGAAACCCTGAGACACTAAGTCATAAGGACCTGGAAGGACACAGGCAAGGAATTCTGCTACACTTACGGAACAGATTTGACTATGTTAAAGCGTTCCACAGGAAAGACAGCTGAGCTGTAAACAAGGGGAGGGACCCTTTCAAGTGCTGATAATGACCCATATGGCTAAATTTTCTTTTTACTTTTAAAAAATTTGGGGTTATCGCCCAAAGTGAAAACCAAGCTAAAACAAAATCAGCTGGATTTGCGCTCCCAATGGGAAGCCAGTTCCTCAGGAAGATGCCTATGGTTCCTACAAAGGACTCAGAAACGTAGTTTTCTTAAGTAAGTGATATATGTGCTGAATGCAACTAAAAGGAGGTATTCTAGCAAACTTATTAATATTCTCATAGACTGCCTGTTGTCCTATTCACAGAAGGGTTATTTCAATTACTTTAAGAATCACATTTTCCTAGAAAACAAACCTTATTTGTTATAGAACTTTTCATTTTCGTACTCCCAGTAATAACCCCACAGTCTAATTTCTGACCTGCTATAAATTGTACCCCCAGCATAAACAGGATTTGCATTTATAAGTACAACAATCTGATTATTGATAAAGTAAAAACTGGACTATCTTGATTAGTAATTTTTGATAACAAAGTAAAAGTAATTAACATCCATGTTAAGTACTCAAGCCCTAAATTTAATACAAAAATGCTTTATTGACTGATATGATTGGAAGCATGATGTAGAAAAGAAAAGCATTTAATTAACATACAAACAGAAATCTGGCACTTACAAGAAGAGACTGGAAAAGACAGATCTAACATCACTTGGTTGACTTTGGAATATATGTAAATCTTTTTAAAAGCTAAAGAAGACTCTTATTAGCATCAGGACCCAAGACTGTTTTTCTCAAGGACCTGGGAACCATTCCTTTGAAATATCATCGTCAAGGAAGATGCGCCCTGTCTCCCAGTTCCTTTGGGAGGGTAGAAGCCTACCTTCAAAGGGCTACTCCTCCAAGTTGCAAAACCACCTCTTGTCATAAAGATATGAGAATTTTCTTTTTCCTCTAGATAAAACCTACCAGCTTACACAGGTGGTCATCCCAATTTAAGATGAACTTTGGCACCAAACTGTGCTGTCAAGATCTCTTACTTGAGGACTAGTTATTGTTTATCTTGAGAATATGTACGTAATGGTTCATATCTTGGCTTGGCTACATAAAAGGGTGATATTTCTTTCTGTCACTGCAATCTCTTAGCAGATTGCCTGTGAGGTACATCACATTCTGGCTTAATGATTATTCAATGATAAAACTGTGTTTTTGTTTGGTTTTTTTTTTAATCTTCTATGAAAAGAGAGCAATTTCTTTTGTGGGGATGGGAGAGGAATTTGCTTTTAATTATATTTTCCCGATAGTTGTCCAGCAATTAGTCTGTAGTCAGGGAAGTGTTCCAGGCTGGAAATATTTATTGAAGTATTGTCATTCTGTAAATGGTATACAAAACCCAGAGATAGGCTGAGATCACTAAAGGAGTGAATGTAAACAGCCTTGAGAAGACGTCAAATCCTGGCAGTGGGCCACTCCATGGTTAAAAAGTTGCACAAAAAGAGAAAAAAAGTCCGGAAAGGAAAACAGAGAAAGGACAGCCCATGAGGGGTAGGGAGATGAAGAGGGAAGTGTAGAGGCCTGGAGGCAAATTGAAAAAAGTATTTAAAAAACTAAGGTGTATATGGGGATATGCGTATGGCTGATTCACTTTGTTATACAGCAGAAACTAACACACCATTGTAAAGCAATTATACTCCAATAAAGATGTTATAAAAAAAAAACCTAAGATGTGTTTGCTTCAGTTGTTTAAAATGCTGCTCTTGGAGCAAAAGGTCACGAAGGTGAGATACTGGATTTAGCAACTTGAAATTTCAGTAATCTTAGCACAGTCATTTTGGCGCGGGGTCCCGGGGTGGGGGGAGTTTAAAGCTCCGCTGGAGGGGATGTAAGAGAGCATTTTTCAGCCAGGTGATCAGTGGTAAAGACTGGCACGCGGGAGCTGGCTCTCAAAGAAACCAAACGGACACGCAAACAAAACCCCCCAAACCTCGAGGGCGCCAACTGAGCACATCTCTTCCAAACACCACATTGGATAGTTTGAAATCAGTCCTCATCGCGTGAAATCAGCCCTGGCAGGAGTACATGTTTATACCGTGAAAATCTGAAAATGTTTCAAATCAGGGTTTTGTTCTCCAGAAAGCTGGTTGCTTAACATTTACCAGCATCTCACGCTGAGTGAAAATCAGTGTGAGTTTCAAGTGAGTGAGTTTCAAGGATTGGAAGAACAGGCATTGGATAAAAATAATAGCCTCAAGAGGTTTCGCTCTAAAAAGAAGCAAAAGAAGCAAAAAAGAAAAAGGAGGGGGGACAGAAACTGGAAGGAAATGTATGGTGGCTGAGACGTGTGTTTTGTGGTGGTGGTGCTGTCTGGTGTGTTTGTTTTGGTTTATCATAAAGAAGAAATAAAAGCCATAGGTAAGCCAATCAAATACTTCAGTCAAGAGGAGAGCAATCTGATAGCACAGAAGAGGAGAGGAAGATGAACAGAGTGACTGCTTTGCTCTGTAAGGAGGAGATGGGATCTACGGAGCTAATGATGGTTTTGGAATCCACAGGAGTCGCTGGACTTAGCACTCACAGTGCGTGGGCACCTGCAGGCAGGTAGGTAGATAAGGGTGGTGGCAGATCTCTTCTGATTGCATGCATTATTTTTTCAAGAGACGTTACATTTTGAACACATATGGCTCATATTTATTTCATTCTTTCACACAAGACATTTAGACGGCAAACGTTAATTTTATAGTCTAATTACCCTAACATATGCTTTAAAATATATCACATTGAAATCTTAACCCGCTGTGTTAGGTTTATATATCTAAGTGGTCACCTCTTCGAGCAGCCCATAAAAAGACTTAACTGGAAGGGCCATGTGATACAACAGAGTTTAGACGCTCTGTATCTGCTACTTAACTCACACCAAAGAATAAGAACACCAACTATGACTTTTCTGACTCAGCCTATAAGTTGTCACTTCAATGAGCATCTGCTGTAGTCTGCTATTAGGTATCTGCTTATATAATAAACATTATATTTGGTAACGTACCCTCTGGACAAATAACTGACATCAGTTTTAATGTCAACTGCAAGCAGAAGAAAATCCAGTTTTTCAGTTCTACTGCTTCTGTCTTTTTTTCAAGAATATGTATAGATAATATATAAAATTGATATACATATATAAAATACATATACATGCACTTATATAAATGGAGTTACTAATTGTATTAAATAAACTGTACATAATTAATATGGCCATTGAAATGATAAGCTATTTTCTCCCTCTTAGATTATATAATACTTATAAACAGATTGAATATTTTCAAGAATTATTTAGATTATATATTAAGTGACACTTTCACAAAACATATAGATATATATGTGTGCGTGTGTGTGTATTACTGATTATACCTTTTGCTGAATACACCCAAATTGTTTTCTTTCTAGCCAAAGAAATCTAAACACAAATTAAAAATCTTCTTACATCTTCATGTCCATTCAGCAAATCCAACAGGTCAAAAGGGGAAGAGCTAAACAGCTGTTATTATCATCATCTATCTACATGCTTCAATAATATCCTATCCAACTGACAGAGGGACAAGCCCAGCATCTTTATCTTATCCTTAAAATTTAATTTGC
This sequence comes from Globicephala melas, assembly GCF_963455315.2. Taxonomy (NCBI): domain Eukaryota; kingdom Metazoa; phylum Chordata; class Mammalia; order Artiodactyla; family Delphinidae; genus Globicephala; species Globicephala melas. Next base: position 11,635,780 of record NC_083318.1, read on the forward strand.
AAACAGCTAGCTTGACTCCCTTACCCTCCAGGCCCAGTGTCAGCCTTTATTGAATGAAAATTCAATTCTCACCAAAGGCCCTCAAGGGTAATTACTCGTCCACGGTGAACAGTTTTGCAGAAAGAACTCCAGGTGAAATCCAAACAATGTCTCTTTGTAGTAACAAAAATCCTATCTCCCTGGATTTACGCTTCATTCCTCTACCAAAGCAACCTAATGATTTGTTTACTTTCTACACTTTTACAGCTGACACAATGCATCAGTATTTTTTTCCCAATTATTCTTAGTCCTTTTCTTGATCAGTTTCTCAAGTATACTTCAATTTTAGAACTTTTATTTTGTTTAAGATTTGTCAACTACAGAGTTATATTTATTTGGATTTTTAATGTATAAAGTAAATTTCCTGAAGTTCTTAAATAGAACTGAGTGAATTTATCTGAGGAAATGTTTACTCAGAAAGCAACTGATTAATAACCACCAGAAAAAGACAGACTTGAGATTAATAATAAAAACTGTTTGGCTGACAAAATGCTTTGAGAAAATGAAAAAGCCACAAGGTGAGGTTTTGTGAACAAAAGAGAAAAGGGTTTTTTTTTTGTTTGTATGTTTCTTATCATGTAGATATCTCTGAACCTGAAAGTCAATTCCAACATTGTCACTTAAAAATGTTTATAAAAAGGAGGAAAATAAACTTCCTAGGAACTTATCTAAATTTAATAATAAAAGAGTCTGTCCAAGGACTTGTGGCAAATGCTTTACTCATCTTCCCAGTTAGTTTTCCAGTCATATTTAGTTCTGAGGAACTAAACAGTCAAAAAGAACCACAAAATCACTTTGAACTTGTGAAAATAAAAATATGCTGACATTAAAAAAAGGTACAAGCTATTAAAACCTTCTATTTTCTGTCATTCAAAATTACATTTCCTCCGTATCCCTCCTAAAATAATGAGAATTATAGTATCACATTTTATGAATTAATCAGTCCTCAGTATGTTTATTGGTATTATCCATACAACTGTCTGAAAATATAAAAAAATCTTAATATCATTTTAACAGAATAGATGAAAATGAAACATTTATTGCAAAGATTTGAAGAGAAAAAGTAAAAAAGTGTGATGGCTCTTAGTGCAGGGGAGAAAATTTGCCACCCCAAAGTGTGTCTCTTTGACACGAGGAGCAATTTACACAGATTATTTGAAGAAACAGAAGACTCAGGAAGTTCTTGTTACCTCCCCCTTAATTGCCTAAAATAATGTAGATAGAGACCCTGTTCCCGGAATACAGCTATCACCAAAGATATTTGCGAAGGATACAGACTAGGCTGGGCCTAGATCTCCAAGTCTACTCAGTGTCCCATTGTCTCTGCATGGCCCAGCAAACATCTGTTCAACAAACATTTGCTATTTTATCTCCATGTGAATCGTCTTCCTACATTTTAAAGTCTCAAACTACTACCCCCAACATCCTCTTTTGTCTTTAGATGAAGATAGCATTTAATGTGAGGGGTTCAGCCATTTTGGAGAGTTAACTCAGTTTTCCTGGGTCTCTCCTTTGTATATATGTTATTAAACCTTTGTTTGAGTTTTTCTTGTTAATCTGTCTCATGACAATTTGATTCTTAGACCAACCAGAAGAACCTAGAAGGGGAGAGGAAAATTTCTTCCTCTCCGATAGAGTAGATTAAAAAAAGAAGACCAAGACATTTAAGTGTAACAAAAGTAATGTAACACAAAAGAAAAAGAATCAGAAAATTAATTGTAACCAGTTCTATTAAAAACCAATGGGGGAGGGAATTCCCTGGTGGTCCAGGGGTTAGGAATCTGCACTTTCACTGCCAAGGGTCCAGGTTCAATCCCTGGTTGGGGAACTAAGATCTCACAAGCCATGAGGCACAGCCAAGAAAAACAAAAAACAACAAGGGAGTGGTGAAAGTCAGGGGAGGAGAGTGTCAGAAAGGTGCCCACGGTCACCACCTGTGCCTATTCTGCAAAAATATTCAGAAGGTTCGGTGGTCTTTTAAAGGCCAACTTCAGAGGAATATGGGGCAATAAGGGAGACATCCCTTGGCAGAATTGCCTAAGGTAAGGGAGACAGTTTGAGGGAAATTGCCCAAAAAACCTCACACACACACACACACACACACACACACACACACACATCAACAACAACATACAGAACAGTAAAGCGCAATGGCAGAATCAAAAGGAGAAAGGGTGAGCCACCATGATGGGAGTGTGCAAGGGCTTGAAAGTCTGAAAACCTATATTTAAATGTTGACTTTGCCTCCTTAGCTGGTTACCTGGAGCATGTACCGAGTCTCTCCATGATTCAGTTTTCAGGTCTGCGCAATGAGAAGCATGACATCTAACCTTCATTGTTACCGTGTGTTAAAGGAAAGGTTGACCATACACCACTTGTCATAGGCCTAGACCCAAACAGAAAATCATCCTCTATCAAATGATCTCATTAGTAGTAAAATAAGTCAATAAATAAATAACCCAGTCAAAGACTTGACAATTGATGTTATGAGCATTAATCTTGCAAGCATTAGAGTAGAATGTATTAGTTTGGTTATTCGTTCCTTTTAATTAAAATTGAAAAAAAAGTTGTCAGTCACACATTTCCTTTAATACTGTACATAATATTTTATACCCTATGCTATTGAGTTGGGTATTTTTTAAATAAAATAATTATATTAAAAATTCAAGTTTGTGTTAGAAAGAATATTTCATTCAGCAGTAGTTTTCTTTTTAGTTTTTATTTATGCTATTATTTTTTAATCTGATAACAGGATAAAATAGAGAGGGCCCAGGTTTTCTGATCAGGCAAACTTGACTTCCCAGCTGTGTGACCCTGGGAGCTTTTCTAGCCATTTCACGAGTATCTGGGGATAATGTACATTTGCCCATATGGTTGCTATGGTAGCTAATCTACAGCATAATCATACAATCCCAGTGAGAGGTTTCACTTTCTATTAAGAACTGCAACCAAGACCCAAACCGAGGAACCTGATTTCTATGTACTGCCCATCCTAGGTTCAGAGACCGACCAACTTTGGTGCCAAATATCTTTCTTCAGAGCTTGTTGAAATGGTGACCCAAGTAGGTAAAAGATGAAAGAAGGATTGAAGACAAAGACTGGAAGTAGCAGGGAGGCATGCAGTGTTCCCAGAAAGGGATAATTTTTACTCATAATTCCTACACAGGAGATGGAAGGCTTCCCCTCTCTAAGGTAGTAGGAATGGCCCTAAGATCAGTAATGAAGAAATGAGAAATAAATATAGCCTCTTATTAGCTCCTCCTAACAAATCTTTGAGGTAAAATTCATATCTTGATTTAAGGTTAATTTGTACAAAATTCACAGTTGGGAACTGACAGAGATTTAAATCCAGTTTGGTTTTGCACTATTTTCTTTAATTCCTAGGCTCTACATCTTGCTAGTGTCCGACAGAAAATAGGAATTTGATACTATTTTCTCCATTCTCCTCTCTTTTCTGAAAATACAATTTGTCACTCGCTATGTGTATGTAAGTATGTGTGTAAAATGGGCAAAATTTGGAGCCAAAAAGTTATAAAACAATCAGTATTTAAACCTCACAGTTCTCTCAATAAAGATAAAGCTTAGAAATTTATGCCTACATATGCCTTTACATGTACTATTAATATCTTGTACATTGGGCTGGATGCCTTTCATGTGCTTCTCCAGGGTTCTATCTACTCTGGTCCATCCTGCTCTATGTCATAGGAGCATGACCTGGAGAAATGACAGCAATGGGGTCCTGTGCCCTCTAGCTTCCTGCTAAGTTATACTAATGGGAACCAAGCAGGTGATCTGAATGAGGAAAGAGAGTTAGGTATTTATTTTCCCAGTTTCCTCCTTGAAGTGTAACCACAGGCTGGCTGAGTGTCTCCACAAAAGGTCACTTCTGTCTCCCAGAGAGTGGCCTCCATGTGACTCTCCTTCCAGAGCCCTGTAACCTTTCCTTGTCTTGGGTCCTTAGAGTCCAGGGCTGGTGATCACTCCACTAGCCCTTGGGTGCTGCTAGCCCCTGGGTCCTTGTGGTTTCCTCACACCAACACACTTTAGAATGCATCTCTTTATTAAAAAAAAAAATTAACAATGTGAGTGCACCATTTCTTTCCTATGGGGCCCTGACTTATAAATATATAAATTTAATGAATCAATTATTTAAAGGTCATGCAAAATGGATTAATTATATGTTATGTGCATAATGAAGCATTATCCTACCATACAGCCTAAAGTATGCAAGTATATTATAGGTTAAATATTGATTTTAAGTGGATACATTTGCAACATATATTGTTTGTTGAACTTAGAATGAAATTATTTGGCAAGTATTCTTTTTATTTTCTCCAGTCTCAGACAGGAAAATATTAATTTTGAATTTCTGTTTTTGTGGTCCATTTCTCAGAAGATATGGCTGGAAAACTTATGTCACAGCTTAACTTCTCTGTTTCTTTTTGGTATTTTTCTTTTTTCTTTTAAATTTAGCATAAGTTACTCTCCTACAATGTTGGTGGGAATGTAAATTGGTACAACCACTATGGAGAACAGTATGGAGGTTCCTTAAAAAACTGAAAATAGAGCTACCATGTGATACAGCAGTCCCACTCCTGGGCATATATATATTTGGAGAAAACCATTATTCGAAAAGATACATGTATCCCAATGTTCACGGCAGCACTATTTACAATAGCCAAGACATGGAAGCAACCTAAGTGTCCATCGACAGTTGAATGGATAAAGAAGATGTGGTACATATATACACTGGAATATTTTTTCTGCCATAAAAAAAAATGAAATAATGCCATTTGCAGCAACATGGATAGACCTAGAGATTATCATACTAAGTGAAGGAGGTCAGACAAAGACAAATATCATATGATATCACTTATATGTGGAATCTAAAAAAAAAAAAAAAGATACAAATAAACTTATATACAAAACAGAAATAGACCCACAGACATAGAAAACAAATTTATGTTTACCAAAGGGGAAAGGAGGGAGGAGGGATAAATTAGGAATTTGGGATTAACATATACACACTATATGTAAAACAGATAACCAACAAGGACTAACTATAGCAGAGAGAACTATACTCAATATTTTGTAGTAACCTATAAGGAAATCACTAACTTATAACTGAATCACTGTGCTATACACCTGAAACTAACACAGTATTATAAATCAACTATACTTCAATTAAGAAAAAAAAAAGTACCAGGAAAAAAACTAAAATTAGCATAAGTTGGAAAGTTTTTTGCTTTTGAAAACTATAAAGTATTAGTGTGCTATGATTTATCTCTTTTCTCAGTATACTTTCGTGTTTGTATTAATCACATATGCTATGATGATAGCCTGGTACTTTTAGGCAATAACTTAAAGAGCTACCTTTAAAGCTATGCACACCTAACATCAAGCAGGAGGTGTGAATAGACTTATTCTGAAAGGCTGACCCCTCCAGAGAAACTTCTGAGGCTGCTATACCTCTCCCAAAGCCAGGGGAAAATATTTAGAAAGTAGAACAACTACATTTGCTTTCAGAGAAAGAAAAAGGTTTTCTATGGTAAGAAAGCTAGTCTACCTTTTGCTATTAAAATTTTTGTACTCTCATAAATTTACTGAAATTGATCTTAACCAACCCTTAAGAGCTTATTCCACATTTCCTAATGGCCTATCTCATTTATTTACTCAAGCCCAGTGTCTTTGTTCCGTTACCTTCACATAAAACCTCAAGGGCATTGACGTTCTGATGACATTGTGATCACTAGACTTGAGTTGACTCTATACCACTATCTTATTTTTCATCCTTGTCTCATTTCCCAGCCACATTAGGGCTAAGTATATAATAGCCTAGGCTCCTGTGGATTGTTGAAAGAATATGTCAGGAAACAGACGGTGTTACCTCCAGGAAAAGAAGCCCTTTCTTATCAATGCCATAATTGCCATCCCAGTCAATATCAGCTAATTGAAATACCAGTGATTAATGATCTATCCTTTTAAAGGCTTTTCTTATCTCAGTGAGCTTTTGAAACCATGCCTGGAAGGTCTATATCATTTTCCAGTAATCTTTTTTTTTTTTCTTTCTCCTCTAGTTTTAATTTTCCTGTCTTTCATCTTCATCGAAACTGTCCCTACTCAGGTGTCTAAGCTACATGTGTCATTTATTTCTTTTGTCACACTCTCCTTCCTCATTCATATTGTCATACGTCTTTCTGTCCTGTGGTGTCTATCCCTTTAATAGTACATATTTATCATAGTTTTTTATCCCTTCCCTCTGACTAAATATAGTTATAGAATGAGCACAAAGAAAAAGGGAGTCCGATTAGGTGGTGACAGTTCTAATTGCTAAGATGTTAGATATATACGGTATATGGAAGTTGTTTTTATCAAGTCATCAAAGCCTAGCTTTTCTTAAAGACAGACAAAAAGTTCAAGGACTTTAAATCACATCTCCATCGTTTTATAAGCAGAAAAGTCAAAAGCATTTAGTATATATTGAATATTAGTTTGTTGCTTTGACATTATTCTCATCAATAGTATGTCAAAATCTGTTTTATTCTGTGTGTAGTCCAACAAAAATACAGGTGTTCAGCTAGATTGTAACTCCCTCTAGATCAGCACCTAAAAATAAACAATAGCTTCATCTCAATAACACCTAACACAACGTGAATGTTTACAACAATCATTACATACCTTTTGAAATAATAACAAGAAATATAGTTTCCTAAAATTAATCTTCCATAAATAAGAAATGTGGAGATTCCTTTTGTTTCTGTGCATGAGGATGTATAAGGAAGGAAAAGATGGCAAAGTGATACCTCCAGAATATTCCTTCTTCCTTTAGATTGTTTGGTAGGCTGAGAGCCATATAAGATTCCACAAATTATTCTAACATTACTTTAATGTAATTTTTTTTTTTTTTTTTTTTTTGTGGTACACGGGCCTCTCACTGTTGTGGCCTCTCCCGTTGCGGAGCACAGGCTCCGGACGCGCAGGCTCAGTGGCCATGGCTCACGGGCCCAGCCGCTCTACAGCATGTGGGATCTTCCCAGACCAGGGCACGAGCCCGTGTCCCCTGCATCGGCAGGTGGACTCTCAACCGCTGCGCCACCAGGGAAGCCCCTACTTTAGTGTAATTTTGATATATTCATAATGCTTTTGGACTAAATGGTTACTACAAATATATAATGGGAGACCTCAGTACGATAATCAGTTTATATGTCATTTGCCATTTACTTGCTGTGTGTACCAGGCTATTAAAATTTAACACTTAGGGTACTGTTTACCAAAAATGAGACCACTTAGTAGGACTTACACAAAAAATGAAACCAATTTTCAGATTCTGAAAAACTTCACATAAATTGAGGGGACAAAAGAGTGAGGCATTTGAGATTAGAAGAATCTTTTATTTAGAGAAAGAATGATCCTAGCAGGGACCTTCTTGACTGTAATACGTCACCTATCCCAAGGAGAAAGGTGAGATTGTTGTTTTTTATTTCCAATCAGAGAGGTGGTTTGAAAATAACTCTAAGAGCTTAATGTGTCCCTTGAAATTTGGTGGAGCTAAAGGGGTTAAGTTTTGAGTCACACCTGTGGTAGCTAATGAGGAGAGTAGTTGAGAGAATCAGCAAGGGGACTTCAGAATAGAAGTCTGATATATAAGGTGTAGTAGCTACACTCCCAGATTCTTGTGGGAAAATGAGTGCATAAATGTTCTTGGTGGATTGGGTGTAAGTCATGCATATGCCATGTGGAAGAGGCATGTTTCTCAGTGCTGAGTAATGAGGAGTAAGACACAAACAAAAGTTACTGTGACATTCACTTCAAGAGTTCAGCAGATGAGAATTTCCAGCTAATGCAGGGAGGGGGACGAGAGGGTGTCCTCAAATCTCTACAGGAGTGATTCTTGAATGAAGGAGTAAGCTTAAACTCCTGCTTAATACAGATGGTGAGATGCCAGCTCTGGACATTACCAAGCAAGAAAGAACATTGTTACACATCATTTTTTTCTTCTTGCTCCAACTGTGAAAAGAACTCTGAATCTACAAGCTGGGGGAGAAGCTGAAACACTGAGTATAAAATGAAAGCTGAATCAGTTTATAGCAGATCTATGCCCGGGATGGGAGGGAAGTCTCAATTTTAAGCCAAGTTCTAAATTTTGAATCATGCATATGACTAGGCTTTGTAGTCACTAAGTTGATATTTCAGTGCCTAAGAGTGACCAGAAATACCGTGGAAACAGCCAAGTTTTCATTGCCAAGGCCGGCTAATCCACTGAGTAGCTTTAAAGGCAGAATGGTCTACCGAGTAGGCAGTTCCACTGAGATTAGAGCTCACAAGTCATTTCTTGTTAAGAACTCCAGTTACACAAGTTGTATGACCTTGGGCAGGTAACAATTGTTTTGATCCTGTTTTATATTCATAAATGGTGACAAATGGGGTGACAAGCCCCAAGATCTGGTGACAGGAAGAAAAAAGCCTGACAACATTAACAGAGACAAATTAAATACCTATAAAATCCTTTAAAAATATTATATTTTATAATAGAATAATCTGAATGGATTATAAACAGAAATTTCAAGCAAATAAAAAATATTTTACTACATTTGTGCTTTAAATAATTCATAAAAACCATTGTTACTAAATATAACTTAATACAAGTCATGAATCTTATCGTTCAAGCGATTCTATTCAAACTATAATCCTACATAGGAAAAATCATTTTTGAAATAAAATGCAAAAATATATAAACATTTGAGTATGGTGAGAAAAATTTAGTGAAAGTGTTAGTACAGTTTATATCTTATTCACCAACACCCAAATAATTTGAAAATAATATTAACAGCAAACAACATACCACAATATATAGCTCTGTGAAGAATTATGTCCTATGAACCTGGCAAAAAATAGTGGTATTGCTGCATGCACATGACTCAGGAAGTCTGTCAGCAAGGTAATTTGGTTTTAGTACTCAGAAGTAAAGATAAAGTTTCCACAGAAATGTCCCACTGTTGTCACGCTGTCGCCTATAATCAGGGATATAATAGAAGCTATTATATCCCGTTAAGAAGGGAAACATGATTGTTTGATTGTGATAGATACAAGTGACTTTTTTTTCTTTCTCTTTTTTTCTTTAGAGTGAGCTAGGCATATGGAGATAGAGTTCCCCATTTTTTATTGGTCTTGACTACTGATAATTCATCAATAGAACAAAAAGCTGAGTTCTCTCTGCTTTCCATAGGAGACAGTCAACTGTATATCCTACTGAATAGGACAACTGTAAAATTTAGAGTTCTAAATATGAAACTATAGAGTGACAGCTAACTTTATTATTGGAAATTATTGATGGAAAAGAGGCACTTGACAGCTTAGTGGAAGAATGTATCAAATTTCAAAAATATCATTGAAGGAATTGCTAAAAAATTGTGCTATGTATGAGTACAAGGCAAAAAATATAAATATAGGGCTTCCCTGGTGGCGCAGTGGTTGAGAGTCCGCCTGCCGATGCAGGGGACACGGGTTCGTGCCCCGGTCTGGGAAGATCCCACATGCCGCGGAGCGGCTGGGCCCGTGAGCCATGGTCGCTGAGCCTGCGCGTCCGGAGCCTGTGCTCCGCAACAGGAGAAAGCCACAGCAGTAAGAGGCCCGCGTACCACACACACACACACACACACACACACACACACACACACACACACAAAAATACATATACATATATATATATATATGCTTACAAATATAAGGAAATCCCATTAGATTTCAACATCTAAGATAGTTTCTAGTATGTATATGTAAATATGGTATGCATTGTATCCAGCAATGTAAAAATGTTTATTTATTAAAGTGTAGTAATATATACATTTAAAATACAATATTGTGAAAAATCTCTGTACCTTCCTCTCAAATTTTGCTATGAACCTGAAACTGCTCTAAAAAAATAAGGCCTAAAAAAATTGTGGAGAAATCTAAATATTCTGGAACTGCAGGTTCTTTCTATTATCATTTAGGATTCCTTTGATAACAATGGTAAAAAAAATCTCAATTGATAATAGTTTAAAGAAAAATATGAATATATCTTCTACTGGAGCCATTTCATAAAAAGGTGGCAATGACATGGACATAAGGGCCTGGTTATTTTATTTCTTTGGGCTTCTCCACTTCACCTCCACTCCATGGACAGACAGGGCATATTTGGACAGGGGTCCTCCTCATGGATGAATAAGACAGCTGCAGGTCCTGAAAATTTCTTCGTTAAGGCCTGGAATGCACTGTTTAGAGAACAATGGGTCACGTGTCCATCCTGGACTTAGTCCATCACAACAGTGGAAATCTGGAGTGCTGACTGGCCAGCCTTAGGGGCATATGTTCTACACTAGAGTTGAGATCTAACCCAAAGTACATGGCCTGAGTGTGAGGAAGATGTGTTTCTCTAAGAGAAAGTCATGAAGCAGTCAACAAATAAAAGTCAATAAGTAAAGATGGCAAGGAAAAAACTGTAAGGCAACAAGTTACTGCTCCAACATTTTAAAAGTGACCATATCATTGTTATGCGTTGGTCCAAATATTTTATGTATATTCATATAAGTTCTATCCTAGAGAAAAATAAATGAGGTGGGTCTAGGTCATTGTGTTCTCATTTTCACAGAATGGGAAACTAAGGTAGGAGCATTTGTGTGGCTTTTACAAAATTAGATAGCTGGTTGGCAGCAGAGGCAGGATTTTAGTCAAGTCAGTCTGAACTCTATGGAATAAGCAGTTTATATTACTCTGTACTCCCGACAGTAGGCATTGGATAAATTTTGAATGAAGTAATGAATAAATGAATAAGTAACTGCCTGAACTAAAAGGTACAGTGTTCCTGAGGTGAACAGGAAGGCTACTGCCATGACCTGGCCTAGCCCCTTGTTTGGTCACGAACTATATACTCCTGAAGAGGACTGAATGATCATAACCTCCATCTCATCCTGTGTGATCACCCTTGGGAAGGTATGAATAACTAAAATTCTGTAGGATTGCATAAACCATCATGACTGACCAAAAACAAAATTGAAGGTCAGAATGTTAAGAGCTCTACATTAGAAAAGCTTAGAGAGAGGATTTTGCCAGACACCAATAATGAGAAGAGGATTATAATATATATTGTTTCTTGTCAGCAACATAAAGTAGATACACACTTATCCTGCCAACACTTATTTCATATTAATTAAGAATGTCAAGGTAATTACTCAAATAGAAGTTTTATTTACCAGATTACATTCACTTTCTTAATTTTACATTGTCAACAGCTTTGACCCAACAGTCTTTTTACTACGATAATAACATTTAAAATGTATTGTTATATTGAATATTTATAGATGTACTCCCCAGCTTTATTTTGTTGCCATGTGCATGTTTTAACATTTGAAAACTGTAAACTGTGAGAATGCCTTGTACAATCTTCATTCTATTAGTATCCTAAGAAAGTTAATTTTCCATTGCATATTTTAAAACTACCGATTTTACTGATTCCAATGTTTTGTACGTTTTTATCAAGTTCCATTAATGTTTTCTATACATCCAGACACATCTTACTTGCTTATCATGTAATTATTGGAGGGTGTTTATTTTTTCTCTATTTATATTTCTAGACTTGCTTAATAGCAAGGGACATATAAGCACATTGATTAGTTAGTATAATGTTCCTCATCTGAACCATGGTGTTACCAATGCTGTTCTCACTGAGTTAATTCTGCATGAGGTGTTCTGTATGGTGGCAGCTGGCAAACTCTCCTGGTGCTCTAAAGCTGCCTAGTGTCCATGGCTTTTCCTTTCTTTCTATCATTAGCATGAGTACGCATGAAACTTGGTGGCCCTTCATTTCTTATCTCTAATCCTCTTGTCTTGGTGTTTATTTTTCCTAGAACGGGAAATTTGATTGGATCATTTAGTGTTTAGACGTTTCCTATATGTTAACTCTGTGTTTATTTTCACCTCCCCAATTGCAATGTGACCAACCTGACAAGAAGGACCTTGTCTTTCAATAATCCCCTAAATCTATCCATGTACAGGACACCAAGCAGGGTCTCAAAATCTTTAACAAATGATTATAGGGACAGATATTATAGGCTTCATAAACATTAAAGCATTATTTGAATATATCTTAACTTCTTTATGGGCACAATTGTACTTAGAACGGTGCTTTTGATTTGCCAAGAATCTATCTGGTAGTTTCGATGCTGCCTAGAGATTACAGTCTCTGAAAGCTTAGGAACCAAAAGCTTGGTTCTTAACATCAAAAGAATTTTTAGACCTCTAACACAAATGCTTAAAAAACAGCTCTGCAAAAACAATATAATTTCAAATCTAGTTTCTGATAAGGCCCATTTTCCAACAAGCCCTCCTCCTTCGCTGGAATATATGACTCTTGGCTCACACAAACCACCCAAAGAGAGAGATATAGTGCACACAATTTAACCTCTCATTTTCTTTCCCAGAATCTTACCTGAAGCTCAAAAGCATCATCAGAAATATTTGGCATCAAAAGTACTCAAGTGACTGATAACAAACTCCCTAATGTCAAGAGTCATTCCATTTTTCTATCAGGAAGAATAAGGCCATACCTAAACATATTAAAATATTATTCACTTTGACAATAGAACTAGTTCCAAGACATGAACTATTGCTATATTAAGAAAGGAGAAGCAATCAGTATTTTTCATCGCCTAAGAATCTCTATACTGCAAAAAATATCCATCACTTCTAATGAAATTGGTAAGTACCTAGGAGGCAAATGTCTTTTCTTATTTCTAGTGTGAAATCTGGGTTGCAATGAGCAGTTGTAGTTAACTCACATCCTCATTAACCAGAAAAATTCAGCCAACAGTGAAAACACTTATCAAAGCTTTTTGAAAATGACATGAAATTTTCATTAAGATTGCAAGGACTATTATTGTTCTATTTTAACTAGATCTGTAAATTGTTCTTAGTATTAAAAACTGAGAAGAGAGGTAAATTTACTTGTATTTAAATTATACTGATTAATCAACAAAATGTTCCTTAGATCCATTTATCTAAAAGATAGTTATATAGTTGAGCTTATATGTGTTTTTTTTGGTTGGTTGGTTTCTTTTGGCCGCATTGGGTCTTAGTTGTGGCATGTGGGATCTTCGTTGAGGCATGCAGGATCTCTCGCTGCAGCACACAGTCTTCTCTCTAGTTGTGGCGTGCGGGTTTTCTCTTCTCTAGTTGTGGTGCGTGGGCTCCAGGGCAAGTGGGCTCTGTAGTTTAGGCACCCGAGCTCAGTAGTTGTGGCGTGCGGGTTTAGTTGCCCTGCAACATGTGGGATCTTAGTTCCCTGAGCAGAGATTGAACCCGCGTCCCCTGCATCGTAAGGCGGATTCTTTACCACTGGACCACCAGGGAAGTCCCTATATGTGAGTTTTTTAAACACAAATAGTATCTTTAATTTCCGCTTTTAAAATAATTATGTAGTACAATTTATGCTTTCTTTACTGTGTAATTGGATTATCATTAGCTGGAGTGTCAACAGAAGATCAATTTTCTGGTGCATTAATCTTATATATTTTCTTTACTGACAAAAAAATAAAGCCACATGAACATTTTAAACAGATTAAAATTGGATTTAAAGTTTTCATTAAAGTTTGTATGTATTTCTATAGTAGACAAATGTTAAAGACCAATATTGTATGGATTCATATATATGCTTGCAACTCCATTATTTTAATTTAAGATATTTATTTAAAATCAATTATAACTATCCCTTAATGGTAATTTTGGCATAATTGGAAATTGCATGCATATTTTCAGGCTGATAATGCTCCTAAGGAGTAATTTACCAAAAAGTAAAATGTCTTCAAGTATTGTTTTAAATAATAAAGTTAGTAGAGAGTAAATATTTATCAATCATTAAGACAAGTGCATTTGAAATAGGTCAAAATATAATATTTTATAATTTTTCAGAGAAAATAAGTTGACTCTAAATTATGCTTTGCATGGCTAAATTTCAGTGTTTTAATTTTCCTTTATAACATTTATTTCAATTTTAAATAATACATTTACTGATCAATAACTTGATTAATTTCAGTCTTCTCATTAGGAAGAAAGCTACATGAGAGATAAGAACACGTCTGTTTTGTTCTCTATTTACCCTCAAAATTACACTCTGTCACGTGGAATTAGTTTAATATATTTGATGAATAAATTAAAAATAAATGGGTAATATAATCTGAAAAACTACCTGACCCTCATTAAATGACTTGTGTACGACCAGAAATTGGTCCAATAGAAACAAATGTAAAACATATCAAAAGACAATATGAGTTTAATGAAAATATTACGGACAATTTTATGCTCAATATTATGTTTAAAGATAGGTGGATGGTATATAATTTGAAGATAGATAGATAAATAGATATAAAGATAGATCAATCAATCTTGACACTTCTGGCCCAAATTTTCCTAATTTCACTTAATTTCCTAATTCCATTCTAATTTTTCTAATTTCAAATATGGTTTGAAATCTTGATTTTCTGTTTTTATCATCCTTTCTGTAATACTAACTAGTAGTAATCTACAACAGTACTTTTTTTTTTGTACCTGAATGAGATTTTGCTTTATAATTGTCTCTTATATAAAACATAATTGTCTCTTATAAAACTTCAAAATACATTTTATAACACAGAACAAGAAAAGATTTTAAGGCAACTCTTTTATTTCATCATATTTGATAAAGCTTAAAATGTAGTACTTGGGAAAGATTTACAGTCTAGATGGATGCCAAAACTAAATAATTAATAAAATTATCATGTAATCATATTTGTCATAGATGGTCTTTGAACTATAACTGGTCTTTAATAGTGAAAAAAGTTATCTTGTCTTCTCATAAGATCCAACATTTACATATTTATGTAACTTATAAATAAGTATTTTTGGAAGGATATATGGATATAATTTACTTTGTCACATGTTTTTACAGTCACATTGGGGGTTAGGAGTTCAACCTATGAATTTTGGAGGGATACAATTTAATCTAGAACAATATTCAGTTAGCTTTATTTTCCCAAGGGATGGCTTGTAAGGATTTCAAATGTGGTTTTTGTTATGGATGTTCTGTTGTATCGTTGTTGTTACTGTTTGAGTATATACATTTCAGCCACCTAGGTGCAGCTATTGACCTATAACAATATTATGAACAATGTTTTTCATAGTGCAGCTGGCACAGTTTAAATGAGTTTGCATATTTTTTTCAAATGACAAAATATAAGTTAATGCTCTGCTGATTTCATGACTAATTACTTTTTAGTGTGAAAATATAAACACAGTCTAACTTGGCATGTAACTAAACCATTGCTATGGTAATGATATTATGAAATATGATCACCAATGTTTTTTTAAATCATTACTCCATTTATTAAATTCTATAGTACAATGTATTTCTAAGTCTATTCATATATTAATAGATCACTGTAGTTTTTCCTCTGCTGTGAGGCAAATGGCAGTCAAAGAGGAATCACAGAGTTTTAACAATATTTCTAGTGTGACATGGAATTAAAATGATCAATACAATTCTTAACACTATATTTTCACATTAAATGAAATACTAAAGTTTCAATTCTTGGATTATCTCCTGACAGTAATGGTGCCAGATTGCATTCTGATAATTTTCCACCATGGTGAATAAATATTGTCAGTCAAAATGCTTCAAATGCTTCAGAAATTCAAACAGAGTTTTATGACAGGGTGTGTTTACAGGATGTCACAGTTTCTATATCATATAACTCGGTTCTGTTGACAGTATGCTGCTTATCATTCAAGTCAATATGTAAAGGGTTCCTGGAAGTTGGGCTTATGAATTTTTTTCCTGCTATGTTTTTTGTTATGGCGGAAAAGCATTTATAATTTATTATATGCTTTATTAATATTATAACCATTCCTTATAGCTTATGTAGAATTATATATTTTGTACTATATGAAATCATTTGACAATGACAGTATTAAAACATGATTGTCAGATGTCATTATAAAAGTCTTAGAATTGAAATGGACTCTAAATATCATTTATTGAAGTATGTTATCTCATGAACAATTAAACTTCGTAACACTTGTAGTATGATGTCATGGAAAGAACAATGAACTAGAAATAAGGAGACCTGAATTCTATTCCTTCTCTACAAATGATTAAGAGTAAGACTTTGGGCAAAATGGTTTAACCTCTTTGAACCTCATTTATCATTAGTGTTACCTAGTTTTCCAGCTCTCGGTATCAGTAAACTTCATAGTGATGATTTTCTATATTCATACCAGTCACTGATACAGTATGGAAACAGTCAGGGCCCTGGCTTGAGATCAGTGTGTCTTCCCTTCACTGCCCCATTCCCTTTTACCAAGGATCTTCTTTCCTTCTTCCCACAAAGGAGTTCTGGTTATGAACACAACTTGGATTCTACCTGGAAAAGCCTCTTGGGGTTCTAAGAGTTATTTGTTTCTGCCAGGTATTCAGTGTCATATGTTATAAAGATATACTTCAGGTTAAAAGCATAGAGTATGTATGTCTTTATGTATCCACACAAGTGCATGTGATTTCAATATCCTGTTATCAATTGATCATTAAGTGGAAAATGATGTTGACTGTACTATATCAGCTAGGACAATTTTTTCAAGAAGAGAAATGAATAACTCTTTTCCTTCAATGTTTCAACTACTGGAAACTCTGAAGAAGGGAGCATTTCCAAGAGCGACTATTTGGACAGTAAAACTTTCACACCCTAATTAGGACAAGTCACGTTGTTTATTAGAATACCTCAAGCAGTTGAGGATGATGTCAGGAGGTTCACACATTTTGCTATTTTTGAAAGAAGAGGCTATTTCAGAAGCAGGAGACTAAATGATGTCCATATATCTCTAGGGGTAATTTGATGTGTTTTAAAGTCTGTGATACCTAAATATCACTTGGCTTGTTCAATCCTCCAGGATTAATTACTGTGAAAGTGAATGCTGTAGACATCAAAGATCTTCCTGGAGAAGTCATTTCTCTCCTCAAAACATCTGTAAATAAATATACTTTGCAATATTGACCCAAGTATCTTTTGGAATATTTGGCAGTGATTCTCCATGTATCTTAGAATACATAGTCATTTGAAAATATTTTTTAGAAATTATTAGGTTTATCACTTAAGAATGATGAAGCTTGAGCATATCTTTTTCCTAAAGAAATAATCAATGTATTCTTAAAGAATGCTTTCATTGACACTTTATATGCTAAAATATGGTCAAAATAAAGCAAAATAAACCAAAAGTTTTAAGATTGAGAAAGATCTAAATGTGATATTAGTGTTCTGAAGGTACTGCAAAAACTTCAGATACAATAAATCAAATACTGGGCCCCCCAATTTTTAAGCCATTCAGTTGTGCCTGCGCGTGTGCATGTGTGTGCATGACCCCTGCACAATATGAGGGTAGTCAGTTTTTTTTTAATAACAAAACTTGTAGCTCTCAACTAATGAAAAATGGATACTCAAATTTAAGAAATCAATGTTTATTGGCAGAAGAAACAGAAGAGACAAAGACTGCTCTTAAAAAGACAAAATTGTGCATAAAATGTCAAGGTGAGTAGAAAAATGCAAAACTTCCCCCATTTCCTGCCGAACAGAGGCACCTAAACATAAGTTAGGGTTAAAGGAGGGACAGACTATGTTACACACAGAGATGACATGAAACCTAGAAGAAAAGACTTTACAGAAAGTGCAAGAAGCAAATGAACACTATGAGCTTTATATGACAAATGTTGAAGAAAGATGAAAATTCTAGAAAATGCCAAAAATAAAATTTATCACAACTATGGGATATTATTTTTAGTGTAGTCTTTCTTTAAAAGCAGTTATAATTAATCTCTTCCTAATACAGCATGTGAAAGACGTATGTCTTCTATTAGTCAATCTCTCTGTGACTGAATCTAATTTTGCGCAGAATTTATTAGGACTTAAACTCTGAGATGGTGAAGTTTATGAGCTTTTAAGTCAGCTCTGAGCCAGAGATTACTATGTATTTACTATAATTGGTTTCCTTTTCTACTTGGACATACAGATAATGTGCATTTCCCAATTATTCTTGCAGTTTGGTGAAGTCATATTACCAAATTCTGCAACAAAATTTCAGCAGAAGTGACATATACCCCTTCCAGGCTTAGCTGATAGAAACCTACCCCAGACTCATGTACTACTCTATTTTTCTCCATGTTTGCTTAAATGTAGGAGAGGATCATGTCATAGAAGATGGCAGAGCTCATAAGGGAAGGAGCATGGGTTCCTGAATGACTTCCTTGAAAATAATATTTTCTACTAACCATCATTAGACTAGCAATGATGTAATTGTGTAGAATTCTGAATAACCCAATATCAAGATAATGATGGTTTATCAATCAAAGCAGTGACAGGTCTATGATGCAGAGTCCAGGAGGAAGCAGTGAGTTGAAGCCTTTGAAATCTCCATTGTCAAGTACAGGAAATTATAACTGTATTAAATATAGTTATAATTAAATATAATTATAATTTCCCAAAACATTTTCAACTGGGACTTTATCCACTTCAGATGACCTAGATGGAAACATGAGTATTGTAGTCTGGCTTAAACATTGTGGTATCTGAAAACCACATCCCTCTGGAGCACTTAGAATAACTTGGTCCGATTAATCCACAAACCCATCAGATTTGTTAGGTGAAAAACGTTTGGACTTTAACCGACTGTGGAGAATTTTACAAACTAGGTGCAGAACGTGAGGACATTTCTCTCTCTCTCTTTCCCTCTCTCTCCCTCCCTCTCTCCCTCTCTCCCTCTCTCTCTCTCTCTCTCTCTCCCTTGCACATGCACACGGACACACACACACACACCCCCCACAAAATTGGAAATTTTGCTGTTCCAACGGCTATACAACAAAAGAACAGAGTTGCCTAAACTGTTAAAATTTATACGGATATAAGCTTTAAACCATCAAAAAGTGTACTTCAGAAAGAAAATAAAGATATGAATGCACTTGATTTCTATCACATCAATGGAAACAAAGTATTAATAGTCCAGGCTCTTGAAAATGGATAAGATTTAGTAAAAATGTCAGAATTTAGTGCATATGGTATTAGTAATGTTTTAGATTGCACATTTGTCATATTTTAATAACTTGTTTTTCCTCGAAGTTAGGAGTCAAAATTCAAATGAATAATTATACAGGAAACAAGATAGGCTTAAAGCTAAGAAACAGCTATATATATATACAATGAATTCAACAGTTCTTATTAAAATTGAAGAAGTTCTTTAAAAACTCACAATGACAAACTCTAACAGTCTTCAAAACCTTACAGTACATTTTTCTCAAGTTTAAAAACAAGCAAAAAAAGGAACTTGACACTGGTTAAAAATATTAAAATAATATTGGGCCACATGTGATGTAACCATGAAAGACCACTACTCAGTTATAACTTTATCACTCAACTGTCCAAATCAATTTAGATTGTTGAAGCTTCTTGTAATTTATTCTGATAAAATCCTTGATGTGTTTTTCAGTCAATTGTGATCCTACTGCCAGATACTGAATGCTCGTTTCCTATACTTTAATCATCATCGGAAGAGAGACGCCACACAGCACAGGTAATCATTGTTATTTTTTTCTTCAGAGACAAGTAGCCTAATAACTCTTATTGTGAACAAGATTTTCTACAGCCCTAGATTATTTGTGGGGTTAACTCACAAAAATCAAAATACAGGAAGACAAAATACAGGAAGATGTTTCTCCAGTTGACACTGTGGCTCTATTTTTGGACTGAAAGAATTAAATTTATCCCATCAAAAAGAAAATAGATGTAAAACCAATAAATAAGTAAAATTAAAATATATAAAATACAATGATCAAACAACCAAAGTTTAATTGATATCTGACAATAGGTTACTTTACCTAAGGCATTTTCTTGTGAGAAATGGCAGCAAAATTACAAATGTAATTTCAGATATTTGTGATAAGTATACTAGTATTTGAGGAGTTGTTAGAAATCAGTCCCTTCTACTGTTGTGTTTTTGATAGGATGAACAGACTATACAGAAAATTTTAACTAAAACAAATATATTTGAGATAACTTCAAAGTCTGCCATAATTTTGACCAGTATACTCCAGAAAAATAGATAGGATGAATTTATTCCAGTAGAAGAGATCCAAGAACGCTAATTGCCTCAAGCTTGGTCATCTAGAAGCTATGTAAACAGGATGAACAAAAATGTCCTAAAAACGTCCAAAAATGTCCTAAGGCCTTCAATCATGCTAGGAAGTCTAGAATTATTTTTTATGATTATTTTCATTCTCATCTTTTTTACTTTTCATGTAGAATGGAGAGACATTCTCTAATCTCCTAAATAAAAAAGCTGTTCATCCCAATTTTCTCTATCTCAACATTCTATCTCATGTATAGATTTTCTTTGCTTGCTTTCTTAGCCTTTTTTTGTTTTCTTTTGGTCGCATTGTGGGGCATAGGGGACCTTAGTTCCCTGACCAGGGATCGAACCCATGCCCCTTGCTTTGGGAGCCCAGAGTCTTAACCACTGGACCACCAGGGAAGTCCCTGCTTTCTTAGTCTTAATATACTTACTGCATGTGAATGCATGTGATGTGGTATACTAAAGGGTGGAGGCCATTTCTATCCCATTCATTGTAGAAGTCCATACAGCCTAGTAAAGTATCTGACACATAATAAGCAATCAGTAATATTTGATGAATGAATGAGTACAACAAAGATAAGCTAAATGAACACAGTGTAACAAATGTTAAAAAGAAGTTCTAACATTGTAAATAAATGGAGAAAATACTCAAATCAGTAGAAAGGACCTCTCTTTGTAAATAACTACAAAAACAAAATCACTAGTTACTACTATGCATTTTTGGTCACCCAAAATGCATTACATATTAGATAGTCACTCACCAATTTTCCCTTAAGACCCATTATTATAGGATTATTCTCACCCCATAGATAATTTCCTTTCTCTTTCTCTATGATAATCCTTTCTTTCTTTAACTCTGATAACTTAAATATGTTTCAGTTTTCAGTTCATTGTACTATCTACAATTTATTTGAAGAATACTATGTAAACATCAACTAATATAATTATTCTCTGTTCGCTCTTTTCTCTACTCCATTTAAGAGAGAAAACCCGAAAAGGGTTTGAAATAAAGAAATGTATGTTGTCATTATATGTTTCAAAAGGCAGCTCATTTTACTATCCACACAAACCTACTGATCAAGATTGTTTCTTCATCTCCATTTTGATTACATATGAATATTTTTCATGTATAATAACAGCTTCATCGCATACAGCACACAGTAATTACTGCTTTTTTTCTTTTTATACCTGAATTTATTTCTCATACTAATTTTTTCTTTTTTTGAGTAAAGCATTATGTTCAATTTTTAGATGCTGGCACTGATTACTATTTTCTTTCTTTGTAAATTGTGTATCCATAATGTATTAGAGATGGTTCTCATTTCTTCCCAACAATAATTTTTTTTCAAGTGAATTCTTTAATTAAATTTTTCCTACTGTACTGAGAGTCTACGATGACTTCATACACACATGAATCTGTGTGAATAGTAGTCTCTATTTTTTATACTAAATGCAAACACACACATAGATACTGGCTTATAGAATAATCCCAAGGGGAATGATTGATGAATAAACAGGGTTAAATGCAAATTAAATATAGAATAATAAGCACTAAAGTTAACACTATAAATATTTATTCAAACCCCAAAACATCTAAAATCATTACATGGACCATATCTTTCTCATTCATTAAATTTTGATGGTGTAGGAGACATATCCATTTTTATAGAAGTAGCTTTCATACATCCCTTTTCGGCCAATTCAGCTGAAATACAGTTGTTATCCATCTGAAAGAAAATTGTTTCTCTTATATTACCATTAGTGCATAACTAAATATTTTTCTCTGAAAGAAACTATATTGGAATTTAATTGACATACACTTATTATTCTGATCAAGATTCTGTATGTGAGATTAGCAAGTGTTACTTTTTTCTTTTTTTTTTTTCCTGTACGCAGGCCTCTCACTGGTGCAGCCTCTCGCGTTGCGGAGCACAGGCTCCGGACGCGCAGGCTCAGCGGCCATAGCTCACGGGCCCAGCCGCTCCGCGGCATGTGGGATCTTCCCGGACCGGAAACGAACCCGTGTCCCCTGCATCGGCAGGCAGACTCTCAACCACTGCGCCACCAGGGAAGCCCCTAGCAAGTGTTTCTTAACTATAGGACTAAGAAACCTGTCTAGGTTTCCTAGTCTTTTGTATAGTGAGAGTTTGAAAGTGATGCTTATACACCTATTTTACTCTTCCTTATTCTATCCCTATCCTGGAAAAGTGACAGATGCTTTGTTTCAACTGCAAGATGATTTTCAAGACCACAAGCAAAAGGCAGTCTTCGACTTGAGAATGACATTGCAGCATCATTTTCTCTTATTTAACAAAGTTCTCTTTGGCAGACTTTCATGGCAATCACAACTTTGTTTTTTGTATCTTTAGATGTGGAAGTCTGTTGAGTGATGGTGTAGAGAGATAGTAGGCAGCCAATAAAGAAGAATTTTATCTGTCAAACCCCTTTACAAGCTGTTTAGGTAAGGAGATATGAATGACTTAAGCAAGTTAACAAAAAAAAAAAAATTTAACTCAAAGAGTACCTTTCAATGAATATAATGTGGAAAGTGACAGAGTAACATTACATTAATAAATCTAATGTATTACATGAAGTGGAATCTAAAAAATCTTTGAAATTAAGGAAATAAAATTATAAATGGATGTATATATGTATAGGTATAGAGATAGAAGTATAATCTGTGTTATTTTTACTGAACAACCAGCCAGAACATGAGAAGGAAGTGCATGAGAATGGGGAATTACCCAGAAATTCACTGGGCTGGTACCTGCAATCATGACCATTATCCAAGGGAATGTAACGAATTTAGATCCCATTCATACATGTCATTAAACAAAAAGTTCAGTATCATGGCTGAATACGGTAGAACTTCTCAGGGACAGTGGCAATAGGTTAGTCTTTTAATAGGTAAAATCACAATTCTAGAGTAGTTTGTCAGAATCAAATGAGAACACAGCCAGTGGCTTTGGGATAAGGACACAGTACAGTTCCTTGGAAAGAGAGTAGTTAACTAAACAGGTTGCAATTCTTGGAATGGCTACTATGCTAGTAAAAAACTGAAATGCAATTTTGGATGTAGGTTAAAAAATAGGCACATATAGATTCATTATTTAATACATTTTTCATTCTGGCAAAATTTTTTAAAGATGTAATATCTGAAGTCTCAAAGGTTGTGAAGAAGTGGATATTCTAAGACCTGGGAGAATACAAAATATCATAAGTTTAGGGAGAATCATTTGGCTGATCTATTTAATGCTTTTAAAATAGATATAGATATATTTTAAAGTAGTTTTAGATTTACAGAAATATTGCAAAGATTGTACAGAGCATTCCCACATACCCAACACAGTTTCCCTTGCGGTTAACAACCTACATGAGTATGGGACATTTATCAGAACAAATGCATCATTCTTAATCCATAATTGATCCAGAACTATTAACTAAACTCTATACTTTATTCAGATAGCTTTAGTTTTGACCTAATTTCCCTTATGTGTTCCAAACCACCAACCAGAATATCACATTACAGTTAGCCATCATGTCTCCTTAGATTCTTCTAGATTGTAACAGTTTCCCAGACATTTGTTACTTTTGATGATCTTGACAATTCAGAAGAATACGAGTCAGGTATTTTGTAGATTTCCCTCAGCTGATAATTTGTCTGATAATTTTTCTCATGATTAGACTGGAGTTATGTGTTTGGGGGAGGAAGACCACACAGATAAAGTGCCATTCACACCACACCATCACAGAAATACATACAAACTACTGATGTTATCACTGTTGATGTTAACCATGATGCCCTGGCAAAGGTAGGGTTTGTCAGGCTTTTTTTCCACTGTACAGTTGATCTTTTTATCCTTTGTCACGCTCTACTCTTTTTTTTTTTTGTAAGTAAAATCAATTTTATTAATAAAGATCTTGCCACATGTCCAGAGCAAATAATTAATTAATTCCGAGGAAAAACCTACATACAGTGAAATTAGAAGTATCCCAGGATGACAAAAAATAAATTAAATATGTACACCCGTAATCACTGCTGCCTCCAAAAACCTTTTTTCTTCTGACTTTTCTTAGGTATATTTTTCCGCTTCTTAGTACACTCTACTCTTTTTTTTTTTTTTTTTTTTTTGGGACGCGGGCCTCTCACTGTTGTGGCCTCTCCCATTACAGAGCACAGGCTCCGGACGCACAGGCTCTGCGGCCCTGGCTCACGGGCCCAGCCGCTCCGCGGTATGTAGGATCTTCCCGGACTGGGGCACGAACCCGTGTCCCCTGCATCGGCAGGCGGACTCTCAACCACTGTGCCACCAGGGAAGCCCCCACTCTACTCTTTTAAAGAAACAACTGTATGAAGTTCACATTAAGGAATTGGGAGTTATGCAATCTTTTTGAGGAGTGTTCATATAAAGTATTTGCAATTCTTCTGCATGGGGGATTTGTCTATTCTCCCCCATTCATGAATATATTCAATCATTTATTTGAATAATATGGACTCATGGGTATTTATTTATACATTAAGTTATAATTTAATGCTACTTTATTATCTTATTGCTCAAATTGGTCTAGCTATGGCCTTTGGAGGCTCTTTTCGTTGGCTCCTGTGTCCTTTTGACTCATTGTGTGTGTGTGTGTGTGTGTGTTTGTGTGTGTGTGTGTATCACTTCCTTACTTTATAGCACTATAGGATACCAGAGACTCATCTTGTATATTTCCTTCCCTGACCTAAAATCAGCCATTTCTTCAGGAAATCTGATTCATTTGTTGAAGAATCATATTAGAATTGGTTTTAGAAACGAGTATCTGGGAACTGATGGTTACTACTGGGATGTTGTCTTGGGCTTTTTAGCAACCTGAGCAAGGAAATAGATGTGGAAATTACTAACTGGTGTATGTACACCTATCTATAAATATTTCTGTATGTATCCATCTGCAACTTTATTAAGCACTTCATGGGTTCCTCCCATCTCAAATTCTATTCCAACTCCATACACATCATTCTCACCTTCTTCTCTGGCTTTTCTAAACCTCTAACTACAACAGTGAGAAACACAGCCCTCACCATCCAGCATCCACGGACTTAACTGTTAAATTTAAGAATATGTATATAATGGTACCAGAATTGTTAAGCTGTGCCCTATGCAAAACACCTTTACAACTAGAGGACAGTGCTTATGGACAGATTATTCTGCCGTTAGTCTTATAGTTCCTCACATTTCCAAACTTACACAGGTCAGCATCTGTTCCCCCACTTCTTTCAGTGAGTTATTTCATACATTTGTGATATAGATTGTTTTATACAATTATTTTCTCCCAGGGAATGACTTGCCTTTTCATTCTCTTAACAGTATCCTTTTCAGGGCAAAAGTTTTTAATTTAAAAAAATTTAATTCTAACAGATAATTTAATTTTAAATAATTTAATTTTAATAAAATCCAACTTATTTTTTATTCATGGAATATGCTTTTGGCATTGCAGATGAAAACTCACCACCAAATCCAAAATTTCTCCTATGTTTTCTTCTAGAAATGTTAGAATTCTCCATTTATAGAAATGGAGAATTGACCACTTTATCATTATGTTTTGCCTTTCGTTATCCCTGATAATCTTCATTTTTCTGAAGTATGCCTTTTCTTAAATCAATATAGCTATTCTAGTTTTCTTTTTATTAGTGTTTTCATGGTACAAATTTTATCACCCCTTTTGTTTCTCTATTCAAAAGTCATTTATTGGTGCCTAAAGACTAGGTACTCAATTTTATTTATTTATTATTTCTACATGTTCACCAATCAATGCATTTTCGTATGAGCAGTCAGGAAGCATAAACTCCCCAGTCCCTTTGCAACCAGATGCATTCATGGCACTTGTTATGATACAGGAGACATGGATAAAAGTAATGACTGTAACTTCCAGTTCAGTTCATAAAATCTCATATATTATTCCCTGAGATTGTTGGATAGGTAGAAAAGAGGTGACTTCAAATTCCTAGGAAATGGTATAGCCATCTAGTCTAAATATAATAAAATATCTAAATATAGACATTCAATTTTGCAGTGACATCCACATATAATACATTTGATACTGTCATATATGCCATAAGAAAGTTATATTAGATGCTATCTGTCTGAAATCTATGTATAAAGTTGATGCCAAGGTGGTTATTTGTAAGCTCCTTTCTACCATATGATTTTAGCCAAGGCATATACCTTCCCTGGCCATTTGTTCTCATCTGTTAAATGTTGTAATTAGATGATATAATCTTAAAGTCCTTTTTTAAATTATTAGGAATTATAGTTTCAATTCTCTTAACAATTTCTTCCCACTTTCCCCCTAAATCTGCTTCATGGTATAGCAAATTACTATGTCTGTGAACTTTGCTTGTTTTCTATATTTCCCAGCCAAGCTATATAGCAAAGCAGTTATTATGTAACAGGTTTCTTCAGCAGACATTTTTAACATTTTTATTTACAGTGGTTTACAAGGGAGGCCTCAGAGAAGAGGGAAGTCTGTTGACTACTCTGGCTGACTACGCCTATTCAACATAGCAATTTTGTTCTATAGGAGATTTAATTTTTTAAATGATTTTACCAATAAATGAGGAAAAGGGAAAGAAAATAAAAGAAAGTAAGGGGAAACAAAAATGAAAAGTAAATTGAAGAAATATGAAAGGAAAGAGGAACAAAGAAAAGTTTGTATTATACCTTGCCTTGCTGCTTCCATATTTTGTGGTCCAATCATAATTTTTAAACTCTAGATCTTATTGGGCATGTAGATAAGATGTAGTAAAAAGGACAAAGATATCTTCAAATTGAAACTTTTATCAAATATTGACAAGTTCTGAAATTTCACTTTCTAATTTGTTAAGATAAATTTCCCATAGGATTGGTATATGATAAACAATAGTGAGGGACTTCCCTGGTGGCGCAGTGGATAAGACTCCGTGCTTCCAATGCAGGGCCCTGGGTTCAATCCCTGGTCAGGGAACTAGATCCCACATGCATGCCGTAACTAAGAGTTCACATGCCACAACTAAGGAGCCCACCTGCCACACCTAAGGAGCCCACAAGCAGCAACTAAGGAGCCTGCCTGCTGCAACTAACACCCAGCGCAACCAAATAAATAAATAAATATTTTAAAAGGGCATACTAATACATTTAAAAAAAAATAGTGAACACAAAGTGATGTGCTGTAGATGTGTAATAAATGTCCAACATCTTTAAGATAGTGCAAAAAGTGCAGGACCTTATTATAATGACTGGCTTATATTCATGACTCTCACACTTGACTACAGCCTAATTTTGAATAATTTATTTAACTTTTTTAACCCAGATGGGTGATTTATCAAATCTGAATAACCCTACCAAGTCTATGTCACCTTGATATTTTGAGGTCTTACCAAATGATCCTCAAAATTATGCACGTGACTATGCTTTATTCACTGTAATGTGCTATATAAATGCAAGAAATTATTACAACAAAGCCATCATTTCAACTATGTACATGAACTTATTATGCCCTAATACATTTCAAGATAAGTTACAGTGGATTTTTGGTTATACCAAATCTTCGCTTTATAAAAATGACCTCTTTCTACCTGTTAACAATCCTTACCAAATATGTGTTTACTTAAATTTATTTCCTATTTAAATTAAAAGCAGTAATTGCCAAATCAACAGCAAGATTGAAAAATTTGGCCATTGAAATGCACATAATACTTTATTATTCTTCAATGTTTCTTTAGTCTGTCCACCTAAGATAATCCTTTTTGGTACTTTATGTTATGTGATTTCTTGCAAGTTAATTGTAGATCATTAATAATAGTTAGTAATAAGCTCTTTGCTGACCACTTCAAATTATTTTGACTTTTGTTGATATATCTGAATTATAAAGTTTTCATGGGAATTGGGAATTAGAATATAATTAACTTTTTGCTTTCTTCAGCAGGTCTAAACAGATAAAGCTGAACAGAGTTCAAAATTCATGGAACTTTTCTTTGAGTGATAGTTATTTTAAAAAGTAAAAAAGAACATCCAATTGAATGATTTTTTTGAATTTCTTACTATAGCCTATTTCTTAATTAAGTGTTCAGTCTCTTATTTTTCTGTGAAATTGGTATAATAATTTCTTTTTGTGGTGATTCTTTAAGACAATGTCAGTAGAGGGTTTAGCACACTAACTTCACAGCACATTGTAAGAGGAAATGGATACATCAGACATTTGGACAAATAAATTAACTTCTGATAGATAATTTTTAAAAAACCTGTTCTTGAAGACCTTGATTCTAATTTTCTAGTTTTCAATATTTAATACAGAAATATGCTTGCTATTTCTCACTCTAGTAGAAATATGGCAGCAAGACTGCTTTATATATACTTTTCTACATTAGGATATAAAGGGACTGCTCAAAATTTTGACAACCATGCAGAACAATAATCAATATATGGCTAAAAAGTGATCATCTTTTCAACAGAAACTACAAAATATATGCTTACAAAACATATTCAATGAATTAATATTGCATTCACTTCACAAGACTATTTGCCTTTTTGAGTCTTCAATGCCATATCAAGAAGCATATAAAACACATATTTTTAAATTGCAATTCAAGTGCCAATATAAAGCATATAAAATAAAAGCTTATTCAGGATCATATATTTAAGTATTTAAGAAAATGAATCAAAATACTCTCCTATTCAGTGAATACTATATAATAAGTTAACTTTAGTCAAATCTGTATTAAATACATGAAAGCCAACAGTAGCCTTGATCAAGATGTAAAATGCTACTTGCAAAATAAAATGATTTTTACACTGCTTTTTCTAGATGCTGCAAGTGCACCATGTTGTTAGTACATCCATGAGCACTGTGGTAAGTAGTAGTATTTATTCCAAACCCCTCCTCCGCCTCCTGCCCTTGCCATGCCTTTCATGTGGATGTAGTCCTTGCCTCATAGACCATTGTGTCTGTACATGAAAGTTGTTTGTCCAGTCAAATGACAGAATGACAGAGTACTATTTCTGAGCATGTCTTAAAAGACACGTGAGTTCTGCCAGCCCTCTTTTTCTCCTACCATCCATAATAAGAAGCCTATGTCATAAGGAGCCATTGATCCTTCAGCATGGGTCACAAAATAAGGGATGTGTGGAGAAGTCCCAAGCATAACCTGTGGGCTGCAGTCTAGAGACAATCCAAACTGACCCTACAAACTACCTTGAAGTCACAGATGACTCACAGACTACCGAGCAAGAAAGCAAAAAGCCGCCAACAAATTTCTTTTCATTATTTTTAAAGAGGTCCAGAGAGGGGACCTTCAAGATGGTGGAGGAGTAAGACGCGGAGATCACCTTCCTTCCCACAAATACATCAGAAATACATCTACACGTGGAACAACTCCTACAGAACACCCACTAAACGCTGGCAGAAGACTTCATATCTCCCAAAAGGCAAGAAATTCCCCACGTACCTGGGTAGGGCAAAAGAAAAAAGAATAAACAGAGACAAAAGAATAGGGACGGTACCTGCACCAGTGGGAGGGAGCCGTGAAGGAGGAAAGGTCTCCACACACTAGAAGCCCTTTCACGGGCGGAGACTGCAGGTGGCGGTGGGGGAAGCTTCAGAGCCGCGGAGGAGAGCACAGCCACAGGGGTGCGGAGGGCAAAGCGGGGAGATTCCTGCACAGAGGATCAGGGCCGACCAGCACTCACCAGCGTGAGAGGCTTGTCTGCTCACTACCCGGGGTGGGCGGGGGCTGGGAGCTGAGGCGCGGGCTTCCGTCGGATGCAGGGAGAGGACTGGCGGCGTGAACACAGCCTGCAGGGCGTTAGTGCGCCACGGCTGGCCGGGAGGGAGTCCGGGGAAAAGTCTGGACCTGCCGAAGAGATAAGAGAGCATTGTTTCAGGTGCGAGGAGAGGGGATTCAGAGCGCCGCCTAAACGAGCTCCAGAGACAGGCGCGAGCCGCGGCTAACAGCACGAACCCCAGAGACGGGCGGGAGACGCTAAGGCTGCTGCTGCGCCACCAAGAAGCCTGTGTGTGAGCACCGGTCACTCTCCACACCCGCCTTCCGGAGAGCCTATGCAGCCCGCCACTGCCAGGGTCCCGGGATCCAGGGACAGCTTCGCCGGGAAAAAGCATGGCGCGCCTCAGGCTGGTGCAACGTCACGCCGGCCTCTGCCGCTGCAGGCTCGCCCCACACTCCGTGCCCCTCCCTAACCCCCGGCCTGAGTGAGCCAGAACCCCCAAGTCAGCGGCTCCTTTAACCCCGTCCTGTCTGAGCGAAGAACAGATGCCCTCCGGCGACCTACATGCAGAGGCAGGGCCAAATCCAAAGCTGAGCCCCAGGAGCTGTGCAAACAAAGAAGAGAAAGGGAAATCTCTCCCAGCAGCCTCAGGAGCAGAGGATTAAATCTCCACAATCAACTTGATGTACCCTGCATCTGTGGAATACCTGAATAGACAATGAATCAACCGGAAATTGAGGTGGTGGACTTTGAGAGCAACTCTAGACTTGGGAGTTTGCTGTCTGTGACTGACTTGTTTCTGATTTTTAAGTTTATCTTAGTATAGTTTTTAACGCTTGTTATCATTGTTGTATTTGTTTATTGGTTTGGTGGCTCTCCAGTTTTTAAATTATTATTACTTTTTAAATTTTAATAATTAAAATTTTTTCTTATTTTAATAATTCTATTTTTATTTATTTATTTATTCATTAATAATTTTTCTTTCTTTATTTTCTCCCTTTTCTTCTGCGCTGAGTGGCTGACAGAGTCTTGGTGCTCCAGGCTGGTGTCAGGCCTGAGCTTCTGAGGTGGGAGAGCCAAGTTCAGGACATTGGACCAGCAGAGACCTCCTGGCCCCATGTAATAACAATCAGTGAGAGCTCTCCCAGAGATCACCTCAATGCTAAGACCTGGCTCCACCCAACAGCCAACAACCTCCAATGCTAGATGCCCCACGCCAAACAACTAGCAAGACAGGAACACATCCCCACCTATTAGCAGAGAGACTGCCTAAAATCATAATAAGGTCACAGAAACCCCAAAACACACCACCAGATGCAGCCCTGCCCACCAGAAAGACAAGATCCAGTGCCACCCACCAGAACAAATGCACCAGTCCCCTCCACCAGGAAGCCTACACAAGCCAATGAAACAACCTTACTCACTAGAGTCAGACACCGAAGAGAACAGGAGCCAAGAACCTGCAGGCTGCAAAAAGGAGACCCCAAACACAGTAAGTTAAGCAAAATGAGAAGACAGAGAAACACACAGCAGATGTAAGAGCAAGGTAAAAACTCACCAGACCAAATAAATGAAGAGGAAATAGGCAGTCTACCTGAAAAAGAATTCAGAGTAATGATACTAAAGATGATCCAAAATCTTCCAAACAGAATGGAGAAAATACAAGAAACATTTAACAAGGACATAGAAGAACTAAAGAGCAAACAAACAATGATGAACAACACTATAAATGAAATTAAAAATTCTCTAGAAGGAATCAATAGCAGAATAACTGAGGCCGAAGAATGTATAAGTGACCTGGAAGATAAAATAGTGGAAATAACTACCACAGAGCTGAATAAAGAAAAAAGTTTGAAAAGAATTGAGGACAGTCTCAGAGACCTCTTGGACAACATTAAACGCACCAACATTCGAATTATAGGGGTCCCAGAAGAAGAATAGAAAAAGAAAGGGTCTGAGAAAATATTTGAAGAGATTATAGTTGAAAACTTCCCTTACATGGGAAAGGAAATAGTCAAGTCCAGGAAGCACAGAGAGTCCCATACAGTATAAATTCAAGGAGAAACATGCCAAGACACATATTCATCAAACTATCAAAAATTAAATACAAAGAAAAAATATTAAAAGCAGCAAGGAAAAAGTAACAACATACAAGGGAATCCCCATAAGGTTAACAGCTGATCTTTCAGCAGAAACTCTGCAAGCTAGAACGGAGTGGCAGGACATATTTAGTGATGAAAGGGAAAAACCTACAACAAAGATTACTGTACCCAGCAAGGATCTCATTCAGATTCAACGGAGAAATTAAAACCTTTACAGACAGGCAAAAGGTAAGAGAATTCAGCACCACCAAACCAGCTTTACAACAAATACTAATGGAACTTCTCTAGGCAGGAAACACAAGAGAAGGAAAAGACCTACAATATCAAACCCAAAAGAATTAAGAAAATGGTAATAGGAACATACATATTGATAATTACCTTAAATGTTCCAACCAAGAGACATAGACTGGCTGAATGGATCCAAAAACAAGACCCATATATATGCTGTCTACAAGAGACCCACTTCAGACCTAGGGACACATACAGACTGAAAGTGAGGGGTGGTAAGAAAATATTCCATGCAAATGGAAATCAAAAGAAAGCAGGAGTAGCAATTCTCATATCAGACAAAATAGACTTTAAAATAAAGACTATTACAAGAGACAAAACACTACATAATGATCAAGGGATAAATCCAAGAAGAAGATATAACAGTTGTAAATATTTACACACCCAACAGAGGAGCACCTCAAAACATAAGGCAAATGCTAACAGCCATAAAAGGGGAAATCGACAGTAACACAATTATAGTAGGGGACTTTAACACCCCACTTTCACGAATGGACAGATCATCCAAAATGAAAATAAATAAGGAAACACAAGCTTTAAATGATACATTAAACAACATGGACTTAATTGATATTTATAGGACATTCCATCCAAAAACAACAGAATACACTTTCTTCTCATGTGCTCATGGAATATTCTCCAGGATAGATCATATCTTGGCTGACAAGTCAAGCCTTGGTAAATGTAAGAAAATTGAAATCGTATCAAGTATCTCTTCCGACCACAACGCTATGAGACTAGATATCAATTACAGGAAAAAAACTGTAAAAAAAAAATAAACACATGGAGGCTAAAGAATACACTACTAAACAACCAAGAGATCACTGACGAAATCAAAGAGGAAATCAAAAAATACCTAGAAACAACTGACAGTGAAAACACGATAGCCCAAAATCTATGGGATGCAGCAACAGCAGTCTAAGAGGTAAGTTTACAGCAATACAATCCTGCCTCAAGAAACAAGAAACATCTGAAATAAACAACCTAACCTTACACCTAAAGCAATTAGAGAAAGAAGAACAAAAAACCCAAAAAATTAGCAGAAGGAAAGAAATCATAAAGATCAGATCAGAAATAAATGAAAAAGAAATGAAGGAAACGATAGCAAAGATCAATAAAACTAAAAGCTGGTTCTTTGAGAAGATAAACAAAATTGATTAACCATTAGCCAGACTCATCAATTAAAAAAGGGGAGAAGACTCAGATCAATAGAATTAGAAATGAAAAAGGAGAAGTAACAACTGACAATGCAGATATACAAAGGATCATGAGACATTACTACAAGCAACTATATGCCAATAAAATTGACAACCTGGAAGAAATGGACAAATTCTTAGAAAAGCACAACCTTCTGAGACTGAACCAGGAGAAAATAGAAAATATAAACAGAAAAACCACAAGCACTCAAATTGAAAGTGATTAAAAATCTTCCAACAAACAAAAGCCCAGGACCAGATGGCTTCACAGGCGAATTCTACCAAACATTTAGAGAAGAGCTAACACCTGTCATTCTCAAACTCTTCCAAAATATAGCAGAGGGAGGAACACTCCCAAACCCATTCTACAAGGCCGCCATCACCCTGATACCAAAACCAGACAAAGATGTCACAAAAAAAGAAAACTACAGGCCAATATCACTGATGACCATAGATGCAAAAATCCTCAACAAAATACTAGCAAACAGAATCCAACAGCACATTAAAAGGATCATACACCATGATCAAGTGGGGTTCATCCCAGGAATGCAAGGATTCTTCAATACATGCAAATCAATCAAAGTGATACACCATATTAAAAAATTGAAGGAGAAAAACCATATGACAATTTCAGTAGATGCAGAAAAATCTTTTGACAAAACTCAACACCCATTTATTATTAAAAACCTTCCAGAAAGTAGGCATAGAGGGAACTTACCTCAACATAACAAAGGCCATATATGACAAACCCACAGCCAACATCATTCTCAATGGTGAAAAACTGAAACTATTTCCTCTAAAATCAGGAACAAGACAAGGTTGCCCACCCTCACCACTATTATTCAACATAGTTTTGGAAGTTTTAGCCACAGCAATCAGAGACAAAAAAAGAAATAAAAGGAATCCAAATCAGAAAATAAGAAGTAAAACTGTCACTGTTTGCAGATGACATGATACTATACATAGAGAATCCTAGAGATGCTACCAGGAAACTGCTAGAGTTAATCAATGAATTTGGTAAAGTGGCAGGATACAAAATTAATGCACAAAAATCTCTTACATTCGTATACACTAATGATGAAAAATCTGAAAGAGTAATTAAGGAAACACTCCCACTTACCACTGCAACAGAAAGAATAAAATACCTAGGAATAAACCTATCTAAGGAGACAAAACACCTGTATGCAGAAAACTATATGACACTGATGAAAAAAATTAAAGATGATACAAACAGTTGGAAAGATATACCATGTTCTTGAATTGGGAGAATCAACATTGTGATAATGACTATACTACCCAAAGCAATCTACAGATTCAGTGCAATCCCTATCAAACTACCAATGGCATTTTTCACAGAGCTAGAACAAAAAATTTCACAATTTTTGTGGAAACAAAAAAGACCCCATATAGCCAAAGCAATCTTGGGAAAGAAAAACAGAGCTGGAGGAATCAGGCTCCTGGAATTCAGACTATACTACAAAGCTACAGTAAATAAGACAGTATGGAACTGGCACATAAACAGAAATATAGATCAATGGAACAGGATAGAAAGCCCAGAGATAAACCCATGCACATATGGTCACCGTATTTTTGATAAAGGAGGCAAGAATATACAATGGAGAAAAGACAGCCTCTTCAATAAGTGGTACTAGGAAAACTGGACAGCTACATGTAAAAGAATGAAATTAGAACACTTCCTAACACCATGCACAAAAATAAACTCAAAATGGATTAAAGACCTAAATATAAGGCCAGACACTAAAAAACTCTTAGAGGAAAACATAGGAAGAACACTGTTTGACATAAATCACAGCAGGATCCTTTTTGACTCACCTCCTAGAGAAATGGAAATAAAAACAAAAATAAACTAATGAAACTTCAAAGCTTTTGCACAGCAAAGGAAACCATAAACAAGATGAAAAGACAACCCTCAGAATGGGAGAGACTATTTGCAAATGAAGCAGCTGACAAAGGATTAATCTACAAAATATACAAGCAGCTCATGCAGCTCACTATCAAAAAATCAAACAACTCAATCCAAAAATGAGCAGAAGACCTAAACAGACATTTCTCCAAAGAAGATATACAGATTGCCAACAAACACATGAAAGGATGCTCAGCATCACTAATCATTAGAGAAATGCAAATCAAAACTACAATGAGGTATCACCTCACACCACTCAGAATGGCCATTCATCAAAAAATCTACCAACAGTAAATGCTGGAGAGGGTGTGGGGAAAATCGAACCATCTTACACTGTTGGTAGGAATGTAAATTGATACAGCCACTATGGAGAACAGTATGGAGGTTCCTTAAAAAACTAAAAATAGAACTACCATATGACCCAGGAATCCCACTACTGGGCATATACCCTGAGAAAACTATAATTAAAAAAGAATCGTGTACCAACAATGTTCATTGCAACATTATTTACAATAGTCAGGCCATGGAAGCAACCTAAGTCTCCATCGATAGATGAATGTATAAAGAAGATGTGGCACATATATACAATGGAATATTACTCAGCCATAAAACAATTTGAGTTATTTGTGCTGAGGTGGATGGACTTAGAATCTATCATACAAAGTGAAGTAAGTCAGAAAGAGAAAAACAAATACCGTATGTTAACACATATACATGGAATCTAAAAAAAAAAAAAAGGTCTGATGAATATAGGGGCAAGACAGGAATAAAGACACAGACATAGAGAATGTACTTGAGGACACGGGGAGGGGGAAGGGTAAGGTGGGGCAAAGTGAGAGAGTAGCCTTGACATATATACACTAACAAATGTAAAATAGATAGCTAGTGGGAAGAAGCTGCATAGCACAGGTAATTCAGCTCGGTGCTCTGTGACCACCTAGAGGGGTGGGATAGGGAGGGTGGGAGGGAGATGCAAGAGGGAGGAGATATGGGGGTATATGTATACATATAGCTGATTCACTTTGTTATACAGCAGAAACTAACACAACATTGTAAAGCGATTATACTCCAATAAAGATGTAAAAAAAAAATTAACTAGGGTGCTTAAAAAAAAAAAACTATGCTTAAGATCTATACCCAGACATTCTAAATTGATTGGTCTGAGTGGAGTTTAGATGGAATTGTTTTTTGTTTTTAAAGCAGGTCTTTTAACATTTTTTAAAAATTTAATTTAATTTTTTTTGGCCGCGCCGTGCAGTATCTTATTTCCCCAACTAGGGATTGAACCCAGGCCCTCGTCAGTGAAAGCAGAGTCCTATCATTGGACCACCAGGGACTTCCCTGTTGTTGGTGATTATTCCCAGAAGTCTTTGTTTAAAAAGCAGGATTGGGAATTGTTGGTCCACGGTGAGATCTACAGGAGTATAAATTCATTTTTATCAGTATATCCTGAATTTATTAGAAATGTTTTTTACCAGCCAAACTCACAAGAAACATATATTGACCAAAATATCAATTTATTAAATTTCACTTAAAATATATATGCCTATTAGATATGCTTTACTTCTTTGGTGAGAAGCATAGTTGGTCACTTTAATTTTTCTCTCACTAGCACATCTGTCACCTATATGCTTATTGCAACTTCAAGTAAGTGTTAGTTTTCCAATCTCTCCATTTATGTAAGTTAGCGATAATCTAATTAAATGTATTCCTAGTTCAAAATTATCTTGAGTGGCTGCTTTTAGTTTTCTTGTGAACAGTATTGAAGGTCTGGGTGTAATTTATTCCAACTACTTTTCAAACTCTGTTGGGAAGAAAATACACTGTACTATTTTTTTAATTAGCATTACTTTTTATCTTCTAACAAACATCATTTGAAAGTTTAAATACGTCTTCTGTTTTGTTTTTCTTTTTTACCCCCAAATGTTGTGATTTAACACAGCACCAACCAACCACACATTATTTCTTAGGATGATTCTAAGTGTTGACAAGGAAATTGTTTTGTTCTGTATCGTATTGGCTGGGGCTGCAGTTATCTGGAGGCTCAACTAGCTGGAACATTTGAGATGACTCCCCTACAAAACTGGCAGTTGCTATAGACTGTCAGTGGGGAGCTCAACGAGGTCTTTCCACCGAAGTGTCTTGGTGATTTTTGACCTTGACCTCTACTCTAGAATGAGCTAGTCAGGTTCCAAGAAGACTTATACCTAACAGCAAAGAGGGATGCTACTGATATTTTATCGTCCAATATCAGAAGTTACACATGATAATTCTCCCCCATTTTCTGGGGCAAAACAAGTTGCAGGGGCTATCCAGGTTCAAAGGGCAAGAAATAGACTTTGTCTCTCCATGGGGAGGAGTGACAGAGAAATTGTAAGAATATTTAATCCACTACACTTTCTTCCTATATTTCAATTTTACTAGAACGTAAGTTCCAATAACTTTGGAGCATAATAACTCCCTTTTATTTACTATTGTCCTAGAATAGTAACAGTACATAAAAGACACAATGAATTTGTTAAATTGAATTTTTTAACATATAGAACTAATCTAATGCACTGGTATTGAAATTATTGTTTAATTTTTAGAGTTGTGATGATTCAGACATATCTAAGTACTGCATGTTACAATTTATGTAATATAATATTTAGAAGGTAAAATCTACATATGTAGAGTTGGAGATACTTCAGACAGCCACATGCAGTTATGAAAGTCATCTTCTATAATTGTGTAATGCCTAACTTTTGATGTATATGTTGGTAAATAGCCCAGGGTTTAAATAAACATTTGCTATTCATCTTAAGAAATTGGACCATTGATTTATAAATGTATTCATAAAGCAGAGCTGCAAAAGTCATGGGTGAGTAATTGAAAAAGGTATTCGTTCTCTCTTTATTGAATACCATATGCCATACATACACAATTCTCATGATTGCATATTTCAATTTTCTTGAGAATATAAACAGAGAGATAATGAAATAGAATTGATCATTATATGTATCACTACTACTGCTTACAATAAACTATGCCGTGTAAAAAGAGGGAAATTTCCTCCAAGAAATAAATATATATAATTCCTTTAGAAAAGCAAATATGACACTTCCAATTTTTAATGTTTCATGTTTACAAATATGCAAACATTACTCCATAACCTCTACATGTTTTTTTTAAAACTGCAGATAATAACAATATGTAATTTTTTTTTCAGGAAAAATACTAATATTTGCTTTATTGTTTTTACCTTGGTGTATTGGAATTTATATGCATATAAATGTATATATATTTATGTATACATACACATATACACGTGCATACATATGTACCTATGTACTTGATATACTTATATTTACATATATTAACATACACACTTAACGAATGAGAAAAGATTCATCACTATAGACAACCACCTAGGCAAAAATTCACCAGTATAGATAACAAGAACCTGTTCAATTAAAAACAACTCCTGGGCTTCCCTGGTGGCGCAGTGGTTGAGAGTCCGCCTGCCGATGCAGGGGACACGGGTTCGTGCCCCAGTCCGGGAAGATCCCACATGCCGCGGAGCGGCTGGGCCCGTGAGCCATGGCCGCTGAGCCTGCGCGTCCGGAGCCTGTACTCCACAACGGGAGAGGCCACAACAGTGAGAGGCCCGCATATCGCAAAAAAAAAATTCCTAATGTATACAGAATTAAATTAATGAAATTATTCAACATCTGACTAAGAGAGACAATATTAGCATTAGGCAATGGAAAGAGTGGAATTAGGACTCAGAGAACTTAAATTTCCTTATGTATAAAGTAGAAATATCCACCTTCATCTCTCCTATTTAATGAGTTATATTAATAGGAGTTATTTAATAAGGCTATTTTTAAAATCCAATTACCAATGCGTGATGTGTGATAAAGAAACTTAAAATTTTTTAAGTTGTCATCAGACAACTGAGAATTAAGAGACATCTCCAAATGACTCCTAAATTAGAATGTACATCTTTGGAAAGATGTTTTGATTTGCACACAAGGCTATTCACCTTTTCACCAAGTCACTTTTCATATGGAGCAATGTCCAAGCAAAGATTTACCAGCTACAGTAAATAGAAGTAGCATAGAAAATTGAGACATAAATAAGTATACTTTATTTTTAATTAAAATTCTTACTTATTGGGCTTATTTTAGTACACCTGAAGAGCCATGTACTTTCATTCTTCATTTTTATGCTTGTATTTCCACCTACAAGTTACTCTTTTGTTTGTTTCCTTCTGAAGATTGCTTTACTATCTGACATCTTAGATATACACTGTTGTTTTCTAATATTTACCAATATTTAAATTAGACTTCTTTTTCATTTGGGACTATTTTCCATCTGGTAAATTCCAGTTAAGACTGTCTGAAAGACTCAGAACATGTTTACATATTGCCTAGTATGCAAAGACATGCTAACATCTAGACCTTAATCTCTGCTAGAGTTCCTCTTTCAAGTATAATGAAACAGGGACTTTAAGTAATTATCTAGATAAGTTAGACACACATTTGAGCTCTTTTGAGTTAATCCTCCAAGTATAATATTCTGAAATTCATTCCATTTATGTTTAAATTCAGGAATCATTGCAAAGTGACTGAGGTTCTTTTATACGTTTGAGCTATTCAAGCCAAATAATGTTTCATTTGAATAATCTTAAAAATGTAATTTATTGCCTTTTATCATAATTGTATAAATGGTTAAATCAGAAGTCATTTGGTAAAGTCATTTGATGAATTTGTAGAAACGTTACAGCAAAATAACACTATTTAGATTGATGATATTTATAATCAAAACGGATAAGAAGCCTCATCAGAAAGTTCCTAATAAAGTATTAAATTGTCCTTAAACTTAATATTCTTCACCTCACCAATCACACTATTCAGAAACACGAGTTCCACTATACCAATAGTAAAATTTATGCTATGAGTTTGTGTATTTTTATAAACAGTCTCCATTTTTTTTATTGCTATAGAATTGCTTGGAGTTAATTTTATTATTAATTTACAATTATTATGAAAACCCTGTACACTCCATAAACTATCCCTGTATCTTAACAAATACATGCACTAGCAAAGAATCATTAATCCAATATACCTAAGGAATTGTATTAATTAGGAATTAATACCTAATTAATTCCTTATGTGAAGGAATTAATTAAAATGACAGTATATGAAGAGCCATTTTGCTCTGTGTAAAATTGTTTTTCTAAACATAGCGAAACAATTCAAAGTACTTTGGCATATAAAAAAAGAAGGAAACTGCAGAAGATGAAGTTGTGAAGTCAACAATAAAAACCATGTAAAATATAACAAAGTAAGTACTTTCAGGGTGAGGACAGACATGACTTACAGATATATATTCTTTTGTGTTTAGTTTGGTCAAAAGCTGAGTATCGAT
Organism: Globicephala melas; assembly: GCF_963455315.2. NCBI lineage: Eukaryota > Metazoa > Chordata > Mammalia > Artiodactyla > Delphinidae > Globicephala > Globicephala melas. The sequence continues at coordinate 11,676,659 of NC_083318.1, forward strand.
TCCTGTTTAGAATGGGAATTATTTAGGACACCAGAGAAATTTCTTAAATGGCTTTTTTTGTGCAAGAAAATTAAGATATAACTTTTAAGGAGAAAAAAATGTCAGTTTAAGATGTAGAAAAGTAAACATTCCAGAATGTAATCTCGTTTAATTGAAAAAAGAAAACAACGTTTGTATTTTTGTACTTACGACTTCAGTAATTGTCTCTTCCCATAAATAGTGACTGAGCATCTACAGCATGACGAGCAGTTTCACTATGTAATGCCAGTCACCTGATGCACGCGGATACCTGACAGATGCAGTTCCAATCTTCCAACGACTCACAATTCAGTAAAATATGAACAAGTCGGTAAGCCATTAAAGCCACGGCAGCACAGGGGGAAGAATCCCAGAGTGGATAAGAGGGCTTCATAGAGGAAAAGCATCTAAACTGAGACTTCAAGAATGAGGAGAATTTAGCTAGATGAAGACTCCAAAGTAGTAGGTACCACTGGTATATCGAACATACGAACGGTAGCAGGCATGTTCATGAAACCGGACTGCCAAGTGGCAAGGGTAGAGGAAAGGGAGAAGAATCCTGGAGAGACAACCAGGTATTGGAGCATGAAGAACTTGCAACCTCTGCTCAAAGGAGTTTACACACTTAATCCAGAAGCCAATAGGAAGTCAGTAAATGCTTTTAAGCAAGTGGCAAAAAATTGAGGTCACTGCACCTGGAATAAACTTACCCTGTGGTGTGGGAAGTAGATCAGAAGTGCTCATTACTAGAAACTATTGCAGTATTTCAGGTCTAAGATGATGATGACCTAGACCACGTAAGTAGCAATGGGACGAAGAGATGTATCTTTATTGAAGAACTACTCAATGCACATAATGACTAAACTTGTAATACTCAGATATTTGTATACTCAAATATTCTTTAGCAAGTATCTCCTGCAAGTGCTACTTATAGCTAATTAAAATATTCATAGGAAGTGAAACATGTGCCCATATAATTTTAATTATATTTTAATTTTATTGTTTTCATATAAGGACCAATCAAAAATTATTTTGATTTTTTTTTACCTGTTGAAAGAGCTTTATTTGAGATCATAATTAGTGAGTTCTTCAGAGTTACTAAAAGATGAGTAATCTGAAAATTTTTAGACGTCATATCTAAGTACAAATATAGTGTAATTATGATACAAGCTGTTATTTACTGTTAACGTACATGCATTTATTATGAAATAAGAAAGCCTCCTCAGCCTTACTTAGAGAAGTTAGTGAAATCTCTGCTTGAGATAAAAATTAGGGCTGAAAACTGCCACTGCTTATATCGTTGATCTTGTATTTTAAAGCAAAATGAGTCATAGGGGAAAATGAGAAACTTCGACAGCTTAAACATAAACTAATATATTGTCTCATCTTCCTCCACATAGTTCTTTCTTTGTGGCTTTCACTCTCTTGAGTGGTTTTATTTTAGCATCCTGAAGAAGAAATTGAAAAATGTCTTTTTTTCTTAAAAGAGAGAGAAGAAAAAGATAGGTCATTTTGTCTCCCAAATCTGCGAGAATTGTATCTATCAACATACCATATCAAAGTCTGCAGTTTCCAAATCAGACTTCTGTGAAATGTTTTATTAACATATCGAAAGTGTGCATGTCCTTTCATCTCTTTCAGTCTTTGTGCATATACTTACGTATCTAACCTTTCTACAGGTACCATAGTGGGGGTGAAAAAGAAAATATAGTTCTTCTCTCAGGTGGTTTCATCTCTCAAGTACAGAGTGGAACCTGTGGGTAGGTGTATTTAAGTAGTGAATTTTCTCTTCTTTTAAGTCATTTGCACATTCATATTCATTTTCTTTCCTGGTATATTCCCTAAATACATGGGTTTTGCTGATGTCCTGAAAATTTTAATTTCTCTTACTATTTTTATAGGTGTTAATACTATTATAGTATTTTCCATAGGATTACAGACAGCATTTTTTTTTTTCACTGAAACATCATCAACATTCTTTCCACGTGTCTTCACTTAGGCTAAGTGATACTGAGTCACATTGCAACACCAATGGGCTCCAGGTAACGGAAGAGTGCACAAGGATGGGAAGCATTTTGCCCTAATGGATCATTGTGCAATCACAGGAAAAAGAGTCTTTTATAATAAAGCAAAATATATCCTACTATGGGACTGCATCAAGTTCATGAATAAGGAAATCAGATGTGAGTCTATTTATTTGTATGAATATATTATACTTTCTATTTTATGGCCAAGAAGTAAAGGAGTGAATTTTTTAAACAGCTTCCCTGGGCACTCATATGCATTGGCTTCTTTACCACAGAGATGGGGGAGAAAAAAAAAAGAGGAGGAAAGTTGACTATAAGAATTACAACGAGGAAACTAGCTTAACAAACTTTATTGATTGGTAAGGTGTAAGTAAGAGCAGATCTTATTACGTTGTTATTTAAAAACGTTTGTTGTGGCGATTTTTACTTCTGTTTGCAACTTTATGCTTCTGTGAATATCTCTCTAAACTAACCTTTCTTTCTTCTCTGAAGTAAAGGTTCCAAAATAGAAATTATTTATTATTAAATCCCTTTAAAATCTCTGAATATGAGTCATAAATGTATATTCCAATACCTCTCTCTGAAAATATTTCTCTGTCTTATCTAGATACAGTTGAAAGTATAAGAAGATAATCTGAGGAAATCAGATCATCTTGTGTTCAGTTTGTATTTTTAAAAGGTGAAATTTTTCTAAAGAATATAACTTCTTAGCATAAGAATGAGCAAGATAGTAATTTCTATTTCCTTGGACCGATAAGTTTAATATTTAACTCAAGTCTTAGACTTGATTTATGGTAACACACATCAAAATACAAAAGAAACCATGTGAGGCAACCAAACTGCCTAATGACAGGTATCAGATAGGCAAATGGTGTCTAGAGGGGCCTGCGTTCGAATTCTGGTTCTACTACTTACTGGCAAATGAGACCGTATATAAGTCCCTCAAGATTTCTGTGCATAAGATTACTTTCTCAGTTTTTAAAATGAGGAAAATAATATGCAGGGTAGGTTTTAAAATTAAAGTAATGCTTTTCAGTGAAGTGCCTGACTTGGTGTCCGGCACCAAAATATGTTGGTTCATCTCTTTCTTGATTGGGAAGATTATTATAAATTATCTATGAATCTCTGGAATAAGAACAACTTTTCTCAGTCTTTGAATTATCAGGCAATTAAATTATACATAAGCGGTCAATTACAATTTTATCCCTTTTAATTGAATACTTACATTTTTTTCTGAAGAGATATATAAGCTATATAGCATATTTTCTTCAAAAGTTTTCTAGCCATAAGATAAATTTTAATTATTTTAGAAACTATTAAAAGTTCATGCATGGTAAGACCAAGAGAGATAGTGTAAAGATTGTTAAATCTCAAAACATAATAAGAATAAATGAGTAAATAGGTTATAGGGGAGCAAAATTTGCCACCCTAAAATGTATCTCTTTGGCATGAGGATTAATTTAGGCTGATTATTTTTAGAAGCAAAAGACTCAGGAAATGTTTCTTGTTATCTCCTCCTTAACTACCTAAAAGAATTTAAAGGTCCTGTTCCCAGAACAGAGCTATCATCAGTGATACCTGCCAAGAATATGGACTGGGTGTGATGGGAAAACTCTGCAGGACCTGAAGATCAGAGTTCACCCTGTGTCCCATCTTTACGTGAATTGCCTTCTTCCCTTTTGAAGTCCCAAACCACTGCCCCCAATATCCTCTTTTGTCTTTAGCTGAAGATGGTATTTAAGATGAGGGCGTTAGCCATTTTGGTGAGTTACTCAGGTTTCCTGGGTCTCTCCCATGTATACATGTTATTAAAGTTTGATTTTCTCCTGTTAATCTTTCTCATGTCAATTTAATTCTTAGACCAGCCAGAAGAATTTGGAAGGGTAGGGGGAGATTTCTTCCTCCCCAACAAGGTAAACCATAAAATAAGTGTAGTCTAACAAAGTTCTCATTTTTCCTATAATAACTAATTTTGACATATCAAATTTTATTTTCTAAGAGAGAAACACAACTACTTATCCTGGCATTCAGGAATATCTTGCTCAACCTAGTTTTATTGTTTTATTACCCAATGTTCCCACTCTAATACCTGTTCTTTAGTCAGATGACTATTCCTCTGAGACATATTCCCAGCATCTTTCAAGATTGTGGCCATTTTAAAATGTAACCTTAATTTTTTGGCTCTCCTCCCATTGGCAAGTATGCTTTACGTCCCTTCCTATAATATATTAGTCAGCCATGTGATTGTGTCAACCAGTTGAGTACGGCAGAAGTGATTCTATGTGATTTGCAAGGCTGGTCATGAAAAGTCATGCAGCTTCCATCTGGTTCTCTTGAAATCTTTGCTGTGGCAAGTGATCTATTGAGAAACTCCCTCTAAGACCAATAAGCCTATGTGTGAGAAGTCCAATACAGATGGAGAAGCCATGTGTTCCAGTCAACAGTCCAAGGTGAGTAGAACTTTCAAGCCACCACATTCCATCCACCAGACATGTGAGTAAAGGAGTCTCTAGGTGATTGCAGCCCAAGGCAAGGGGCTCATCCCAAGCCCTTTGTGTCTTCCTAGCCAAGGCCTTAGACACATGGAACAGAGACAAGCTATCCCTGCTTGGCCCCCTTCTCAAGAGGTGGGCCTCTACCGTCTTGGGAGATAATTTCCCCTAAATAGTCTTACGTTTCAGCGTGGTCCAGGCCTTGTGAGCAAATGGCACTGAAAGAATGTTTGCATAACAAACTTGAAAGCTGTAGAGAATCTCTAAAAACAGGAACCTCCTGGAGGATTTAGTCTTAATGCCCTTTCTTTCTCCTTCCTAGAGATACTTGCTTATATCCTAGGGTAATGAACCTCTCGCCTGTTCCCCCCACCACAAAAAAGATTTACTTAATAAGTACATCTCTCTCTTTCTGGAGGGGAGATGGGTAGGTGTACGAGCAAGCTATACCTCCAAATCTCAGTTTTGGGTTTGGCTGTTATCATATTGCTCTGTGGGGACTGGGACTCTGGCTTGCTGCATTTTGCTATGAGTAATCAGCTGTCTGTTCCTCTGATCCAGAAAGGTTTCTGTCTCCTGCCAATACACACACTCACTGTGGTTAGGCTTGTTTGTTTGCATGTAAATGTAGTGAGTTTGAGGGACTTGGGAGCTGACCAAGGAAATATATGTGACCACGAGGTGGCAGTAGCATACAATAAACTTTATTTGGGTGGTGTTTTGACAGGTTTGTATGGATGTGGAGGTAGGGTGACGGTTCTCAAGGAGACCTTCCAGAGGTCATAGCATGGGGCCCACTATCCAGAAAATAAGAAAGGCAAGGGAACTTCCGGGAGGGAACGAAATCAGAGAAGGGGTTCACCCCTCTACATGCTGTCAACTCACAGCATCATGGGGGGAGGGTCTCTGGGTCAGAGAACTCTGAGGGCAGCAGTAGCTTGGGGTCATTTATAACCCTAGGGTTTGTCTTATCTATGGCTAGCAGATTTGAAGCACAGTTTCATGGGATATTCAAAGTAGTTTCAAAATGGCTTAAAATATCTGCTTTTACTTGGGCTGGCTTTAAAACAACTGGGTGGTAAAAATTTGACTTTGGTAAGGACAGGTTTTTGAGCAAATGGGCCCCCCACCTGCTGTGAATTAAACATAGAGCCAATATACAGGGATCATCTTTGGCTCATTTATATAACAGGTGGATAACATTTCAGACCTTCTACAGTTTCCAGCTTAATATACCCTTGACTTGAAACTGGATAGACTTGTGTCTGTTTTGATCAATAGACAACAGCAGAAGTGATGCTACGGGGCTTCTGATACTAGGCTATAAAAGGCCATGCAGTTTCTCCCTTGATCTCTTTGCTTTGCTGACACTCCCACTCTAGATCTCCCTTTCAGAGACCAGTCACTACACTGTGAGAAGCTCAGATCAAATGGAGAAGTCATGTGTAGGCTCCCTGGATGGCAGTTCCAACTGAGTCCTGATTTTGAGGCATCTCAGTCTACACAGCCAACATATGAGTGACATAGCCCACACATGATCTACTCTCTGGCATTTGAGGGTTCCAGGCTGTGGCCTCATAAATCATGTAGTGAGGAACAGAGACAAGACATCTCCACTGTGCTTGTCTGAATTCTTGCTTCAGAGTCGGTGAGTAACATAAAATGGTTCTTTTTTAATCCATCAAAACGTGGTGGTGTGTTATACAGCAATAGAAAATTGGGGAAAAAAATGTAGATTAAATCCTATTTCTTTTGTGAACCTGTGCATAAGAATTTCTTCGAATGTGTTCTTGATGGTTTTTATTTTATTTATTTTTTTTTAAGAATCAATTCTATTTATTTATTTATTTTTGGTTGCATTGGATCTTCGTTGCTGCATGCGGGCTTTCTCTAGTCGCATGGAGAGGGGGCTACTCTTCGTTGCAGTGCACGGGCTTCTCATTGCAGTGGCTTCTCTTGTTGTGGAGCACAGGCTCTAGGCACACGGGCTTCAGTAGTTGTGGCATGCGGGCTCAGCACTTGTGGCTCGCGGGCTCTAGAGCACAGCCTCAGTAGCTGTGGCGCACAGGCTTAGTTACTCCGCGGCATGTGGGATCTTCCCGGACCAGGGATGGAACTCGTGTCCCCCCAATTGGCAGGTGGACTCTCAACCACTGCGCCACCAGGGAAGTCCCCCCTTAATGGCTTTTAAACTTCTAAAGCATCTGTGAGTGGTTTCAACAACTATTGTCTTTATTATAGTTGCTATTTTACATGTGCAAATGCAAATCTCTCTCTCTATATTATATATTATTAGAGGGAAGACTATAGCAAATAGTCTCCTTCGTTGAGCTGTGCCAATACTAAATTGTAAGAGTGTGATAGGTTAATTCAAATAAAAGGAAAGGATTAGATAATGCATAGAAAATACTACGTGGAAAAATGGAGAAAGTGTATATAAAAACATGACTTAACCTAGCCTTTATTAATTGAGCAATTCAGTGCTTTAAATACTATATATTTTGATAGCATCAATGCAGTTCCTTAAAACATATTAATAGCATATAAATAATACAGAATAATGAAATAAGGCCTGAGATGATGTTAAATATTGCTTCCTTTTCATGGAATAATATAGGGTTTGAAAATATATCAGTTAGTTTTTGAAAGCACAACTATTTAAAGTATTGCTGTGTTTCACAGCTAGTTAATAGCAAAAATGGATCTGTTACCACTCTCTGAACTCCAAATTCATCATTTTAATTTTTCCAACTCACATCCAGAAAATATTTCAATGCTCAAGTTATTTTGGTTACTTGATTTGCACTTAAAAATAAATGCTTCCCTGGTGGCGCAGTGTTTGAGAGTCTGCCTGCCGATGCAGGGGACGCAGGTTCGCGCCCCAGTCCGGGAAGATCCCACACGCCGTGGAGTGGCTGGGCCCGTGAGCTATGGCCACTGAGCCTGCGCGTCCGGAGCCTGTGCTCCGCAATGGGAGAGGCCACAACAGTGAGAGGCCCACGTACGGCCAAAAAAAAAAAAAAAAAAAAAAAAAAAAAATGCTACTTTCCTTCTTTATCAAAAGATCGAAATTCAGATAATTGATGATACAAAATCAATTTAACATTACTAAATGTTAGAAAGAAAGTTAAATAGTAAAAGACTTCAATATACTATCAGTACTTAAGAAATAGTGTGGTTAGACTTAACTTTTCATTATTTTATAATATTCTCTTTTTGTATCTGCTCTAATATGTTTTGTTTTGATTGGTTATTTTCTCCCATATCTATTTGCACTCTGAAATTATCTTCCTTTCTATCTGGAAAATTAATGAAAAAGGTACTCATTGGTCCCTTTAAATAAATCTCCTTTGAATTCATGTTACTAAATGATGGCTCTTTTAAATAGGCCAGCCCCTTGAATTCAAATGGGAATACAGATAAATTAAGCCTTTTTCATTTAAACTCTATTGACCTGATTCTACTATAATGTATTTTCGTAAACACACATCTGTTGTTTATCATGAAAGACTAAAAGTGTATTATAATTAGAAATCTGCCAGTAATTTATTTGCTCCTTAACCACCTGCTTCATACAGGATCATATTATCTTGTGATATAACATTCTTTTGTTACAAAAATAAAGGCTATCCATGAGAACATTATCCCATGTTTTGAAAATCATCTTGGTTTTAGTATGATACTTATTTTCAACCAGTGCTTTTGCATCATGTTGGCAGTAGTTTTGCAAGCAGAGACTTGTTTATTGAAAATATTCTATTATATTAATGATGTCTTAATTATATAATAAAACAACTATCTTGGTCAATCAGATAGCTCAGTCATTGTACTTTATTATTCCCTAACAGTAAAAATAGAATCTCTCAGAAACACTGTTTTATCAACTTTTCTTCACTGAAAAATTACCTTATTCCCAAACAAATGATTATGATTGTAAAATTTTTGCTCTGAGTAGAATCCACTGCTAAGTTAAAACATAAAAATGTTAATGAGTATGTTGAAAGGACTTACTCACCAGTAGGACTGGCATTACCTATTGAGTTTAATCTTTAAGATTTAATATAAACTAAATTATAGAACAGGTAGACTGAGCACACACTTAAAATAACAATATATGTGGATCACAAATAAAGAGAAAATGATATTACAAAGATAAGAAACGTTTCAAAATTTTATATAATCTAGATAGTGTTTTCAGGCACTGGTAAAAACCTACAGAGAGTAAATTGGTTCCTTCAAAAATTCCAATTGATACAATATTTATATCATTTACTGTATATTGCTTCCGTGACAGGTAAATTATGTATAGCTAGACAGAGATGCAAGGACATTTTTTTGAGTTCTCTTTAAAAGATACTTCAGAGATATTTGAGAAAAGACATTGGATAAATCAAAGGTTCAGCACTTTAGAATTCAAGAATTCAAATAACTAAATGCAGAGCCAAATAATTCAATTTAGATTATATTATTTTTCTATTGGATCTGTAATTTGACATGCGGAGGTGAGTGTGGAGACCAGAAAGCTTCATTCATGGGTAATGAGACGAAAGTAGTAATTAAACAAAAATAGAGCCCGAGAGTGTTTTCTAGATATGATTTCTAAGAATTATAGAATTCTGGGTTTAAAAATGTTTATTTCCCCATTGAATTAACTTGTCACATTTTGGAGAGACCGTATATGTGTGCATCTATTTGGGAACTATCTATTCTGTTGCAATAAAACTTATTTCTGGGCTTCCCTGGTGGCGCAGTGGTTGAGAGTCCACCTGCCGATGCAGGGGACACGGGTTCGTGCCCCGGTCCGGGAAGATCCCACATGCCGCGGAGCGGCTGGGCCTGTGAGCCGTGGCCGCTGAGCCTGCGCGTCCGGAGCCTGTGTTTCACAACGGGAGAGTCCACAACAGTGAGAGGCCCGCGTACCGCAAAACAAACAAACTTATTTCTATCCTTGCACCAATAACACATTGCATTGATTAAAGTAGCTTCATATTAAATCTTGAACTCTAGTGGTGTAAGTCCTCAAATATGTTACTTTTTTTTCCAAATTATTTTGACTACTTTGGGTTTCTTTTACATTTCTGTATGAATTTTAGAATCAGCTAATATAATAAGGAGATTTTATACAGATTATTTTGAATACATAGATTTATTTGGGCAAAATTGACATAATACTGTTGAATCTTTTGATATATGAACAGAACATAGCTTTTCATCTATTAGGTCTCTTTTAATTTCTCCCCCAAGATGTTGTAGTTTTCAGTGTGAAGGTCCTGAATGGTTTATGCTTTTGTAAACAGTATATTTTAATTTTCAAATTGCTTTATAAATTTAAAAATATGTAGAAATATAAGAACATAGAAACCCAATTACTTTTTTTTTTGTATTGACCTTATATCTTATATCTTCCTACACTGACTTATAAAACATGGTAGCTCTTTTGTATCTTGTGTATAGTTATATGCATACAACCACAACACAACATCTGCAAGTAAAATAGGTTTTATTTCTCTCTTTTCAATCTTTGTTACTTTTCTTGCCTCATTGCACCAGCTACCTCCTCCAGTAAACAACTGGATAGAAATTGTGTAAACACACATCCTTGCATTTTTCCCGATTATATGTGAAAAGGTATTCAGCCTTTCACTTTTGGGTATGACGATAACTGTGGAGTTTTCCCAAATACTGTTTATGAAATTTACTTCTTTTTAGAAGTAATTTAGAAATTTACCTCTATTTCTAGTTTTCTGAATGTTTTTTCCATGAATGTGTGTTGAATATTTTCAAAATGTTTTCTGCATCAATTAAGATGATTATATACTATTTTTCCCTAGTCCATTAATATGATGAATTACGGTGATTGATTTTGAATTCTAAACTAATCTTGTACTCCTGGAATACATGTTCTGGTGGTCCATTACTGAAAAACAAACCACATAAACTTAGTGTAATAAAATAACCATTTTAATATGTGTATCTTTGGCTAAGGAATCAAAACATGGTGCATTGGAGATAACCTTTTCTCTAAAAGGCATAGAGAAGCCAAATCAAACTCACATTAGACTCTGACATAAGTGAAAAATAAACCTCAATTGTATAAAAAGCTGATATTTGGAGGTGGTTTGGTATAGCAGTTAACTTATTTGTGGAAAATAATGTTACCAATCCCACAGAGTTGTTGTGAGAATAAGTTCATAATTATAATGTACTTAGACAAGTGTGTGACACATGCAAAGCCCTGTCTGTATATGCGTTTTATGAAATAAAGATAAAGCATTAAGTGCATCCTAATTTAATTCATTATATCGTTTCCAAACACGTTCTGCTTGGAATACGTATTTCATGTCAATTGCATCATCAATTTTAGTTCCAACATATTTCTTACATGTAACTCTTCTTTACACACTTACTGTCAAAATCCTAGAACTTCATGTAGGTCAGGATTTATCAGTCTTGGTGCTATTAACATTTTGGGCCAGATAATTCACTTGCAAATGGTAGTGGTGGTCATGTGGCACGGGGGCAGGGGGGAGCCCTGTGTATCATGCGATTTTTTACCACATCCCTGACCTCTACTCACTGCAGATTTCCCAGTTGTGACAACTCAAATATGTCTTCATATATTGCCAAATATCTTCCAGGGAGACAAAACCACCCACAATTGAAAACCACTGGTATAGAATGAATAGAAAATAAAAATGCTTGTTTGTTTGTTTTTATGCATGTCACACATTGTGCTGTTGCCTCTAACAGAAATGGCTCTAGCAAATTTTAAAAAAATATTTATTTATTTATTGGCTGCACTGGGTCTTAGTTGTGGCATGTGGGATCTAGTTCCCTGACCAGGGATTGAACCTGGGCCCCCTACATTGGGAGTGTGGAGCCTTAACCACTGGAGCACCAGGGAAGTCCTGGCTCTAGCTAATTTAAACAGAAATGTATTTAATGCGAGGTACTTACAATTGTTGAAAGGTGGACCAGGCTCCTAGGAAATATTACTGAAACAGCACTGCAAAACTTGTGCACCAGAAATCTGGTGTCTCTGTCATTACCTAAAATTAGGTAATCAAAACCACTGCCTCAGATGCTAGTTCAAGGTCATACTATCTCAGGCTTGATCAATGGTAGCAAAGTAAATAATCCATGCTATGCCTCTTACAGCCACAAAACCAAAAGAATACATTAGGATTTCTTATATCACTGAGGAAAAAAATACTTCAGATGTCTCCACACATGACCTAACCAGCAGAAAGAGAAGATATCTAACTCTATCTCATTCTTCTATGTCACTAAGAGAACATGACTCCCGTTGGCCTGTGCACCAGACCTGGGCAATCAGAGACACCTTACCCTCTCCCTGATCCTTGAAATGTATGTTCCATCTGCTGTCCCTTTACTAGGAGATACTTCAAGGATGCAGCTTTCAGGGGACTTCCCTGGTGGTCCAGCAGTTAAGACTCCAAGCTCCCAGTGCAGGGGGCCCAGGTTTGAACCCTGGTCAGGGAACTAGATCCCACATGCCGCGACTAAAATATACCGCACATGGCAACGAAGATCCCATGTGTTGCAACTAAGACCCAGAGCCACCAAATAAATAAATAAATATTAAAAAAAAAAGGATGCAGCTTTGAGAGAATAATGTGTTATTGAGATCTAGACTGTATATATGACTCAACCCTGTTAGGGCTATATAAACTCTTAAGATTCTATATGAACTCTTAAGATTCTAGTGGGTATGTACAGAAATCTACCTGTCTTGCTGCCACCTAAGACAAACCTCATATATAAGTTTTATTGCTTATTAAAACTATCACCTACCCATCTGGAGTGGTCTCTTTCTTCAGTCTCTCCTTGCCCTCCATGAACAGGGGCCAGTTTCAAATTTTCCTCTGGGGAACTTTTGAGCTTATGAACCAACAATCGGCTAGCCAGCCAGGAGACCAAAGAAATGGGCCTTGGGAAAGAGGCATCTGTGGGGAAAATCCCATGTTGGCTGTTGACCTTTATGTGGGGAGGGGTGGCCCATAAGTTAGAAGCTTGTGGACTGCCACATGAGCGCGGGGACACCCGAAAATGCCAATCGTTTAATGCATTTGTTCAGGAACTGCACAGAGCACACTCTGGGCAAAAAAGCGAAATAAATGCCTACCACAGGGGATTGGCCTCTGCTGTGAGCAGTTTGGCTGGAGGCTGAAACTCGAGTTAGAAAATTAGAAGAAAAGCTGAGGTAAAGAAAGACTTGTGGTTGTTCACCACTCTGCTAGCTTCAGGACTGCCAGACAAGATGGGAGAGCAGGATAATAAATTGGAGATCTTAGAGTGCCATTTTGCAAAGCTAGGACGGTGCTAGCTGCTGTGGATAAAGATCCGAGTGCTTGTGACAAAGCCTGATTGGGACGCTAAGAGGTGGAACCCCTGGGAAAGGGAGGAAAGCTAAGGAGGATGTGGTGATCGACAGTGAAATGCACGAAGCCTCGCATGCCTTCTGGTCTCTAATACAAAGGAAAGGAAAAGCACAGCAACAACCCCAGCCAGGCGGGCAGCTCACAATTCAAAAATGGCTCACGGGGCTTCCCTGGTGGCCCAGTGGCCGATGCAGGGGAAACGGGTTCGTGCCCCGGTCCGGGAAGATCCCACATGCCGCGGAGCGGCTGGGCCCGTGAGCCATGGCCGCTGAGCCTGCGCGTCCGGAGCCTGTGCTCCGCAACGGGAGAGGCCACAACAGTGAGAGGGCCGCGTACCGCAAAAAAAAAAAAAAAAAAAAAAGGCTCACGATGAGACAGTATATGCCTGCTGAGCTTACTGATATAGCTGCCAAGTTCCAATAAAAGACCAGGGAAAGTATTCAGGCATGGTTAGGGCAGCTAAAAGATTGGGGGAAAGTGCGGGGGGTGGTGGCATTTTTCTCAGCGGGCATGAGGCAGAGAAAATGAGGAAGATCACGACCCGCTCTCCAGCAGTGCCTGCTTGGAGCTCGGGGAATTCAAGGTACTCTTCGCAGATAGATTGAGTTATTCTATCCCGCAGGGAGCCGTGACCCAAAGACGAGGATCTCCCTGAGCACATGGGACCCCGGAAATCTAAAGAGGAGGCATAACAAATTAGTAGGGAGTTGGGAATGAAACAGGCCATCTGTGCTCCTTCTTTGAAGGCCCTGATCAGGCCCCATTCATTGCAAGAATGAGAGACAAGGTACTCCAGTCCACTTCCAGTGCCTGATATCCATGTGGAACCCAGGTGTAGGACAAGACATTTATGATGTAAGAAAGTCCATTGCTGATCTGGGGAAAACTGACAAATCCTGGGAACTGGTATGAGCTAGAGGAAAGATCCAAGACAGAGGGGAAACTCAAGAAGGCAAAAGTCTATCCCAATTGACTGTTAATGGGTCCAGTAAAAGTAACCCGGAAGCAAAAGTGATTTGACCTCACTGCCTCCAGGACCCCACCTGAACCGTTAGGCTGGCAAGCCAACGCTGTGTTGGTTGGCCTATGTTAAGACTTAAACCCAAACAATAGTTCAGACCTGCCCCTACTACCCCAGTGCCTCACCTGCTGCAGCAGAGACCTCAGGGATACAATCCTATTCAGGTGAGTGCCTCTCACACCCCAGGAATAGGATGCAGTCCAAGACTGTCTCCAGCTGATGGCCACTGGGGGCAATCAGAGGCCCCAGGTGAGCTCACTATTCACTGCTCCCCCAGCAATAAGCAAACGATGATGGTTCCGGCTGACATCAGAGCTGAATGTACTCTAATACATGGTAACCCTCAGAATTTTTCTGGCCTCCCCAGCAGTGTACACAGCACTCCTCCAGGTAGAACCGCTCATGAAGAAACAGCATATCATGGAAAAATATTTCCCTTCCTATCAGTGGGTGGATTGAGAATATGTTCCTTTGACCCACCTCTGCCACGGTTCATATTCCCACTTTGACTAAGTGGCTTGTCCGTTTGCAGCAGAGACATACCACGTCTGCCAGCCCACTCTCTCTAGAAATAAGAGCTCTCCTGGGCCCTGCAGCACATGCACATCCTCCAAAATCACCCTATTCCCCAACAGTGGCCCCTGCAGCCTGTAGAGAGGAAATGGGGGGAAATTCCCCCAGATGCCTGATATACAGATGGTTTAGCGGGGCAATGTGCCCACATGGACTGCAGTCACTATTTAGCCCCACCCTGACACCATCTGGATGGAAACAGGAATGAACCACAGCAGCCAGAGGGCTAGGCTCAGAGCAGTTTAGCTGGTGATTGAGCGCTCATTAGTCCTGGCTGTCACCCCTCTGCACTGATAGTTGGGCTGTCCTAAGGGATTAGCCCCATGGCTTGGACAGCTGACAGCACTTGCATAAGCCCTTATGAGATCATGATATACTGAAAGACATTTGGGTTTGCCTGTGCGAGCCTGAGGCAGCCTTCACTTTTCCATGACCCAGCTCATACCCCCTGGCAATTAGGAAGCTGATGCCTAGCCCAGGTACAAGCCCTAGCAACTGACCCTTCAGTAGACACAGTAGATTGGGTGCATGGGAAGAATGCCCACTGTCGTGGTCAGATAGGATGGTGCATTGCCAAAGATGCCAGATTGCCTTTGAAATTCAGTTACTTGGTTAACGCAGTAACCACATGTCATGTGTATTCTAAACAACACCCAAGGCACTGTCAAAGAAGCCTGGGGCTGTCCACTAGAGTTCCCAACTGGTGAAGAATCAGGAAATTGATTATACTGCTCCCCTCACGCTGAGTGAGGGTCCTAGATACGCCCTGGTCTGTGTAGACCCTGCATCTGGCCTAACCCAAGCTTTCCCCTCTTGCTGTGCAAACCAGGCTGTTAGCCTTAGGGAAGTAGAGAAACTGAGTACCGCGTACGGATATTCTCATTGGAGAGACAGTGATGGGGGGGGTCACATTTTAAGGATCGCAATGTGCAAGATTGGGCAAAAACATAACATTGAGTGGAGGTTCCATCTCTCCTATAACCTGCAGGCAGCAGGGTTGGTAAAAAGGAAGAATGGAATATTAAAGCGGCGGATTAAATTACTCACAAGTAAAACTACCTTGGCCGGGTGGACTAAAGTACTATTCCAGGGTTTAATACATTTGAATTGATCAGCCAGCAGGGCCTGTTGTCCCATATGCCAGATGGGGAACCCCTACCAAGATATCTAATATGGTGTAGGTATGCAGGTCATGATAGGTAGCCACTATCCCAAATTTCACTGTGGACCAACATGCTATGCGGCACAGAACACCGAGCTCCATACACCTGAAAGAGGCATAATTTACTGGAATTTCCAATGGGACATCTCACTGAGATGGGCTGAGTTACTTTGTACCCCTAGGTGAAAGGGGACTGCTCCATTGCCCCTGGGACCCCTTTGTCCTGATGTAAGTCAGACCTGTTGAAATGCATTATACCTGGAATGGAGTAGGCACCATTGAACTGGGGGGAAAAGATGAAAGTCGTGGTCTGGCAAATCCTGTCCCCAGTTCATCTCCTCACGCCCAAGAGTGCTGCCTCCTTCAACTGGTTTGTACGGAATACACCACCAGGTCAAGTTGCTAAAGCTGCAGCCACACTAACATCTAAGGATCAGGCCACTCGCATAACTCTGATAGAAGGGGAAATAGAGTTATAGAAGTATAACTCTGATAGAAGGGGAAAACCTTCCCATACAAGTTCTTACTAAATATTTGTCTTTTTGACCTTCGACTTTCTGCGGTTCCTGTGGTGTCTGGTCGCAGGATGGGCAACGGATGGAAACACCTGTCTACCGTGGGCTCACTTGTATGCCCAACAAAGAAATCAATCCAACTATCGTGTATGTGGGCAGCTATCCCTCTCTAACTCCCTGTCAGGATTGCCATGGTGGGTATCACCACTCCAAAGAGGGGATTAGAAGCCACCAAAGCCACTAAGTCATTAAGGGAAACCAGCTGGGACTAGTACTCTTGATTCATCTGATATTATCAATACTGATCCAGAAAGCTGCCCTGTGGCACACACTTTCAATAACACTGTGCTTGGTATTTTTTTTTCTGTCAATCGAGTTATACTGGCAGATTATCAAACTGTTGCCTGGAAGCATCCTAAAAATACCACTGTCAGAGCCATGGATGGCTATGCTCAGACTTGGGGTAGGTTCACGTGGCTTACCCCACGTTATGGACATTTGAGCACTCGTGTACCCCTATGGTGGGAAAGGAAAAGGAACTCTAAACAGAACCAACCCACTTGTACCAGGTATATGAAATGAATATCACATAAAAAGATAGCAACTGGTGAAGGGAGGGACCATCAATATAGGGGTAGGGAATTTTTAAAAAAAGGGCTATCATGGGGTTGTATTAAATTATGTGTGTGAAACTTTTGAAAATTGTAAAGCACTAGAGAATTTAAAGAATCATTCAAGAAAAAAAAAAAGTAAGGAAAAAAAAAGGATAGCAACTGGTTTGGCACTGACTTGTGGGCTGCCGAGGTATTTATCGGGTATCCTTGACAGAGAAAACAATCGCTATGTGGAACAAATCTTTAGCTGTGGTTTCACCTACATGGTTGGGCCTCTGCACCCTGGGTTTCCCACTGTAACAAAAGTTGCCAACCTCCCTCTCCTCAAGGTCAGGTAGGCACATTCTGTTTTCTATGATATAATCATTCGGCCGCAATCTTTGTTCCCTCTATTGGCCTGGAGGACATTAGAGCACATAGAGAAACCCTTACTAAATTCACCCAGCAAGCCTTGAATGATAGCCAGCAAAGCCTGTCCTTCCTGAACACTGAAATGTCTATAATGAGAAAATCTGTCCTCCAAAATAAGATGGCCTTGGACATTACTACTGCCTCACAAGAAAGCGACTGTGCCGTTATCCAAACAGAATGCCGTGTGTTCATACCTGATGAGTCTGCTAATGTGTCATCTTTATTAAGTCGCATCAGGACACAAGTGAACACCCTGAGTGATCCGACCCCCAGCCTAGGCAACTTAATAAATCAGAGGTTCAGACCACAGGGCTCTTAGTGGAAAAACACCATTACTCATTTTAGGAATCATTATCTTAAGCTGTGTTTTTTCTTGCATGTGTCTATACTGTTGTATCTACCTCCAAGGCAGCCAGAGCGCCACCAAATGAGCCACCTTCATGCTACCGAAACCCCTTACTGACCCTGCTCAGGGCACATTGTGAAAAAGAGGAACTGTGTCAACGTGTAAGAGCTGGTCACGGTCCTGAGGTCCTGATTGAAAAAGGTCATCAAGAGGACATAACTGCAGGTTGACCCATGTGCTGTGCAATCACAGCCTTGCGAGATTAACGTGGTGCTGAGACTGACTACATCAGGACTGAATCCACGACTGAACCCCATTAAGGCCTCTAGATAAACAAGATTCTGGCGGGCATGTGAGAAGATCTTTTCTTGCAGCCACCCAAGACGAGCCTCCTATGTAAGTTCCCTGGCTTATTAAAACTACCACCTATTATTCTGGAGCGTGGTCTCCTCTTTCTTGGGTTTCTCCTTGCCCTCCGTGTATAGGGCTACTTTAAATCCCTCCCACACCTGCCCTGGTACTCCTGGGAACCAACAACATTCCAAATGTATAGAGCTGTGTCTGCTTAGCGGAAGCTAGGTCAAAGTGGAACTGAACTAAAAACCAGTCTGGGAACTGTAGTCTTTACTTTTATAACCTCTAGCTTGAAGAAGGACAAAGTTACAATAGAGGTGAATGACCCACTCTGCACTGTCTGCCTGTTCGGTCCATTATAATAATTCATAATAAATGCTTACTCTACAATCTGAATCTAACTATGTTTCCAGACTTGTATCTGCACTTTTCCCTTTATGGGACCTGTATTCTAGTGAAACTGCCTTTTAACTAGTCTGCACACACTCAAGAGTTTCCTGGAGCGCCTATTTCATATCTTTGTGATTTTGTTTTTTGGTTTGATACTTTTCTGTTACTTCGTTCCACTCAGATTCTAACCAACTTAAAAATACTTACTTTTTTTTTTTTTTTTTTTTTTGCGGTACGTGGGCCTCTCACTGTTGTGGCCTCTCCCACCGTGGAGCACAGGCTCTGGACGCGCAGGCTCAGCGGCCATGGCTCACGGGCCCAGCCGTTCCGCGGCATGTGGGATCTTCCCGGACCGGGGCACGAACCCGTGTCCCCTGCATCGGCAAGCGGACTCGCAACCACTGCGCCACCAGGGAAGCCCCAGAATACTTACTTTTAAGATAATGGATTAAATGTCATCTTATTTATCATTTCTTATTTAATTGTCCTAACAGAAAATATTTTATGACCTCAAGTTGTACAGATTGTTTATACCTCCATTAATAGAATTTATCATGTCTGCATTTCTCATGTAGATTTTATCTTCCTTATTAGTGTGAATTTCCTAAAATGCATCCTTGTATGAAAATGTGCTGAATGAATTTATAAAAATTATTAGGAACAGGCTATATTGTGGATGCATTAACTTTATTTGCTCTATAGTGTGAATACATGTATAAAAGCTAAACATTTATAAAGTAAGCAGCTCATGATACATGCTAGTGAATAATGTAATAATAATCTTTGAGTAGAACTCTTAAAACAATTCTTATTATTTAGATCCTGACTACTGCAACTGAACCAATAATCTAGAAGAGTATTAATGAAAGAAATAGGTTTTTTTTACTGTTTGATAAAAATATTTTTTAAATATTAAAAATTAAAATTTCTCAAATATTTGCATACTACCTACCAGTCATCATGAATTCTTCAGTGTGGAATTTAAGAACAAGTTTCTGCTAACTTATCATCCTGGTCACAACATCATGACTCTTCCCTGGTATATCAAAGTTAATCATGTTCCCTTATTTTATATTCCTATAGAATTATTTGTTACAATCATACCTGTTATGGAATAAAAGGCTGCCAACCAAATGAGAAAAAACAGAGGCTGTTTCTCCATCGATTGCTGTAGCAGGGAGTCAGCTACCATCACCTGAGCTTGGCAGAGACTCGAAGGCAGGCAGGGAGTGGGAAAGCTTTATAGTGAAAAAAAGAGAAGCCTTCACAAATGTTCTGATTAGAGGTTGTTAGCGTAGTGGAAAATGTACAATTAGCTTTCTCTGTTCTTTTTCTGAGTTGAAAACGAAGGCAAAAATATGGAATGTGGCAGCTGTTGACCAAGTCCTGATGGTTCTGAGCATGCTGTTGCAGAAGTTGTCACTTGGCTTCCTGGGCTTCTAGGTGAGCATTCTATTGTCATAGATCATCTTGCCATTGCCTATTTGTATATTCATTCTCTCACTGTTGTAATTAACATGTTCTAATTTCTCCCCCTTCCAACTTTCATTTCTTCAACCAACAAATATTTATGGAGCACCTAGTATATGAATGACACTGTCAGGCAGTGTCTATATAATGACAACCCTCATTTCATAGAGCTTACAGTTCACACAAATAGTGTGCCAATGTTTTTTCTTTAGCTGGCCAGGGAGGTGAGGGGGACTGGGGTTGAAGTATGGACTCAGATTTGACCTTGTAACTGGAAGTTAAAGATATGACACATCTAGTCAAGTAAAGGGCACTGGCCAAATGGGGAGCCCTCTGAACAGATAGATAGCCAACTTGAAGCCCGGCAACTAGTAAGGTTCTTTGTGCATTGGAGTCAACGCTAGATCATTCATATGGATACAGCATGGTGGCTTAAAATGAGACTGTTGAATTAAGTAGGGTCAGGTCATATTTGCAGAGAATTTAAAGAACTAGCTACTTAAAACAGAAGCAAATTTTAGAAAAGGGCTCACATTCAGATTGCGTGTGGCTAAATGGCATTCCCCTGCAGTGAGGAATAATAAGTCATGGTAAACCATGCTGGATACATTCCCTTTCTCAAACTCAAATGGTAGAGTCATTTTCAGATAAAGTTAAACACTTGGACCAGGAATATAAGAACTGACAAAAAAATATATTTTTTTCCACATGTAATGCCAAAGATATGTCCACGGATCCTTCCTGGAATTCTAACACTTGCTAATTTTATTCTTGATTCTACCTACGTTTCCCCCAAATACTGATGCCCTCAATCACAGCAACTCTTGGAGCTGCTGGAGCTGAAAAGGATGAGCAAACACTATATTACCAAATAAAATGGACACAATTTTTACATGATCCGATGGTGGGAATTAGGCTTACACTGAACTGCAATCATGCGGTAAGAAGTTCTAATCATTCAACAGCTAAATCCAAGTTCTGCCTACTAGAATCAGGCCATTTTGGTTCTGTAAATGTGCATGTGGGTAGAATACTATTAAAGAAATGAATGAAAAACTCATAGATAGGAAAAAGGAAAACAGAAAAAGAAAAAAATCACCGAAATCAATGCATCCACCAATGAAATACTGGGAAACTACTAAGAAGAATTAGGTACAAATATTTAAAAATTGTGGAAGAGGAATTTCTGGTATATGGCACAGAAGTTCTATTTTTACGCTATGCTGTAAGAAGCTTTACTCTGTGCATATACAACCTTCATTATTAAAACTATATTATGAAAAGAGAAAATATGTTTAAGAGGTATTTAAGTGATAAATGCTAACGGAAAAATATGCACAGAATGATCTCTTTTGTGTTAAAAAGGATATAAAATGTAGCTATGAATATATATATTGAATATACTCATATGAATATATATTTGAATATACATGTATATATATATAAACACAGATATGAATAGATATATACTTAAGTGGGCATTTAAAAAGGTCTGGGTTTCAAAAAATAAAAGCAAATTTAAAAAAAGTAAAAAAGTCTGGGAAAATGCAGAGCAAATTATGGATCATGGTTACACATGGGGAGTGAAAGAATGAAATAGGGATTAAGGGAACTGGGAATGGGTAATTTTTAAGTTATCTCTATCTTTGTATTATTTGGATAATGTTTAACAATGAGCACTAATGTTCTATAATTTAAAATAAGGAAATGTGTTAAATAGGCATATGAAGGAAAGACATAATGTGATTAATTAAGTAAAATTTCTGAGCAGAAAGAGAATACATCTATTTGAACAGACATCAGTGATACATTATAATGAGGTTTGGGACATAAAGAAAGTAAGGGATGAGGCCATGGTGAGATATTAAAGTCTATCATTTTGTAGAATTTCAAGTGTGTTTGTTAATTTTCTAATAGAAACAATTCTCCTAAGATATTATAATGATGTCTTCATCTTGAGAAAGGAAATCATTTCCCTGTGGTGTAACCTCATTTATGTTTTTGTTTATTTTATTTTTTAAAATACTCTTTAAAACTTTCATATATAAGAAGTGGTTGAAATAATTTACTGTTAGCATTTGACCTTGAACATAAGAATAAAACCCAAGATATGCTATCTCTACTTTGTACACAGGGAAACAAGTGATCATATTTTAGTTATTCTAAGGAAATGATGCCATGTAAATACCCTTTCTTTTTATAGAAAACTACTGTATATGGATTTTTTTGACATCTTACTATAAGCTCTGGTTGCTTTTGTAGTGAAAACCTAGCAATTCATCTGAAAGGTCATTCAGGACTGGCACAATAATTTCAGCTGATCAAATCAATTATTTATACAATGAACTACAGTATGGTTCCCTCTAGAAATTACCTTATTATAGCTACTCACTCCCACTGAACTCTAAGAAAAGTGACATTTTGAAATACAAAGCTTATTCTCTTCAGTGAGCTTAATACGTATCAGCATCTCTCTGTAGCTCTTTTCTCTATTGAATAGCTGTCAGTCAGCAAGAGAGGGCCCATTCCCTGAGCACACTGCACAGTGGGTTTTCTTGACATGATAGAAAATTTTCCAGTTGGCAAGAGTAAAGATTGAAGGAGGTAAAGCTTTGGACTCAGCATGAAAGGTAATAGAGCTATTAGCCAAATACCAATTCAGATGCTGGCACTGCCCAACCAGGCAGCTAAGAAGGAGGTTTAATGTCCCATGGGGCACAAATTTTAGGAAAGGGTTTGGCAGATTAAAGCATGCAAATAGAGAGGGGAACATCTTTAAAAGAGAGCTTTTGGTATGGAAATCAGTGTCGTTTTAAATTAACAATTATACTGAGTATATAGAGAAGGTTTTTGCACAAAGGGGACAAGATATTGTACTAGTACCCAGATAATGGTATAATTACAAAAAAAAAAAACTTCTGCTACCATGCACTCTAGGTATAATAAAATAATCATATCTATGACCTCGAGGACCCTTACATTTTACTATATTCTCTGGTGTTGTATTTTTATTATAACAAGACTGACCTGCCTAATAGAGGCACTATAATAATCAATAATATTCAGGAGAATTCTACATCTGTGCCTATTTAATTTTTATGCATAGGTGAAATTGGAGATTGCTCAAAAGACTTATATTTTTAAAATAATAATTTAAGAAACAAATGTTTAGACAGTCATCATAGCCCCATATCATGCTATAAGCAGGTATATCTTAGATGAGAAAAGACATTTTAAATGTGCTAAATCACATGACAAATTGGAGAGTGTATTAGTTATACAATGCTGTGCAAAAAATTTTACCTCAAAACTTAGCAGTTTAAAAAAACAAACCTGGGGCTTCCCCGGTGGCGCAGTGGTTGAGAGTCCGCCTGCCGATGCAGGCCACACGGGTTCGTGCCCCGGTCCGGGAGGATCCCACATGCTGCGGAGCGGCTGGGCCCGCGAGCCATGGGCGCTGAGCTTGCACGTCCGGAGCCTGTGCTCTGCAACGGGAGAGGCCACAACAGTAAGAGGCCCGCGTACCGCAAAACAAACAAACAAACAAACAAACCCTGTACTATTGCACCATTTCTTGTAGATCAGCAATCTGGACATAGCTCACCTGGTCCTACGGCTTAGTGTAGTCACAAGGCTGTAGTCAATGTGTTGGCTGGGATTGTAGCCATCTCAAGGCTCACACAGAGGAGAATGGGCTTCCAGTATCTCACATGGCTGTTAACAGGATTCAGTTCCTTGTGGGCTGTTGAACTGTGTAACTCAGTTTCCTGCTTACTGGTGGCTGGAGGCCACCTTTATTTCCCTGCCATGTGAGACTCAGGCCAGTTCACACCGTGTCGGCTGGCTTCCCTCAGAATGAATTGGCAAGGGAGCACAAGAAGGTAGCCACATTGTGTTTGTAACCTAATCTTAGAGTGGCATTCCATCAGTTTTGCAGTATTCTATCTGTAAGAAATAAGTAACTAGGTCCAGTCCACATGCAAGGACATGGATACCAAGAGGCAGGAATCATGGGGGCCATCTTGGAGCCTACCATAATGGTTTGGTAACCTAAGAATGGTTTCTAGTAGAATGGTGAATTTAACACCAGGAGGAACATTTGTATATCATTAGATAAAAGCAAATGGGTAAAAAAAAAGTATCAAATTCTTATCTTAATTTTTCTTAATTTCTTTTTCAAACTTGATTTTCTCTTATGCAATGAATATAAAATTATGAAGCTGAAATTGTAAAGAGCTTAAATCACTTAAGGAAGTTGTTTATATTGAGCAGTTCTCTACAACAATTTAAGAAAGAAAAACTTCAACTAGCCCTTACAGGTTATCACAAAAGATGTTCTTCAAAATGCAATTGTCTTGAATTTTAGACATGTTATACCTAGAGCTTAGAAAAGACCATGTGTCCAACTAGCTCAGTTTAACAAAAATCAGTGACAGTAATATCATGAATAAATATAGACACCATCCACAATTCATTGTCAAGCCTATGCCATCAGACCAGCAAATGCATCTACCTATATCTGTTTACATATTAGACATCACTGTTACCAGCCAAAATAATGTAAGCAAGCAAGGAAACAAAAACATGATACTCTGAAAACAATGAAAACAAAAAAAGCAACATATATTTATATACTCAAAATGTACAATTTTTTAATTGATTTTATTTTTATCTAATTTAAGCTATTTCAAATAAAAGATTTTGATAGAGATTCTTGACAAATAAGGGTCTATAACAGATTGTGTTGAAGAGAGGATTTTGGGGGGGTTTAGTCAGCACAAAGTAACATTTCTGTATGCTATTATGTTAAATAGTTAATACTTCTAGAGGTGAATTATTCATGCCACCAGAAAAGCAATAGAGATAAAGCTAACAGCCTGTTCCGATCACTATTATCTCTAACGGGTCTCCTGCTTCCATTACTGCCCACCTATAATCCTACTCAACATGGCGGCTAGAATGATCCTATTAAAGTTTATGTCAATAACACTTTTTTTCCGCCACAGTGGAGTAAGGTAAGAAGCCATTGGTTAAATCCTCCAATGGCTCATTTTACCACATGGAAGAATAAAAACCATTGAAGTGGTAACAAGAACCTGAAACACCTTTTGACAATCTGCTCCAGACACAGTGGCCTGTTGGCACTGTTGGCGCCTCTTTTTGCAGATGCCATTTGACCAGAACATCTACATAGAGTGAAGAGCAAGACATGAAAATACCTTTCATGGAAAAACATTCCAGGCAGATGAAGGAGGAAGTGTATAACCTTGAATTAATACAACCAACTAACAAAGTAAACACATGATAGGAGATTAGGGAAAATTAGAGTTACTGGGGGCAAGAGTTTTTTAAAAATCTAAAAGCTTCATTGAGATATAAATGAGATAAAATTAACTACATATATTTAAAGCATACAATTGGATAAGATTTGACATACATATTTCACTTCCTTTCCACCTGGATATCCAAATTTTTCAGCACAATTTGTTGAAAACATTTTGTCCACCAATAAAATGTCTTAGAACATTTTTAAAAGTCAGTTA
Source organism: Globicephala melas (assembly GCF_963455315.2). NCBI lineage: Eukaryota > Metazoa > Chordata > Mammalia > Artiodactyla > Delphinidae > Globicephala > Globicephala melas. The sequence goes on from NC_083318.1 coordinate 11,701,997, forward strand.
GTCATATAAGTGTACGTCTGTTTCATGAATCTCTTCTCTTTCATTGATCAACTTGTCTATTTTGATGCCAATACCACTGTGTGTTGATTACCATAGCTTTATAATATATCTTGAAATCAGATAATGTTAGCCTCTTGCATTAGTTTCTATTGCTGCTGTAATTTAGTCACTTAAATCAACAAGAATTTATGATCTTAGAGTTCTGGAGGTCACAAGTCTGAAGTATCAGTGGGCTAAAATCAAAGCATTAGCAGAGCTGTATTCCTTTCTAGAGGCATCAAGGGAAAATCAATTTTCTTGACTTTTACAACGTCTGTAGATCTTCATTTCTCTTTATCAGTATAGGTCTCCCTTTTCTGTTCTCTGTCTGGCAAACACTAGAGTTCTCGTCCTCCCCCAAATCTCAACTTTATCAGCTCAACTTAAGCTGACTTCCGGGCTTCATTTGTGTTCTCCCTCCAAGTGCTAGAACCTGGAAACTCTATAGATAGCATCCTGGGGCAACTCCAGGGTCCCCTCATTTGTTTTACCCTCTATCAGTGATCAATGTCCTCTGTTGGATGTTATCCAGTATTTGAAAAAAATCATTTTATATTCTTTATGCAGTATTTATTTGTTTAAAGAAGACGAATCTAGCCATTCTATTTCACCTTGGCTTAAAAAAAAATCTGTTTATACCTTCTTCATAGTTTTTATCTAGTTTTCATCTAGTCCCTTTCTACTCAATCAACTAAAGGGAACTGTCAGAGTTATACTATTTATGATTTAAGATCTATTCTATGGTTTTGAGTCCCCCAAAGGCTAGATATCCCAAACATATTGCCAATTTCTCTAAGCAATATTGCCCATTTCTAGCCATCATCATCTGACAGATTCATGCTTTTGCAACGTGATCTTTTAGTCTTTTTTAAAATTGTTCTTATACACATAACACTCTATGCCCAATAATAACAAAATACTTGATATAGTTTGAACACCCTTGCCTATTTAAAGCTTTATCTTGTGCTCCTAACTTCACTGCCAATATAAACATCTTCTCAACCTTGGTTTCCTGATTACTTAACACATACTTACTTCTTTAAGAAAGAGTTCCTATGGCCACTTCTATTTGAATTGACCACTATCTCCAGAGCAAAGTACTTGTTACAAAATAGGTTTCAAACAAGCTTTAAATTAAAAAAAAGAAAAATTGTTGAATGACTGAACAAATAATTGGATATGCTCATTCCCAATCAGACACTGAGTAAAATGCAATAATCCTTATTAGTAACTCTACAAGGGTTATGATGAAAAAATATAAATAGGTACTTTCTCAATATGATATAATCATTGAATATATTAACAAATTGAGACAAACTATATGAAATTTATAATATGTGAATTTAGGTAATCCAAAATTGACCCTTGCTCTATCTGATAAGGGCATTTTCAGTGAACAATCGATAATGTACACATATTTGTGTACAACGTTTAAAAATTTTATATACTTAACACAAGAAAATAAATTTTGATAAACAAATTTGTGTAAAAGTGATTTTAAATTATTATATTTTTATCAATTCAACTTCTACAGGTGTGTCATGCCCATTGTCTATGGGTAAAAACATATTTGTTAAATATACACATAAATAAGAAAAAAGAGGATCAGTTGAATTTTTTTACTTTTTTAAATTTTCTTTTGAATTTTCTTTTATTTTTTTATACAGCAGGTTCTTATTAGTCATCAATTTTATACACATCATTGTATACATATCAATCCCAATCGCCCAATTCATCACACCACCACCACCCCCGACGCTTTCCCCCCTTGATGTCCATATGTTTGTTCTCCACATCTGTGTCTCAATTTCTGCCCTGCAAACCGGTTCATCTGTACCATTTTTCTAGGTTCCACATATATGCGTTAATATACAATATTTGTTTTTCTCTTTCTGACTTACTTCACTCTGTATGACAGTCTCTAGATCCATGCACGTCTCAACAAATGACACAATTTCGTTTCTTTTTATGGCTGAGTAATATTCTATTGTATTCTATTGTACCACAACTTCTTTATCTGTTCATCTGTCGATGGGCATTTAGGTTGCTTCCATGACCTGGCTATTGTAAACAGTGCTGCAGTGAACATTGGGGTGCATGTGTCTTTTTGAATTATGGTTTTCTCTGGGTATATGCTCAGTAGTGGGATTGCTGGATCATATGGTAATTTTACTTTTAGTTTTTTAAGGAACCTACATACTGTTCTCCATAGTGGCTGTATCAACTTACATTCCCACCAACAGTGCAAGAGGGTTCCCTTTTCTCCACACCCTCTCCAGCATTTGTTGTTTGTAGATTTTCTGATGACGCCAATTCTAACTGGTGTGAGGTGGTACCTCATTGTAGTTTTGATTTGCATTTGTTTAATAATTAGTGATGTTGAGCAGCTTTGCATGTGCTTCTTGGCCATCTGCATGTCTTCTTTGGAAAAATGTCTATTTAGGTCTTCAGCCCATTTTTGGATTGGGTTGTTTGTTTTTTTAATGTTGAGCTGCATAAGCTGTTTATATTGTTTGGAGATTAATCCTTTGTCCGTTGATTCATTTTCAAATATTTTCTCCCATTCTGAGGGTTGTCTTTTCGTCTTCTTTATGGTTTTCTTTGCTGTGCAAAGCTTTGAAGTTTCATTAGGTCCCATTTGTTTATTTTTGTTCTTATTTCCAATAGTCTAGGAGGTGGATCAAAAAAGATCTTGCTGTGATTTATGTCAAAGAGTGTTCTTTCTATGTTTTCCTCTAAGAGTTTTAAAGTGTCTAGTCTTACATTTAGGTCTTGAATACATTTTGAGTTTATTTTTGTGTATGGTGTTAGGGAGTGTTCTAATTTCATTATTTTACATGTAGCTGTCCAGTTTTCCCAGCATCACTTATTGAAGAGACTGTCTTTTCTCCACTGTATATCCTTGCCTCCTTTGTCATAGATTAGTTGACCATACGTGCGTGGGTTTACCTCTGGGCTTTCTATCTTGTTCCATTGATCTATGTTTCTGTTTTTGTGCCAGTACCATATTGTCTTGATTACTGTAGCTTTGTAGTATAGTCTGAAGTCAGAGTGTCTGATTCCTCCAGCTCCGTTTTTTTCCCACAAGACTGCTTTGGCTATTCGGGGTCTTTTGTGTCTCCATACAAATTTTAAGATTTTTTGTTCTAGTTCTGTAAAAAATGCCATTGGTAACTTGATAGGGATTGCATTGAATCTGTAGATTGCTTTGGGTAGTAGAGTCATTTTCACAATATTGATTCTTCCAATCGAAGAACATGGTATATCTCTCCATCTGTTCGTATCAGCTTTAATTTCTTTCATCAGTGTCTTATAGTTTTCTGCATACAAGTCTTTTGTCTCCCTAGGTAAGTTTATTCCTAGGTATTTTATTCTTTTTGTTGCAATGGTAAATGGGAGTGTTTCCTTAATTTCTCTTTCAGATTGTTCATCATTAGTTTATAGGAATGCAAGAGATTTCTGTGCATTAATTTTATATCCTGCAACTTTACCAAATTCATTGATTAGCTCTAGTAGTTTTCTGGTGGTATCTTTAGGATTCTCTATGTATAGTATCATGTCATCTGCAAACAGTGACAGCTTTACTTCTTCTTTTCCAATTTGTATTCCATTTATTTCTTTTTCTTCCCTGACTGCTGTGGCTAGGACTTCCAAAACTATGTTGAATAATAGTGGTGAGAGTGGACATCCTTGTCTTCCTCCTGATCGTAGAGGAAATGCTTTCAGTTTTTCACCATTAAGAATGATGTTTGCTGTGGCTTTGTCATATATGGCCTTTAACATGTTGAGGTAGGTTCCCTCTATGCCCACTTTCTGGAGAGTTTTTATCATAAATGGGTGCTGAATTTTGTCAAAAGGTTTTTCTGCATCTATTGAGGTGATCATATGGTTTTTATTCTTCAACTTGTTAATATGGTGTATCACATTGATTGATTTGCGTATATTGAAGAATCCTTGCATTCCTGGGATAAATCCCACTTGACCATGGTGTATGATCCTTTTAATGTGTTGTTGGATTCTGTTTGCTAGTATTTTGTTGAGGATTTTTGCATCTATATTCATCAGTGATATTGGTCTGTAATTTTCTTTTTTTTTTTTTGTACTATCTTTATCTGGTTTTGGTATCGGGGTGATGGTGGCCTCATAGAATGAGTTTGGGAGTGTTCCTTCCTCTGCAACTTTTTGGAAGAGTTTGAGTAGGATGGGTGTTAGCTCTTCTCAAAATATTTGATAGAATTCACCAGTGAAGCATCTGGTCCTGGACTTTTGTTTGTTGGAAGAATTTTAATCAGAGTTTCAATTTCATTACTTGTGATAGGTCTGTTCATATTTTCTATTTCTTCCTGGTTCAGTCTTGGAAGGTTATACCTCTCTAAGAATTTGTTCATTTCTTCCAGATTGTCCATTTTATTGGCATAGAGTTGCTTGTAGTAGTGTCTTAGGACGCTTTGTATTTCTGCGGTGTCTCTTGTAACTTCTCCTTTTTCATTTCTAATTTTATTGATTTGAGTCTTCTCCCCTTTTTTTCTTGATGAGTCTGGCTAATGGTTTATCAATTTTGTTTATCTTCTCAAAGAACCAGCTTTTAGTTTTATTGATCTTTGCTATTGTTTTCTTTGTTTATTTCTGCTGTGATCTTTATGATTTCTTTCCTTCTTCTAACTTCAGTTTTGTTTGTTCTTCTTTCTCTAGTTCCTTTAGGTGTAAGGTTAGATTGTTTATTTGAGATTTTTCTTATTTCTTGAGGTAGGCTTGTATAGCTATAAACTTCCCTCTTAGAACTGCTGTTGCTGCATCCCATAGGTTTTGGATCATCGTGTTTTCATTGTCATTTGCCTCTAGGTATTTTTGATTTTCTCTTTGATTTCTTCAGTGATCTCTTGGTTATTTAGTAACGTATTGTTTAGCCTCCATGTGTTTTTGTTTTTGTATGTTTTTTTCCCTGTAATTCACTTCTAATCTCATAGTGTTGTGGTCAGAAAAGATGCCTCATATGATTTCAGTTTTCTTAAAATTTACTGAGGCTTGATTTGTGACCCATAATGTGATCTATCCTGGAGAAGGTTCCATGCACACTTGAGAAGAAAGTGTAATTTGCTGTTTTGGGATGGAATGTCCTATAAATATCAATTAAATCTATCTGGTCTATTGTGTTATTTAAAGCTTCTGTTTCCTTATTTATTTTCATTTTGGATGATCTGTCCATTGGTGTAAATGAGGTGTTAAAGTCCCCCACTATTATTGTGTTACTGTCGATTTCCTTTTTTACAGCTGTTAGCAGTCGCCTTATGTATTGAGGTGCTCCTATGTTGGGTGCATATGTATTTATAATTGTTATATCTTCCTCTTGGATTGCTCCCTTGATCATTATGTAGTGTCCTTCCTTGTCTCTTGTAACATTCTTTATTTTAAAGTCTATTTTATCTGATACGAGTATTGCTACTCCAGCTTTCTTTTGATTTCCATTTGCATGGAATATATTTTTCCATCCCTTCAGTTTCAGTCTGTATGTGTCCCTAGGTCTGGAGTGGGTCTCTTGTAGACCTCATATATATGGGTCTTGTTTTTGTATCCATTCAGCAAGCCTGTGTCTTTTGGTTGGAGCATTTAATCCATTTACGTTTAAGGTAATTATCGATATGTATGTTCCTATAACCATTTTCTTAATTGTTTTGGGTTTGTTTTTGTAGTTCCTTTTCTTCTCTTGTGTTCCTCACTTAGAGAAGTTCCATTAGCATTTGTTGTAGAGCTGGTTTGGTGGTGCTGAATTCTCTTAACTTTGCTTGTTTGTAAAGCTTTTGATTTCTCCATCAAATCTGAATAAGATTCTTGCTCTGTAGAGTAATCTTGGTTGTATGTTCTTCCCTTTCATCACTTTAAGTATATCATGCCACTCCCATCTGGCTTGTACAGTTTCTGCTGAGAAATCAGCTGTTAACCTTATGGGAGTTCCCTTGTATGTTATTTGTCATTTTTCCCTTGCTGCTTTCAATGATTTTTCTTTGTCTTTAATTTTTGCCAATTTGATTACTATATTTCTCAGTGTGTTTCTCCTTGGGTTTATCCTGTATGGGACTCTCTACGCTTCCTGGACTTGGTTGGCTATTTCCTTTCCCATTTTAGGGAAATTTTTGACTATAATCTCTTCAAATATTTTCTCAGGGCATTTCTCTCTCTCTTCTCCTTCTTGGACCCTTATAATGCAGATGTTGTTGCGTTTAATGTTGTCCCAGAGGTCTCTTATGCTGTCTTCATTTCTTTTCATTCTTTTTTCTTTATTCTGTTCCGCAGCAGTGAATTCTACCATTCTGTCTTCCAGGTCACTTATCCGTTCTTCTGCCTCAGTTATTCTGCTATTGATTCCTTCTAGTGTAGTTTTAATTTGAGTTATTGTATTGTTCATCTCTGTTTGTTTGTTCTTTAATTCTTCTAGGCCTTTGTTAAACATTTCTTGCATCTTCTCGATCTTTGCCTCCATTGTTTTTCCGAGGTCTTGGATCATCTTCACTATCATTATTCTGAATTCTTTTTTGGGAAGGTTGCCTATCTCCACTTCATTTAGCTGTTTTCCTGGGGTTTTATCTTGTTCCTTCATCGGGTACATAGCCCTCTGGCTTTTCATCTTGTCTATCTTTCTGTGAATGTGGTTTTTGTTCCACAGGCTGCAGGATTGTAGTTCTTCTTGCTTCTGCTCTGAATTTCCTTTTAGAAATTTTTGTAAGCAATTTGTTTGCTAAACAAATATTTCTAGAGAGAGAGCTCTTTAGTACATGTATAAAAGTATTTTCCAATGAATAACAGGATAAATTTCAGTGTTGCAAAATACAAATTTAAGACAGTAATTAATATTTACATGCCTACCATTCTCTGTAGAATTAGCATATGTCTTTTTTGAATAATAATCATCATATCTACCCTTGCTGATGGTGTTCTTTAAAATAAATAGTATTATGGGGGATGCCCTGATATTCAACATGGAATTGTCATTAGGTATTGGTTAGAAATATACATGTGAATTATACAGGTCCAGCGTGTATAAGAAATAGTTTGATGAAGGATACCAAACATTAGAAATAGTCTCTTAAAAACAAACAAACTATTAGTATCTATTATGTTTATCAATGACAATATTAACATGATTTATAATATCATCTTCTGGATAATGGTGAAGAATCAGGGTATCATCAGAAAGCTGCTTAAAAAATGATTTGTACACAGGTCAGAATTTTCATCATCAGAAAGTCTACAAGTAATCAATGCTGGAGAGGGTGTGGAGAAAAAGGAACCCTCCTACACTGTTGGTGGGACTGTAAATTGGTACACCCACTATGGAGAACAGTATGGAGGTTCCTTAAATAACTGAAAATAAAACTACCATATAACCCAGCAATCCCACTCCTGGGCATATATCCATAGAAAACTATAATTCTAAAAGATACATGCATCTCAATGTTCATAGCAGCACTATTTACAATAGCCAAGACATGGAAGCAACCTAAATGTCCACTGACAGATGAATAGGTAAAGAAGAACTATATATATATATATATATATATATATATATATATACAAACACACACACACACACAATGGAATATTACTCAGCCATAAGAAAGAATGAAATAATGCCATTTGCAGCAACATGGATGGACATAGAGTTTATCATACTAAGTAAGCCAGACAGAGAAAGACAAATATATTATATCACTTATATGTTGAATCCAAAAAAACTGATACAAATTAACTTATTTACAAAACAGTAATAGACCCACAGACATAAAAACAAACTTATGGTTACCAAAAGTGGGAGGAGGTGTACACTTTGCTGTACACTTGAAGCTAACACAATGTTGTAAGTCAACTATACTTCAGTAAAAAAAAAATTTTAAGTAAAAAAAATTATTTGTAAACTATATACCCCTAAAATATAAGGGTAAAATAAAAATAGCATAAAATGTCCCCTTTACTGATTGTTCACATTATTTTTATGAACACATAATTACCTAGTATTTAATATTTTTTGTTTCATAAATTTTTTTTTCTTTTTGAGTTGTATCAAACGCAGCTATGTAACATTCACTACCCATGAGGAATGCTGTAGCAAAAAACAAGAATGCATTACTGTAAATATACAGTATTAAATGTTTCAATTTGATTTTGTTACTTTTATGATCATGTAACTGGAAAAAAACTTATAAAAATTGTTAGATTTGCTTTAACAATTTGAGAAGAATTTTTTATACACATAATATAGGTTATTACAGATTCTTGCAGAACTGAAATGGTTGAAGAAGATTCTCTCTTTTAAGGTAAAAAACCATGTCAACAATCTGAAAATATAAATTTCAACCAAATATTGACTGAATTGGGTCAAACTCTGAATTTTTGAAACTGAAAGAATTTTATTCTATTAGAAATTTGCAGGCAATTTTGTTTTGTAAGTAGTTTCAAAGAACAGTTAATGCATGTGTATAAGTATGCAATTATTCTAATTTTCCTAAATTATAGTAAAAATGATTTAGTTACCTTGTTTACTTTTATAATTATTAGAGAGAAATGTAACTTCAAATTCTGCTGACAATCTATCACCTTGAATCTCCTAGTCTGGTACACAAATAAATATTTTTGCACCTTTCTTTAATTTTTTAAGCATTTTGGGGGCAAAAACCTGAATTAAATTAAGAAGACTATGTTTTTGTGCTATAATCTAGAATTTAAAACAATTGAATTAGACATTTAATTTATTCAGTTGTCAAGTTCAGATTTATTCACCTGAATGGACTGTTTTCACCCAGTTTTCTCTTAGAGAAGCGTAAAAACAAAAATCCCCAAATAGTGTTTTATAAAGAGTAATTAATTTATAATTTTCTTCTATAAAATTTATTAGATAGTCTTACCCTCCACCCTGTGGCTTTTGCTAATGCCAACACCACTATTTAAGAATTGTTAAATAGAAAGCAGATAATTAGTTCCCATTTCATCTATTAAAAAGGATCTGAATTTAACTTCTAAGTTATCACATTACTGTCACATTTACTTTTAATTAAGCATTTTATGCTAACTCTGATTTCATAGCTTTCTGTTATTAGCATACCAATGTTAGTCAATAACACGTTCATAATTCTCTTCAAAGGACTAAGTTAGACTGTCCATGGACTAATGAGTAGTAAAAAAAAAAATCATGCAATTTCAGTTGCCACAAGCCTTCCTACAACTTACGCATTTCTGGAATAGAAACGATTAGGAAGCTCTTTTGTATTAGATGAATCATGAAGTCTGAAATAATCAAATGGATACTTACAGAGAAAGTCCTATAAAATTAGGAAATAATGGGATATTCATTTAAAACTTAAGCTGTTGATTTAGGAATGGTTATTTAACACTTAAAATTATGTGAAAAATAAATAATAAAGAAGGTTCTAAAGAGAAGTATTTGTCTTAGAGTTTGGCTGAACATGATTTATGAAATGTGACTTGTTCAATCAAGTCATTTTATCCTATTAAAGTTTTTGTCTAGGTAATTGGTTTTCCAACTCCTAAAGTTTTATTTTCTAGGCTTTTTTTTTTTTAATAATAATGTAAGTGGTTTTTGTTTGTTTCCTATAAAAGAATGCCACAGAGATCAGAATGTTTCCTCCCTGAAGTCCACGGCAGCACTTTCAATTTCCAGTATCAGATCTTGACATAGTTAGTTTGGGTTATAAGTAAACCCAAGAAATTTCTCCTCCTTGGTACAATTTCATCCATGTAACATGTGAGACAGACCAATCCTTGACTCGATGATGATCTTCTTACCTTGTCTTTAATGTGTCTGTTTTACTCACTCATTGATCGTTGAATATTACTTCACAGTAGAAGGGGATTAAGTGGAAATTTTTCCAGCAAAACATTTCACAAAACACCTTTTCACTTATCTTTTACAATAAACCAGTTAGAAAATAGATATTTCATGAAGACTCCAAGAAAAGAAGCCCTCTTTATAATACATTCTCATATCAGCTAGGCAAAAAAAAAAAAAAAAAAAGAAGGGTCTCTATATGTTCTGTCAAAGTAAAACTAAGTCTAAGACAACATTTTAAAAAGTATGTTTATCCATAAAATTGAGACAAGAGAACCCATCTGCCATTACTTAAGTTTCAGGAGGGAAAGGAGACTTAACATTTTATAGAGTGAAAAGACAAACCTGAGATAGTCTCTGCTTGGCAAGTATTCTATTAAGTTGGGATCTTTGGTAGTGCAGGCTACTTCCTTCAGTCACATTTGGCAGTCCTTGGTTGTCTGCACGCACCCATGGGAACATTTTGGGATATTTCAAAAAAGGGAAGATCGTTCAATGTGAGGGGTTATTGGACAGTGCAGATATTGAATAATATCTTCCAGACCGAGAAGGAAAATATCCTTCAAAAAACAAAGCAGGCAACTTCATAAAGTGCAATTATGAACTTTGTTGTGGGAGAACTGCGTACAGGAATTCGGGCATATGATCCAGAGGCCTTCTCAGCTGCACTCCACACCGCCAAAAGGGGCACAGGGGGGATTTAAAGCTGCCAAAGAGTAGAATCTGACTACTAAAGGGGAAGCGTGTCTGCACCGTCAGGAACTGTTGTTTTTTTCTACCCCTGAGTGTCTCCATGACCATTATTCCTTGTGGGCCAGTAACCATCAGCATAAGCAAAAAGGCATTCTTCCAGTTTTCCTATCAGATAAAGGCAAGGGTAGAGGGACTTACCTGGCTTCGGTGCATTCCTCGTGAGTAGGCTAAAGCTCAGATACAGGGAAAAGGGAGTGGGTAGACCTGCTGGCATAAGATAGAGCTGACAGAATGGAGTCAGTGTGGTTCAGGCACACAGGGATGGAGAGTTTTCTGCGGCCAGCTATTTCCTAGAACAGTTAAGGTCATTAGAGTGTTTTGTGTTTGTTTGTTTGGTTTTGTGGTTAGACTGTCATACTCATAAAGGTCCTTATTGGAAGGATAGCTATGATGGCAAGCAGATTCTCAATACAGCTGCATTTTCTTTCCAAGCATTCTTCTTTAGGGACAGTACTGCACCATGTCTAGCTCTAAAGGTAGCCCATATTAAAGTCATCAATGGTCAGTTTCTTGTAAAAGGGGGACCTTATTCGAGTAAATGCAGGATTTGTAAAAGGATGAAAACAGACACTCTAGAGGACTCCCAGTTTTCTCCTTGCCTTCTACCATTGCCACGTTTTCTTTCTTGGTTGTGATCTACCTCTCCTGCCCTGTGAACTTTTACTGGCTGATAATTCTCCTAGGCTGGCAAAAATAGTTTCCAGAAAATACTCTTATGATGGTTTTCAGCATCGTAACAATGATCCCCAGTAAAGGGCAAGAGATTAGGACTGATTTTCACCTGCAAGTTTCAGCTAAAGTCAAAAACTGCTGCTTAAACCAAAACCACAAAAACAAGTATTTAACTTTCCCTGTGCTGTTAAACCCTGACCCTGCTTCAGCTCTGGGTCTTCAGGTGCTCCCAGGTGTACATCAGCTGAATAACCCTTTTAACCTCTATTTGAGTTACTAAAATAAATTTCTTTCTGATAGGTATGTAAATTCTGTCCTGTCCTTCGGGTAGAGATTTTAATTGACTTTCTCCCCACTATGGAAAAAAAAAAAGTTTTATTCCCATATGCAATTCATCTCAACATTCCTTTACTTCATATATATTTGTGCTGCTTTGACTTTTTCTTTGATTATAACATCTGCCTGTTCTCTCATTATATGAGTAAAATAAGTAAGTTAATATGTGTTCATTATTATGTTGTATGCAAGTCGTGATTTTATCTTTTTCTTGAAAATTATCTTTTAACATCTCTTTGTGACCTTTTAAAATATATCAGAACAGTTCCTGAATACATAAAAAGTCTTATTTCTTTAAATGCATTTAAAAGATCACTTCATGTATGAAATTCTTGTACAAAAAGCAAGGATGGGAAACAAAGTATGAATGTTTATGTCAGAGCTTATTAGGTTGATAGAGATAAGCACGCAAAGGGACAGAGTATGTTCCAGTAAGTGGTGGCTTTCAGATGCTCTGAGTTGTATTTATTGATTCTCTAAAAATTAAAGACGGGAAATGGATAGTTGAGTAAATAAAACTGCTGCATCCAAATAGTCCATCATCATGCAAAACAGATAAATACAATATACAGGGAGGGAGTTCATTATAGTTCTACCGCATGTAACAGCTGTGAAGAAAAAAACAGTTGTGACCAGAGTGGACAGAAAAAGATAAAGACCTGCCGGAGAGCTCGTGCTGAGCAGCAAAAAAGTTAGGATGGGAAAGGAATCTGTTCCAACTATATCACACTCATATCTCCATTGGGCACTATTTCTCCTTCCAATATAAAATGCCCATCACAGGGAAATATGATCACCCATTGTCAGAGTCTACTTGTGCTCTCGAATAGCAATTTTTCCTTTTCTGCTAAACCCTAAGTAAGTACTAAGCTAACAGTTGTTAGGTACTTTTTGCACTTTTTGTAATCCGAAAAGTCTTTCCAACTCCTAAAGTTTCATAGCCGTGGGGAAGTATTAAAATGTTGAATCTTAGATCTATGTACTAAAGGTTAGCCTGTTGTGGAACTGATTGCTAAAGATTTTCCCATGGTTTGCGTGGAAGAGTTTCCTCATTTTGATGCTGTCCTCAGAGTATGTCCTCAGAATTTGCTTCAGCATACAAATAGAGTTTGTATTATTCTTACAAACACTGAAGATTTATATTAAACTATTCGACATCAAGGGATGTCTGTTATTAGCTAAGAGTGTAAACGTCTACGATTTGAGATAGAACAGGAGTAAATAGGGAAAGGTTACAGGAAAGGAAAGAAAAAGAACAAGTTTAAAAGGAAGGAATTTAGTAGAATATAGAGGATATTAACAACGAACACAGTGACAACAACACACCAGCAAGAAAGCATGTATTGATTCATAGCTTATCTCAAATTATAATTAATTTGCTCTGGTTTGCAATAAAATGCTAAAATACATATTAGAAGGCCAGGTTTCTATTCCAGTTTTATTGCTTATTGGCTATGTTATTTTTAACACATCACACACACACTTTTAAGTACTGTCTCTTCAGTAGTAAATACTAAGGTTGAATTGAGTAATTTCCGAAGTTAAAGAGTGGCATTAACTATGATAAAGTTTTTATCTACTTGTGATAAAATTAGAAAAGCAGTATACTTTATTTCCAATAAAATTAAATATGTTAAATTTAAGAAGTTGTCTCCGATTATGAAAGTGTATCTTCCATATTATATTGAGGTTATATAATTGAGGAATAGGTTTGGCTGCATGTTAAGTTTGAGATATTTATGAGATATGTTAGTGGGGCTGTCAGTGTGTAGAAGGACACAGGGTTTAGTCATAAATCACACAGTTTTCAATTCCTTGCTCCTATTCAGTTTTCTTTATCCAACCAGTGCTCTGAAATGGGTCCATCCAATTGGCTCTTAGACCTAAAATTTGGATAATCCACAAATAGAAGGGAGAGTTATTAAGGAATACAGGAATACTATATATTCTTTTTTCGTGTTCATCTGTGAACCTACATGTGGTAGATATAGGATGTTTGTTGGTTGGCTGGATTTTCATGAATAGATGATTTTACACTTCTAATTAGAGGACACTATATTAACCTAGTTCACTGAGACCTGAAGACAGTGAATCCTTCCTTTGCTTTCAAGGTCACTCCAGAACTCTATTCAAATTCCACAAGTGGTGATAAATACGCTTTTGACAATTTCACTCCCTATATTCCATTTGGTGTCTATCCTGAGTAAAAGAGAAGAGAGAAAATATTCTGAAGAGTGAAAACAAACTGGCATCAGATGTCTGTCCCAAGGCATGAAGAATTAATGTTCTCTCCTTTTCTGTTCTTAAACACAATAGCTAGATTCCATTGCTACTTAAACGACTCCTGTGTGAGAATTACCATCTCTTTGCTTTCTACCTCATATAACCAACCATTAATTCAACAATTATCTACTCTGCCCCTATTATGTTTTCGCCAGTATGCTAAACATAGATGAGGCAACAATAGGAACTCTGTAAGTTTTCAAGGACCCTGGAGTCTAGTGTGAGACATAGGCATAGTAAAAACTAAGACCTGTCGTAGGTAGCCTTTAGCCATTAGAATTAATTACTGCAGAAATACCTGGGAGGAATGTTTATTTGACACACATTGTACTCATTCTCAGAATTCCTCTATTACCTATCTCCTGGTTTTTCTTTCTTAGTGAAACATGAAACAAATCACCCATCCAGGTCTAGATTTGGATGAAATCTCCTACCACAGGGTGGTGCTTGGCTAACCTCTGAGGGGCAAGAGGATGTAATCTGGAATGTAAGCTTCCTATGACATACTTAGACTAAGGCAAAAGAGGGATCAGAAAGGACCGGAGCTGGTTTACCGCCCCCAACCCCTTCTCCTCTATGGAATACTGCTAGGTGTAATTTTCTGGCACAAACTTTCCAGATCAGCTTACATGCTGAGCAAACATACCCGAAAAACCGCTTCCTGTGCCTTTTTGAAGCTCATACTGAAGCAGTACCCAGGCAGGTAAGGTTATAGCACTGTATCGCTGCATTTATCTCCTTCCTTCTTTTCGCCTCACCCTCACCACCCCAGCATTGCAACTCCCAAAGTATTAACACTTTAAACTCTGCCTCTGGCTCTGCTTCTAGAACACGTGGGTGATTACATGTGGTTAACTTTGCTTAGGGATAATCATGGTTTTACCACATAGGGAACAAACTAATGTTCGGCCTAAAAGCCAAATAAAAAAAATATTATATCAGCATCATTTTTAATCCAAAGAAGAATCCAATTCTTATAAAATCAGCAGTGAGTCATATTCAAACAGCATTTTTAGTAGGCCTCAATTAGGGGACAAATCACATCACAGGCCATATCTCTGCACGTTCTTACAAGGTTGTATTTTGCACAACAGCCACATTTAGGAATTGAGTAGAGTATAAAACCCAGCCTCAATCATATTTGCTCATCAAGCCATTAGTTCTGGTTTGGAGCAACATCTTCTCAGATATATTTCATTAAATACACTTGATATGGGAGGCTGGAAGACCTGTCTATGGGATCTCCTTCTATCCATCTATACTGTTATAGGAAAAATTAAATTTGAAATTATTATGACAAATAATTCCAAAGGGAAAAGAAGTCATACGATCTGTAGTCAAAATTTGACTTAAGATATTTGTAAGATAGTCAACTGAAGTGAAAATAACTTGAGTTATTGAAGACTGTAGCCCCATACTTTAGTGAGAAAAAGGATGAAAGCAAAGGAGAGAGCCTTTTCATCAAAATTTGATTGCTCAATTCTCCTTAAAAGTCCTATTTCTAATGCTTACCAATACACACAGTTTATCAGAGAATGTCTGACATATAACAAATACTTAATTGGATAAACAAGTAAATGTTCACAGAACAACAGTCTATATAGTCCACTAAATAATGCAATATTT
Source organism: Globicephala melas (assembly GCF_963455315.2). NCBI lineage: Eukaryota > Metazoa > Chordata > Mammalia > Artiodactyla > Delphinidae > Globicephala > Globicephala melas. Next base: position 11,717,544 of record NC_083318.1, read on the forward strand.
TTACAGGGAAGGACTAGTTTTGTGGCATATCTTACCAATCAATAAAAATTGCAACAACCTCTGATAAAGTTTTTAATAATGTCAAAAGACAAAACTAAAACAATGTAGTAACAAGGAGTTTGATGTTCTTTCTTCAAGGGAAAACAGTCCATGGATTAGGGGAGTACAGTGCCTCACAAGAAGTAGAGCCCTCTGCCTGAGGGATTTGGGGCAAGAGTGAGTTTTATAGAGCGTTAGAAAAGGCAATTCAGACATAGGGCATAGTTGGCTAGGAAGTCAGGGCTTTCATTATAAGGCTAGCAGGTCCTATTTTCCAGGGTAAGGGAAGCTGGCTAAAGCTGAGTTAGAGGATTGTGATTGGTGTATGTTAATGTTTCTTGACAGGTATTTCCCAAAAGTACAGGCTGACTTAGGTTTGGATCTGTGATGTGTTAGGGCCACTGAGGCAGCCTCCATTCTGTGGGTCCTGATACGTGAATTCACTTTATCAGTAGTAAGAGACACCCATCCTTCTTTCTACTGTCTCTGGCATTATAGATGAGTAGGTACTGTGAAAGGGCTTCACAATGAAAAGAAAACCCTGAAAAATATCACACCAGACATAATATTTCATATATTGCCTGGCTTAGCACAAAGTAAGCTAAATATGCACCACGCCCCTTACCCTAATTACATCCGCATACTCTGAAAGTCTATCTATGATTTCAATTTTAGCAGTTTACCCAGAATAGATCAGACTCTGAAAGACTGACTTTCATTAGCCAAACCCAGGGAAAACTGACTATTAAACCTGTCAGGGCATAGAGCTTGCTAGTAAATGAAATAGTTTCTACTCCCTTTCTTAAGTATCAGGCATTCAGGAAAGTGATGGGGTAATTAAGTGTTTGTGTGCTGTTTATGGAGTTAATATATTGAGATAGTTTATCTGGAACATAAATATTCAGAAGTAATTTCTGTATTTTTTGAATTTATAACTTTATTCTTTCTTAGTCTAAAAGATCCTTACTTGCTGCCAGCTGAGAAAGATAGAAAAATATTAAATAGAATATCGCTAAGATTACAGCAGCATTTCTATAAAGAAGAATGATTGAATTACAAATACACAGAGAGAAGTTTCTGCTAGTGGGTGGTATTTGTATTTTAAGAGACAGCACTTCATGGATCATAGGTTCAAGCAAACACTCTTTGTGCTAGACATTAACTTCCACTTAGCAATAGTGATAGAGAAGTAGAAAACATCTGGTTGTGGATAATGAGCCCGAGCTTCTCAGCACCCTTGGATGCTAATAGCATTGGGCAAAGGTCATGGTGGAAGGCCATCTGGCTTCCTGTGTAAAGATATGTAGAGATCTTTCCTAGCGCTGCAAATCAGCCTATTTCTAAGCAGCAGCAGGTAAGAAAATCTAGTAAGTAAATATGTAACCACCAATTTTAAATATCTAACATTAATACATTTCATTAGCATCGTGGCTACTAAATATTAGATTTCTATCACAAACTGTTGAAATATGAATTATGTCATAATAATATGCAAATTCACAAAACTATATTATGAATACAAGACAAATCATTGCTCATATACATTTAAGTTATTCGGGCAGAGGAGCTATGTATAAAAATGTAACTTAGAAGAGGTTTGCTTTCAGCAAAAATTATTTTCCTTTCCTGGTATCTCTTTAATTCTTACCTTCATCATAGTTCTATCAAAAATTCCTTAATGAAAGACATATGCTATAAATTTAACTATCATTCATTTCCTTTTTACCGAAAAACAAGACAAAAATTATAGAGTATCTACCATGTGTCAGATGCCGTTCCTGGCATTGAGAACCCAAGAAAGTTAATGTCCTGAAGAACTGAGAGTTTAGTTGTAGAAAAGATTGCAGAAATGTTAACAAAAGACTATGTTGTGTGGGACTCGAGGGACATTGTTCCAGCTAATGATTAAGAACTCTCCAGACAATAGGGGCTTCTTAGACAATGGGTGAATTTCCAGGATGTCCGGCCCCCTTCCGAGAAGGAGGGAGATAAACAAAATGTAAAAAAGGTGTCTGTCAAAGACCAATCAGGAAGCTGGGGACAAGTTCCCTCTCTGGTCCGAGCCTAAGCCGGGACCAATCAGCAGGAAAACACAACCAAATCTATAATTTACATACGGGGAAGTGGGAACCTATAAAACTGACATATTCGCGCCCAAAAGGGGTTCCTTCTTCGACCTCCTGCGTGAGGACCAAGGAACCCCGGTGCACCGGCCTTCAATAAACCTCTTGCATTTTGCATCGGCTTCCGACTCTTGTTGTTTCCTGGGCGAGTCGAAACTCCTAGGAGACCGCGAAGGTCTAACATTTGGGGGCTCGTCCGGGATTCCAATCGCCCCGGACCACAAGAACATCGGGAGTTGGAGGTACCAGGTAAGCTCGAGCTTGATTGTCTGTTTGTCCCTTGTTCTTTGTGGGCCATTATCGGAGGAAAGCCGTAAGAATCGGCTTATTATGGAATCTGTATCGGACCTCTGGCTAGGCAGACGTGCTAATAGCTGGCGTCCATGAGCCCTAGGGGACGCCCTGGTGGCTCATCTGGAAGGAGAGGCAAACTCTGTCTCCCCTTCACTCGGATTCGGCAGTTCCCTTGGTGATAACTGCCATCTGAAGAGGTTTCGGTTTTGAAGCGAGCTCGCGGTGGCCCATGCGTATATGTGTTTCGTGGAGTTTTAACTGTTTCTGTATTGTGGTCTATTCTTCTTCTCTGACGGACGACAATGGGACAAACTATGACGACTCCTCTTTCACTTACCCTAAGCCATTGGACTGAAGTTCGGGCCAGAGCCCATAATTTTTCGGTAGAGGTAAAGAAAGGAAAGTGGCAGACTTTGTGTGCCTCTGAATGGCCAACATTTCAGATAGGATGGCCCCCCGAAGGATCCTTTTTATTAGACAAGATTAAGCTGCTGAAGTCTAAGATATTTAATATAGATCCCCATGGACATCCAGACCAAGTACCATATGTCTTGGTCTGGGAAGATTTAATTCTCTCCCCACCTCCGTGGGTCCGGCCCTTTGTTTCCTCAACAGGTACGTCCGCGCACACATCAGCAGCGTCGGAGATATTAGCCTTAAAGAAAAACCCCAACACGGAGAAGCTACCCGACGCCCCGGATCCACCGAAGGCGATTTATCCTGACCCGCAGTCCGATTTGCTTCTTTTGGATTCCCCACCCCCTTATCCTCCGGCCCCAAATCCCCTACCACCTAGAGGACCCCCAGCTCCACTGCCCTCGGCACCAAGGGAACCATCCATGATGGAAAAAGAAAGGGGTCCCTCAGCGGGCACTAGGAGCCAGAGGGCTATCTCCCCGGACTCCACTGCCCTACCTCTTAGAGAATATGGCCCCCCCGACGGCCAAGGGAATAGACCTCTCCAATATTGGCCCTTTTCCTCTGCAGATCTTTATAATTGGAAAATGCATAACCCAACTTTTTCCGAAAATCCACAGGCCCTTACCGCTTTAATAGAATCTCTTGTTTTCTCCCACCAGCCCACATGGGATGATTGTCAGCAGCTGCTCCAGCCTCTCCTAACGACTGAGGAGAGGCAACGGGTTCTTTTAGAAGCCAGAAAAAAATGTATTAGGCGCCAATGGGCAACCTACCCAGCTGCCTAACAAGATTGATGCTGGTTTCCCACTCGTCAGGCCAAACTGGGATTTCAATGCCCCGGAAGGTAGGGAGCGCCTGAAAATGTATCGCCAGGCTCTGGTGGCGGGTCTCCATGGAGCGGCCAGACGGCCCACTAATTTGGCTAAGGTAAGGGAAGTCACTCAGGGGCCCCAGGAATCTCCAACTGTGTTCCTGGAACGTTTAATGGAAGCCTTTAGACGCTTTACCCCTTATGATCCAACTTCGGAGGAACATAGGGCTACTATAGCAATGGCTTTCATAGATCAAGCGGCCCCTGATATTAAGAAGAAATTACAGAGGCTAGATGGCTTGCAGGGATTTTCGCTTCAGGAGTTAGTAAAAGAGGCAGATAAAGTATATAACAAAAGAGAAACAGAGGAAGAGAAGGAAGAAAGAAAGCAGAAAGAGCAGGAAGCCCGTGAAATAAGACGGGATAAGAGACAGGAGAGGAATTTAAGTAAGATACTGGCCACTGTGGTTGGAGGAAAAAATATAGGGGATAGGAATAGGCAGAAAGGGCGAACGGCAGACAGAAGGCGGCCGTTAGACAGGGACCAATGTGCCTACTGTAAAGAAAAAGGACATTGGGCGAGAGAATGCCCTAAGAAAAAGAATGGAGGAAGGCCAACCAAAAACAAGATCTTAACATTGGAAGAAGAAGACTAGGAAAGTCAGGGCTCGAACCCTCTCCCCGAGCCCCGGGTAACTCTTAAAGTGGAGGGGGAACCTGTTCAATTTTTGGTGGATACCGGAGCCCAGCACTCCGTCCTTCTCCACTCAAAAGGTCCTATCTCAGCTAAAAGGTCATGGGTACAAGGAGCCACTGGGAATAAACAATATTCATGGACCACACGAAGGACAGTAGATCTTGGGATTGGACGAGTAACCCATTCATTTTTGATTATTCCGGAATGCCCCTATCCTTTGCTGGGAAGAGACTTGCTCTCCAAAGTGGGGGCTCAAATTCACTTCCAACCGGAAGGTCCCACCATAACTGATAATAAAGGAAGGTTACTTCAAATATTGACTATGAAATTAGAAGATGAATATAAATTATACGAGCAGCCTTCATCCTCACGAGTTAATGTTACAGATTGGGTAACTCGGTTCCCTCAAGCCTGGGCAGAAACTGCCGGTATGGGGATGGCCAAAAATCGGCCCCCGGTGCTAGTGGAACTCAAGGCAACTGCCACCCCAATAACGGTCCGTCAATACCCCATGAGTAGTGAAGCCACTACTTCAGGTAGTGGCTCCCTTGTGGTAGTGCGGCGCTACCACAAGGGACCTCAGCCCAACGAGCTGAATTAGAGATGGCAGAGAATAAAAAATTAGAGCTGAATTAGAGATGGCAGAGAATAAAAAAGTAAACATCTACACAGACAGTAGATATGCGTTTGCTACCGCTCATATCCACGGTGCCATTTACCAACAGAGAGGGCTACTAACTTCAGGTGGCAAAGAAATTAAAAACAAAGACGAAATCGTGGCTTTGTTGACTGCACTCATGCTTCCTACTAAAGTCAGTATCATCCACTGCCCTGGACATCAAAAAGGAAATACCCCAATAATTAGGGGAAATAATATGGCTGACCAAGTGGCCCGAGAAATAGCATCGGGAGAAGTCATTTTAGGACTGTCAGATAAAGTTCCTGAAAAACCAGGCCGCGATGGAGAAATCATTCCGGCCACAACAAAAGGGACTTTGTCCCCTCAGCAAGCAGAATCCATGTTACAACAGATGCACAGATGGACACATTTGGGGACTAAAAAGATGGTAGCCTTGTTACAAAAAGCCGGGTACGAAACCCCTGGAATGACAAAATTAGCTGAACAAATTGTGCCATGTCAACAGGTAAATGCTCACAAAGGGAAACTTGAAACTGGAAAGAGACTCAGGGGGGACCGCCCAGGAACTTACTGGGAGGTGGACTTTACCGAAGTGCGTCCTGGAAGGTACAGTAATAAATACCTTTTAGTTTTTGTAGACACTTTTTCAGGATGGATAGAGGCTTTCCCAACAAAGAAAGAAACAGCTGCTGTAGTAGCCAAGAAGATTTTAGAAGAAATTTTTCCTCGATTTGGAGCACCAAAGGTAATAGGGTCTGATAATGGTCCAGCCTTCGTCACCCAGGTAAGTCAGGATGTGGCCAGATATTTGGGGACTGATTGGAAATTACATTGTGCCTATAGACCCCAAAGTTCAGGTCAGGTAGAAAGAATAAATAGGACTCTAAAAGAGACCCTAACTAAATTGTCCTTGGAGACTGGCGGTACCGATTGGACGGTGCTCCTTCCTTTGGCCCTATTCCGGGTTAGAAATACACCTTCCCGATACCATCTTACTCCTTTTAAAATATTATATGGTGCCCCGCCTCCCCTCCTCACTTTAGGAAAAGAAATAAAACCTGATTGTCAAAATAACACTGACTTATATGCTAGGCTACTGGGACTCCAGTTGGTCCAGAAAGAAATATGGTCCCAACTCGCCGAGGCCTACCAACCGGGAACACCGGGAGAAACTCATCCTTTCCAAGTCGAAGACTCCGTATACGTCCGTCGGCATCGAACCCAGACGTTGGAACCTCGATGAAAAAGACCATACACCGTCCTCCTCACCACCCCAACGGCCATAAAAGTGGACGGCATCGCTGCCTGGATCCATGCTTCACATGTGACGGCTGCACCAGCGACAGCATCATCAGGATGGCAGGCCCAAAGGACCGACAACCCGCTCAAACTCAAGCTTCTACGAACCTAAGACTTATAATTTTGGTTTTACTACCTTTACTGACTGTAAGTGATTTTAGCCCTCACCTCCCCCAACGTTTAACTTGGCAGGTAATTTCTCAGACTGGAGATGTAACCTGGTCCATTAGTCATACTGCACCCCCCTGGACCTGGTGGCCAGATCTTTTTCCTGATGTTTGTAAATTGGCTATAGGAGCACCTTATTGGGATACAGAAGATTCTCATGATATGAACACTGCCCCTTCCAAAGTTTCGGAAACTGATTGGTTTGGGCCGGGTTGCAAAAATGCAGGCAAAAGAATGATGCTTGGTATCCCCACTTTCTACGTATGCCCCGGGTTCCACCGCCCTCGATCTCTGAATTATAAATGTGGTGGAACTGAAAACTTTTATTGCAAAAGCTGGGGATGTGAAACTACTGGGGATACTAATTGGAAACCCACCTCAACTTGGGATTTTATTACTGTAACGGCTAATTATTCTCATGAGAATACCGGACACCGGAGTAAATGTTCAGGATGCTGTCATCCCCTTAAAATTTCCTTTAGTAATGCCGAAAAAAGAGATAAAAAAATGGATAAATGGTCATTCTTGGGGCGTTAGATTTTACATGAGGGGATATGATTTAGGAATATTAATGACCCTTAAGCTAAAGATTGAGACTCCTGCTCCTATATCAATAGGCCCAAATCCCGTACTTGGCCCCCCTTTGCTTCCCCCGGCCCCTTCAACTACGTCAACAAAGAATGAGACTAATGAAACCTCTGGATCCAAAGAACCCACAGTTAAGCCTGGGACTCCTCAGGATAGGATGCTTTCTTTGGTGCAGGCAGCCTTTACGGTTCTCAATGCTACAAACCCAGAGGCTACAAAATCATGTTGGCTTTGCTATGCTGCCCCTCCCCTTATTATGATGCTATAGGATATAGCTCCAACTATACTAATTCTACCTCCTCCGACCAATGTCGATGGAAGCAAGAAGGGACCAGTAAATTAACCCTGTCCTCGGTTTCTGGAAATGGTACTTGTATAGGAACACCTCCCCAGTCCCATAGACACCTTTGTCATGATTTTAGCCTCCCTTCAGGCTCAGGATATCTTGTACCTCCTCAAGATGGATGGTGGGCATGTAACACGGGGCTCACCCCTTGTGTCTCTTTAGAGGTTCTTAATACTTCAGCTGACTTTTGTGTGTTAGTGCAATTAGTCCCTAGACTTATCTACCATTCAGACTCATCCTTTTTAGATGAATATGTAGAAAAAACAAAAAAACAAAAGAGAACCTGTAACCCTCACATTGGCTGTCCTTCTAGGACTAGAAATATCTGCCGGGATAGGAACAGGAATCACAGCCCTCATACAACAACCCCAGTGTTATGCAAGTTTAAGACAGGCTGTAGACATCGACCTTCGAGCATTAGAAAGTTCCATAACTCAACTAAAGAAATCACTCACCTCACTTTCAGAAATGGTGTTGCAGAATAGGAGAGGCCTAGATTTGCTGTTTCTTAAGGAAGGGGGATTATGCGCCGCTCTAAAAGAAGAATGTTGCTTTTATATTGATCATTCAGGAACCATTACCAAAACCATGGATAAACTAAGGGAACGCTTAGATAAAAGGCAAAGGGAGAGAGAAAACGAAAAAGGATGGTTTCAATCATGGTTTGATAAGTCCCCCTGGTTTACCACCTTAATCTCTACTCTGTTGGGACCTCTTATTGTTTTATTGTTGATTTTAACTTTTGGACCATGTATTCTAAATCGCTTGATAGAATTTATTAGAGAACGTATCAGTACTGTACAAGTTCTAATGTTAAGACAACAGTACCAAAGTTTATGAACAGAAGGTTGAGATTCCATGATTGGAATCAATAGTCACAAGAAAAAGGGGGGAATGTGGGACTCGAGGGACATTGTTCCAGCTAATGATTAAGAACTCTCCAGACAATAGGGGCTTCTTAGACAATGGGTGAATTTCCAGGATGTCCGGCCCCCTTCCGAGAAGGAGGGAGATAAACAAAATGTAAAAAAGGTGTCTGTCAAAGACCAATCAGGAAGCTGGGGACAAGTTCCCTCTCTGGTCCGAGCCTAAGCCGGGACCAATCAGCAGGAAAACACAACCAAATCTATAATTTACATACGGGGAAGTGGGAACCTATAAAACTGACATATTCGCGCCCAAAAGGGGTTCCTTCTTCGACCTCCTGCGTGAGGACCAAGGAACCCCGGTGCACCGGCCTTCAATAAACCTCTTGCGTTTTGCATCGGCTTCCGACTCTTGTTGTTTCCTGGGCGAGTCGAAACTCCTAGGAGACCGCGAAGGTCTAACAGTTGCAATGTAATATAATGCATGCTTTAATAGAAACATGCACTGGCCCTTATGGGAGAATACTCAAGAAAAATTTTACAAAAAAAATATGTTACCCAAGATCAGCCTCATGTAATGAGTAAGTACTGACAAATATTCGTTGCTTGATCTAATTTTAGTCAGGCTCCTGAACCTTCACCTAGGCCCATCTGTGGACGTTCTTGTAAAATGCAGTTTTAACAAGAATCCTGCTGAGTCAGTTTAGCAAGAATGTCCCTGCCCTTCACACCTGATCACCCTTGGATTGTAATTAAAATTTCTCACTCCCCACTCCTGGTATCTGATCACCCTGATCTGTCTTCAGCAGGACCCCTACTAGGTGAGTTCAGCCAGAACCTACCCCACCCACGCATCCATTTGATGTTTCCTCTTAGTAATTTTCCATGCACTAGCCCTCTTGCCTCTTGGCTATCAATCCCCACTTGTCCCTGTTGCATTTAGAATGAAGCCCAGCTCTATACTGGGCTTTTTTTCCCCTAGAGTAATAGTGCTGAACAAAAGTTGCCTTCTCTGCTTTCACTTCTGTCCAGTTATGATTTTCTTTGAAAACAGGCAGGTAGAAAGGATTCTGTGCCAGAGACAACAGCATAGAAGCAGAAGAGAGCATAGCCATTTCTGTAAGGAGTGGTGAAGCTGCCACTAAAGAGCTCATTACACCCTTGTTTGTCATGATAACGAGCTAGATTTTTTCTTGAAAGCATTAGAAAAAAGCAGAATGACTTTAAAGTCTTGAGAACGGTTTGTTTTAGAGGAATCATTGACAAGCAAGATAAAAAATGGATTGTTGCACTGCCAATCTAAAGGCTTTATAGTCATCTAGGAAGTAGTTGTGGTAACAGAGGAAAGAAATATTGATGATCTGAACTAAAGCATGGCCAGTGAGAATAAAGAAGAGGAGGTATATTTGAGAGATGTGGCATTCTGGAGTTTATTAGACATTCATTGGCCTGAGATATAGTTAAAGGGATCAATGGCATACTGTCATTAATTATAGCTATGGCTGTAGCTAAATGGATAAGCTTGAAACTGGAGGGAAGGGGGCAGGGCACAACCTTAAAAGAATGACATAGCCCTTGAGGATATGACACAAACTGGTTAGAACCAACTAGGTCCGAGATGGTGGAAGATTCTACTTCCAGTAGACCTTGGGCCTCATTATACACTCTTAATACGTTAGCAAGCTAAATGACGCAGCGCCATGACATTTCCAAGATCGACTCTCAAAGGTCAAAAAGTGGGCAGGGGCCAAATTGCTGGAAATCTCCACCCCTTCCCCAAAATAGTTGGAATAATCCTCCCACTTATTGGCTTATGAAAATAGCCAGCCCATAAAAACCAACCACCCCATATTTTGGGGTCTCTCGTCTTCTGAGACGGCCCACACTCTGTCTGTGGAGTGTGTTTTTCCCTTGGCTGCTCTCACTTTCCGAGACAACCCCATGCCCTGCGGCCTCTCTCACCTTTTGAGACAGACTGCATTGTCTATGGAATGTGTATCTCTCTAAATAAATCCACTTCTTACCTATCACTTTGTCTCTCACTGAATTCTTTCTGCGACAGGACATAAAGAATCTGAGCTTAAGTCCTGAGACCAGGTGTGTGATCTCAATTAAAAGACAGTGGATTCAAGCCCCAATCTGGGTTGTGTGGTTTCAAGCTAACTAGTGAGAGTAGCTAGAAGAAAGGCCGGTCTACAGTGACCAGTTATCTTAAGGGATAATGCAAGAAAAATCCATGAAGGTACAGAGACAGAAGAGGAAAATTAAAAGAGAGTAGGAAACTGCTAGAAGGAGTGGTCAATTTACCAAGTATTACAAATGATTCCAGCAAAACAAGGGTTGTGCATAAACATTGGGGCATCCAAATTAGGATGCCAAATTGAAGTCTCACTTTGCCACGTCCTTATGAAAATATACAAAGACACGCAATATTGAAAAAATCTGGAAACCTAGAATAGCCATCAGTAATTCTCCAGACTCTGAAGATAATATTCACAGAAAAAGATTAAAAAAGTAAAAAGAGTGCCTTTTAATGAAAGAAAAGGTCAAGAAAGATGTATATCTCATCCGTAATTACTGTTAATTCCTAACTCAGACACACATGGCTTTCATTACTGAAATTTTTTTTTTTGCGGTACGCGGGCCTCTCACCATCGCGGCCTCTCCCGATGCGGAGCACAGGCTCCGGACGCACAGGCTCAGCGGCCATGGCTCACGGGCCCAGCCGCTCCGCGGCATGTGGGATTCTCCCGGACCGGGGCACGAACCCCCGTGCGCTGCATTGGCAGACGGACTCTCAACCACTGCGCCACCAGAGAAGCCCTATATTTCTTAATATATATTGTAACTTGTAGTTGTCTGAGCTGTATCATTCTCCCCCTTCAAACTCTATCACATCAATACATACATTTCTATATTTAATGCATGTCTATAATTTTTAGTACTCAGAAACATCAAGTTTAGGGCACAAATAGACATGCAGTCGTGCACTACATGCCTTACAGCTAGTAGTTACAAGAGACAGAGAAGGAAAGGGGTTAGGAGCACTGCATTGTGGGAGTAATTGTCTGTAGAGTGTTCCTTCTGACAAAGGCAGAAACACAAGTGTTTGAGGTTCGCAGCATGGCACCCCACAAAGCCAGAGATTCAAGGAGGGAGAACAGGAGATTCCTTTTATCAACTAGATGAATGATAGCCAGACATCAGAAATTTGGCTAGAGAGGCAACGGACCAACACACGTAACATATGATGCTAGAGTTCTGAGTGGTGCCACAGCTCCCCTTGTTCTTTTGTTTTCAGCAAATTATGATTCATCCCAGCTTAATGGGTTAGGGTGTCAAGTCTGGACTAACAATGCTCAGACAATCTGCTCAGACAAGTTTTAAATTATCAGGATTTTTTTGAAGTATGGGTTTTTAATCCACTAGACTGTGATAAACTGTTACCCTAAGTAACCTGGACCTTTAGATACCGGTTAACATTAGTGTGAAGTTACCAGAGTTAGCATGACATTAAAATTGCTTATTTTATTGTTACCTCACTTAAAAATTTCTAATTGTGTATATTTTGTTTTATGTTCATAATAAAGAAGTAATGTTTTTCATATGCAGGAAAAATTATGAGACTTCAGAATCCACCAAAAAGATTATTGAGTTTCCTACCTAACGTAGCTTTCAGGATTGTATCAGCCTTACTTTGTCTTTGAGAAATGCAAATAATTCTTAACAGTAAAAATGCAAATTAATTGTGTCACTTGGAATGCAACTGATTATTTCTAGTGGACAAACTATGCTCCTGTATTTATAAGTGCACTTTATAATTCCTATTGACCTTTTTATATGTGATCTTTTGAATTTTCCTTTGGACTGGTTATAACATCTTAGTGCTTCCCTAATTAAGTAATGAGGCAAGAAAATGACTGACGTGTTCATTTTATGTTTGTATGAGAGTCATTATTTTATCTATTGTGAAAAATTACCTTTTTGATTTAAACATACGTATATGTAGGTACATGTATACACACACATACATAGTTTATAAATAATATTCACTTATTGGCACTGTGCATTAAAATAGTTTTATCTGTAAATGCATAGTAAAAAAGGTAAGAAAAACATAAAATATAGACTGAAAATACCATAAGGCAGAGAAAAGAAAATCATGCAAAAAAGTTCACATAAGTAGGACAAGTGAGAGAGTTTTAACCTTTAAAAATTGGCATTTTTGGTTAAGTAACTGGAACAAATGAAACTAAAGAAGTAATTGAATATTTAGTAAAATAAAATAAAACTATTAGAAAATCTGACCCTGAAGATTGATAGAGCTCAGCATCCATCAGAGCTTATTATAAAACGAAACTACCATCTGGCAGAAACTTTGAGTTTTAAGGATAAAATAAAATCCTAAGAGAAAAGGACTTTTAACAATAAAAAATTTAAATATATAAGATAACCATTTGGTTTTCTCTTCTATAACATTGATAATAGATTAATTTTTTCAGGATAATAAATTAATTTCCAAAATTTCTTGAGAATTCTTTTTAGGAAAAAGATTATGAATCATACAACACAATATACATACATGTGCAGTATGTATAAGAATTAAAAATATATGCTATCTGAGAAGACTATGTGAAAAGAATTCATTGAAGTTATTAAACAAATTTTGAAGTTCTTTAAAAAATTGGAAATGTTTTAATGTTGAACATTAAAGTCTTTAGTATATAATCAATCGTAAATAATGAATTCTGATTTATAATATTAAATAATAATTTTAAATTAAAATACTAATGTAAGGTAAACAAAAATTTTTAATTAATAAAAGTAGATTAAATTAGTTAATTAAAAGACAGATAAAAGTATAAGATTAAAGTTAATGGATTAATATTTATCTGTTAATCAGTGCCTATCATATAAAGTACTTGCTTATATTTTTAAAAGTCTATTGTTAATATTAATAAATAAAATCTTTAAAATGGCCTTATAATCATACATAAGTGATATTTTAAAAATGAGTAAAACACAACCAAAGAGATTTGAAATTATGCTTTTATGTAAATTACTTTTACATATAATGAAAAAACTCAAATGATACAGCTTCACTTCTTGATACTTTGAGGAATTTGCAAAAACAGATTAAAACTTAAAACTAAACACTCCTGGGTTTCCCTGGTGGCGCAGTGATTGAGAGTCTGCCTGCCGATGCAGGGGACGTGGGTTCGTGCCCCGGTCCGGGAAGATCCCACATGCCGCCCGTGAGCCATGGCCGCTGAGCCTGCGCGTCCGGAGCCTGTGCTCCTCAACGGGAGAGGCCACAACAGTGAGAGGCCCGTGAACCGCAAAAAAAAAAAAAAAAAAAAGAAAAGAAAAAAACTAAACACTCCTATTAAACAAATACATGATGCATACAATGTATGCCACAACAGAAGGTAAAGCCAAAGTCTTTTTTATAAGAAAATAACAGTAGATAGATAAAAAAACAAAAACATAAAACAACCAAAAATGCAAACCAAGGTAACAGTAATATATTCAATGTGGTAAAACACCCTTACTAGGCAAGAAACTGAACTTTCAGGTAAAGATAAATTAAAAGTTAGAGCAAAACATATCCCCATATAAAATTTAATGAAATGTAAAAAATATATATAAATATAATCTTAATACATAAAACATAAAAGCAACCCTAAAATTAAGAAGTAATATGACTAATATGATGAGCTTGAAAAATATTTTTCAAGGAAATTTGATATACAGTTGGATTGAAATTCATTCACATATCAACTAGAGGAACAGAAAAATATAGTGTCATCATTTTTTCTATATAACTTTTAAAGAATTCTCATTTACTACTCACTGAATATCCGTGAGCTTGCCAGCATTTTCCATTCTCTTCATAATTAAGCAGTCTCGGAATCTAGTTCTGGGATATGGGTTGTGAATGAAAGGGCATTATTCCATTTCTAAACAGAAGCATTTAAGACATGCAACCCCTCTAGCTCTTTCTCCACTGTGTCATTCAAGGTGATCATGGGTTATATGCAGTGAAGCTGGAGCTTCCATTAGTTTGGGTTTTAGCATAGTAACTTAATGGGTTAAGCAGCAATTCATCTTTACTATTTGTTGTCTTCCAGAGTTTTACTCATTGATGGAACACTTAACAACCATTGACAGCCTTAGCTACCCTATGTCCATGATAAAACCCTGTCCTGTACCCTAACTGTCAAAATTAGGGGACCAAAAGAGTAGATAAGAAAATGATCTTTGAAACTGGACAATACTAAACTGAATATCCACGGTGTACTATTTTCCTGTGTGAGGTTTTTAATATTTAAATAAGAATTTGAATAAATAAATAATTGCATTGCTGGTTAAATAACAAAAACAACTTTTCCAAAATATATAGGCCAGTATTTAGCACACAGCAGGCAATAAATAAATGTTAATCCTCATGCTTCATTCTAAATCTTTTCTTCCTACTGAGTTTCCTCCTCAGGGGCTTAGTCATGATTTTGCTCTTAAAGGAAAACCTGGTGCCTGGATCTTTTGCCTTTCCAACAGATTTCATTAAGAGAGCACTGTCTTCCAACACACCCCCATCCCTGTACTCTACCCACTTAGATAAAAGCTCTACCTGTTTCCCACCGTGGAGCTCCCTGATCCTGTCTGGCTGTTTCCCACCCTGGAGCTCCCTGATGCTGTCTGTCATTCCTCTCTACAAGAAACTTATCCAGTCCCTGCTCTCCACTTTCCTCTTCCTGTAGGTCATCTCCACTCTTTGTTCTCTGACATCCCTAGACTATGCCATCCCATTGAAAATACAGCTCTTGTTAGAATATAGATGAGAGGGCATACAGGTAAGATTTCATTTGGACAATTTTGATCTCATATAAAATAATATTTAATGATACTAATCCATATATTTCTCAGGTAATTAAAGATTTACAAAATTACTTCCCCTAAATGGGGGAAAATATTTAAATAATATTTTAAGATAAAGGCTTTTGCCCCTCCTTCCCCCATTTGGTGCTACAAAAGCCTGAGGCTTAAGGGATCTCACTGCTTGAAAGACATATTATTTCTTAAATATTTGCTAAGGTCATTGTTTTTTCAGAGAAGGCATTTCTGGTCAGCTATGTTGTCTTATGAAGCAATATCATTTATAGTAAGCTACAATACGTACTCCTTTAGCCATAATCAAAACACTCTTCAAACAGAATGCACATCAGTTCCTTAAAGGTTAACTTCTAAAAGAAGTTCTTCATCATTTCAAAAAGAAGTGCTATAGTGCATAAAAGGTCACAGCAGTTTCTGTTTAAGCCTGCACAGTAAAATGCTCTTTACAACATGAGCTAGCTCTCTTTTTTTTTTTTTTTTGGTACGCGGGCCTCTCACTGTGGCCTCTCCCGTTGCGGAGCACAGGCTCCGGACACGCAGGCTCAGCGGCCATGGCTCACGGGCCCAGCCGCTCCGCGGCATGTGGGATCTTCCCGGACCGGGGCACAAACCCGTGTCCCCTGCATCGGCAGGCTGACTCTCAACCACTGCACCACCAGGGAAGCCCTATTTTTTAATACATAGTTTAGCTGCACAATTTTCAACTTTACTAACCACTTGGTTGAAAACATAATTTTGATTTAAAAAATTCTGTTACATAGGTATTTTAAAAGTCTGTTAACCTATTGATTTTCCCCCAAAACTTCCTTCATTTATCTGATATGAAAAAGACTGACATCAACTGCTTAGTCATTAATTTTAGATGATCTGAAGTTGCAAAATTAGAATACAGAAGTATATGTGTAAAGGAAGCATTTGCCTTGAACTTGTCATATCAACATGCATTCAGGATGAAGACATTAATGAAATAGTTGCATCCAAGTCTAAAAGGAACAAAGAAGACTGGTGAACTGAGTTAAGGCGGAAAAACCTACATGTTGATTTAAAAAGAAAACCGAAATATCAGCAATAAAAATAGATCATCTGAAGTTCAAATTTGACCAAAAAACACTTAATATTTTTCTCATACTTGGAGTGTGTCAAGAATAAGATAGGCATTTCAGAATAAAAACAGCATAAATTGCATGAAGGCTTTAAGAATACACGACATGTTTGGCAGAAATTTGATTCAGTTGATCTCTAAGACCATATTAGAGAGGGAACATTGATAAAATTTAAGAAGCATGTTAGACTAATCTGTTATTAAAGATTGATCTAGGTGCTTTCTGAAATACAGATAGGAATGGACAAAACTGAAAGTCAGAAGGCTATCCAGAGAACCATTTTAGCAATCCAGGCGTGGAATAATGAGTTAATAGGCAAGACAATGACAGCAGGAATTGGGAAAAATTGATTGAACTATCCTGCAAAACAGTAAATTAGTGTCTGATTGGCTACTTGAAGAAAGGACAAGGGAAAATTCAAACTCATTTGGCAATGTCTAACTTTAGGATACATAATAGTGGATAGATGGAGTAGTGAGATGGAGCTGTTTCTTTTGAGGGAAAGGTATTTATCTTGTTTAATACATGCTGAGTTTGAAATGACATGTGGGCATTTAAAAGAAAGTGTCCAATAAGGAGATTGTGAAGATAAAACTCCAGGAAACACGTCTGCTTGTGTTCACAGATACTAAGGAAGGAAATTGTGGTTGAAAAGAAAATGAAAATTTGATAAAGGTCAAATAATTAACTAGGCAATGTCTCAAAGGAAGCAGAGAGGATTTAATAACAAATATTGGCAGCTAGCCCTGGAAAACCAAAGAGAAACTATTCTTCATAGGTATAAAAAAATAAAGGTAAAATTGGAAACCTTTTTAAAAAACCTTTTTTACTTTTTAAAAAATAAATTTAACGCCAACTCTACCTGTTTCCCATTTTGGTTTTGATTAGAATTCTTTAGAGCAGTTTTAGTTCACAAAAAACTTGAGCAGAATGTATATCCTCTTATCCCAACAGACACACACAGTTTCCCCTACTGTTAACATCTTGCATTAGTATGGTGCTATTGTTAAAACTGATGATCCAATATTGATACATTATTATTAATTAAAGTCCATAATTTCATTAGGGTTCATTCTTAGTGTTATACACTCTATGGATTTTGACAAATGCATAATGACAGTATCCATCATTACAAATTCACAGAGAATAGTTTCAGTGTCCTAAACTTGCCCTGAGCTCCACTTAATCACTCCTCCCCGAAACACTGCGAATAACTGATGTTTTTCCTCTCTAATTTTACCCTTACAAATATCACATAGCTGGAATCATACCGTGTAGCCTTTTCAGATTTACTTCTTTCTCTTAAAATATTCATTTAAGATTTCTTCATGTCTTGTCATGACTTGATAGCTCATTTCCTTTTATCACTGAATAATACTCCATTGTCTAGATGTACCACAGTTTGTTTTTCCATTTATTTAGTGAAGGACACCTGGGTTGCTTCCAAGTATTGGCAACATGAATAAAGCTACCGTAAACATGCATGTGCAAGTTTTAGTGTGTACAAACGATTTCAGCTCATTAGAGTAAAAGCCAAGGGGTGCAATTGCTGGATCATACAGTACGGGTATGTATAGCTTTGCATAAAACTGCCAAACTGTTTTGCAAAGTGGCTGCACCATTTTGCATACCCACCAGCAATGTATGAGAATTCCTGTGCTCTACATCCTCGTCTCTTCTTGAGGTTGTTGGTGTTTGCCATTTTGGCCATTCTAATAGCTATGTAATAGTATCTCATTATTTTAAATTGAACTTCCCTGATGACATATGATGTGGAGCAGCTTTTCAAATGGTTATTTTCCATCTCTCTATATTTTTTGGTGACGTTTTTGTTCAAGTCCTATGCCCAATTTTTTTTTTCTATGCCCAGTTTTAATTGAGTTATTTGTTTTCTTAATGTTGACTTTTAAGAGTAACTTGTATTATTTTGGATAACAGTCCTTTATCATGTATGTCTACTGTAAATATTTTCTCTCAGGGTGTGGCTCGTCTTTCATTCTCTTAACAGTGCCTTTCGCAGAAGTTTTTTATTTTAATAAAATCTAGCTTATCAATCTTTTCTTTTATGAATTGTGCTTCTGGTATTGCATCTAAAAAGTCATTGCCAAACTCAATGCCCCCTATATTTTCTCCCATGCCGTTTGCTAGGAATTTGTTAGTTTTGCATTTTACATTTAGGTCTATGATTCAGTGTGCAATTTAGAACTTATGCATTGTTTATTTCTATAATTTTCCATTTAATATTTTCAGACTGTGGTTGATCACAGGTAACTGAAACCACGGAAAGTGAAACCACTACTGTAAACCCTAAAGCCTGCAGAAGGAATGGGGCTACATCAGACTTCATTTCAGCATTTTAAAACAGATTTTTGACTTCTGATCTGCAGAAATGTAAGCAATTAATGTGCGTTGTTTTAAACCACTATGTTTGTAGTAATTTGTTACAGCAACAATAGGAAACTAATTGTATATTTTTCCATTTCTTCCACTTAAACTGTCCTCACTGGATTACGTATTGTGAATAAATTTTGAGACAAATAACTGGAAGAATTTATCTTCCAAATTTCAACCATTTCCCTCCATGTGTGTATGTGTTGTAGACATACATACATCTATGTTTTGATAGGCAATTTTGTATATGTACATATATACATATATGCATACATATGTGTGTAAGGATACATGTATAGCATAACTGGAAGAAGAAACTTGAAACTTCATTTAATCAACATTTCAATCTTATTTGAATATATTATGTAAGAGCCTTCCAGTACATCATTTTTCAGTGGTCCAAGAAATTTCAGATATTACTTGAAATTTAATCCTATATATTTTCAGAATTTCCTGCAGCTTAGTGAAAAATTTTGAATATAAATCTATGCTTAATCCAATATTCATTGCAATCTGATGGTTCAGTTTAGGATTATATGTGCAAAGCATGTTTTAAGATTGAAGATAAAAAGGTAGAAATATATGTTGATATATATTTCAGTATAAATTTGAATGGAAAGTGCTTTTCTCGCAAATGTCCCTAGGTTTAAAAACTTACAGTAAAATCATTCTGTTGTATTTTATAAAATCTAATAAAACTGTATTGAAAATAAAATTATTGAAAAAATACTTTGTTTGAATTAGTCCATAATAAATGATAGATATAATAGATTTCAGTTCATATTTTTTTTCTACTAGTATTTAAAACTTTTGGAGAAACATTTAATTACTAATTATTAATATAAATAATTACTGAGATATTTTCATTCTTTCATTATAAATTTCCAAAAAGCATATTAAGTATGTTTATTTTAAATTAAGAAGTTTGATAGTAATTTTTCCAATAATTTTTGGTTTTGTATTACTTTAGGATATAATTCCTCTGAGTTATACTTTAGAAAAATAATATTTGATTTGGCACCTGCAACAACCACCCAAAAGCATACAGCTCTGCAATTACAACAATTAATTTTTCCCTCGTTTACTTAAGAATTCTTGTATGACATAAAAGATACGGTGATAAGTACATTATTGACCCATTTCGGATCCCAAAGTGGAAATGTACACTATTTGCTCATTTGTTTGCTGAAGGATTTTTTAGATATACTTTATCACATTAAGGATGTTCCCTTGCCGGAAAAAAAGGTTAGTGCATGGCCCAAATAGCCTTTTGGCTGTGAATACTGGGGCTGATAATTATATCCTGCAATCTTCTCCAGAGCATGGCATTTGGCTAAAGGAAGCTTCTTAAAAAAAAAAGAAAGGAAAGAAAAGAAAAAAAAGAAAAGAAAGAAAGAAAAGAAAGATATGTGGGAAGTTTTGCTCCCTTAGGTGGCAGACAAGGGAAGGATATGAGGACTGAAGCCCAGACATCTTGCTTCAAAAGAGAAAAATCAGTCTTACTATTTATATTTCAGAAGCTACCTGTGAATGATACTAAAGCTAAGCTTCACCAGAGATCTCATTTCTGCTCTGCCCTTTTTCTTGCCTTTGTTCTCTCTTACAGGATTTTCTGGAAGAACAGATTTTCAAGAAAGCACATGCATATGAATCCCTGCCTCAGGGATTCCAGGTCCTTCTAGGGAACCTGACTTAAGACAACTTCTTTCATTTTTGCTGATTTTGCATTATGAATGTATGGTGAATGTACATATTTTCTGTGCTGATACAAGATGATAATTATATTGTTTTATTCCTTTTGAATGAATAAAAAAATGTGGGATTGTGTTAATTTTTAGATGGTAAGTAACTCTTTATTCTAGAAATTAGCCCGACGTGGTCATTGTCTTAGTCCAATTGGGATGCTGTTAAAAAATACCATAGATTGGGTAGCTTATAAATAAAAGTATTTCTCCCAGTTCTGGAGGCTGGGAAGTCCAAGATGAGGGTGCCGGCAGATTTGGCATCTGGTGAGGGCCTGCTTTCTGCTTCATAGACTGCCACCTTCTCATTGTACCCTCACATGGCAGAAAAGGGCAAGGGAGCTCTCTGGCCCCTTATATAGAGGACACTAATCCCCTTCCTGAGGGCTTTGACCTTAGGATCTAATCACATCCTAAAGGGACCTCCTCCAAATGCCTTCACATTGGGGATTAGGTTTCAACATGTATATTAGGGAAGACACAAACATTCAGTGTATAGCAGTTCATGATGTACCATCTACTTTATGTATAGCTGAATTTGATTTACTCTTATTTTATTATTTTTGCATCTATACTCATGAATGATACTGCCAGGCAATTGTCTTTCAATAATCTTGTCTTTTTATTTTAGTTCAAGTTTATGTTGGCATGAAAAATGTTGTTGGGAACTTATTTTCTGTTTCTGAAAATAGTTTCTGTGAGAATGTTATTTCTTTCTAAAAATTTTAAAGAATTAATAGTAATGTTATCTGAGCTGTGGCTTTTTTATTGTGGGTTTTCAAAAGAAATCATTATGAAATCTGTTACTTTCAGTTATAGGAATGTTTCCATTTTTAAATTTCTTCTATCACTTTTGGCAAATTGTTTTCTAAATGTACATTTCATCTAAGTACTTGAACCTATTAGAATAAATATGTTGACAAGACATATCTCCTTATTATCTACAGCAGGCAGAATGCTCAGATGTCTGTCCCAGATGTGCAGGCCATGTATTGCTTGAGTGTGAGTAGAAGAAGTGATGGGGCCAAGACAAGAGAATCATGTGGGTATATCACTCCTATGATTAGGCTACTAATCAGGAGACTTTGAATTACTTAAAAGGGAGGTTATTCTAGAAAGGCCTGGCCTATTAGATAAACCATTTTTAAAAAGGTAAAGTGACAGACTTTCTCCTAATGGCATGGAGAAAAGCAAACAATCATATTGTAGAGAGGCCCACTTTGCTGGGTATGGTTATTAGCCTCTAGGAGTTGAGGACCTCAGACCCACTAGAAGTAAATGAATCCTTTCAACAACGAATGAGCTTGGAAGAAGACCCCAGGGCTCAGATGACACCAAGCTTAATTTTCAGCCTGGTGACATGTGAGAAGAGAATCCAATTAATGCCTTCCCAGATTTCCTACCTACAAGACTATGAGATAAAGGATTTGTTTTGTTTAAGCCTCTTAGTGTTTACCACCTCTTAGCAGCAATTAAAAACAAAAACGTTATTTGTCCAATTTCCTACAATTTTTAAGTTCTTACATTAACCAGGCTTTAGGTACAAATTACAAGTTTTGAAAGACCGCAGTTTATCACTTATACATAGTTCAAAACATTTAATCCCACTATTTCTTCTTTGACATACTTGTTTAGAAATGTAAAGATTTTTAAAAATGTATCCATCTGTTACTGATTTCCAGCTTATTTCCATTCCACTATGAACATATTTTCTGTATGACTTTAATTCCTTAAAATTCATTGTGACTCAATACATGTAGCCCAGGATATACTCTATACATCCTTGATAAGAAAGTGTATTCTATAATTCTTAGAGATAATCTGTGTCACTTAGGTCAAATTTGTTAATTCTGTTACTTAACATTTTTTAATCTTTACTGATAATTTTTTTTCTGTTATAACAGTTATTAAACAATGTATGATAAAATCTTCTACTGTGATCTTGATATTCTATTCCTCTTTTTAATTCTGACAATTACAATTTTTATATCCATTAAGTGCATACTAATTTATTATTTGTATTATATATATTCATTTTTTTACTTTCTTCTTTTTCTTTTTTTTTTTTTGGCCACGCCTCATGGCTTGCAGGATCTCAGTTCCCCAACCAGGGATTAAACCAGGGCCAGGGCAGAATGCCCAGAATTCTAACCACTATGCCACCAGGGAACTCCCCATACTTTTACTTTCAACCTTTCCTTATCCTTATATTTAAGGTAGATTTTCTTTTTATTACTGCCATCAAATCTACGGTTAATCAAATCTAAGGTTAATGCTGGTGCTTGAAATGGAAGAAATTCATTTAAGCTTAATTTAACAGATTCAGCTTAATACAGCATCACTAAAAAAAAAAAAAAAAATGATGACTCATAAACAGGTGTTTTTCATAAACCCCTTGACAATCACAACTTCGTCTATTTGAAGTCATACAATAACACTCTGATATGGCTAAGACATTACTTCCACAATCACACACACATTCTCACACAGAACAGAATATTCAGATGTGGAACTCTGGGTTACGTTTTTAGTTGATTTCAGCTATGCTATTGCTTATTCCTCCAATGTTAAAAAATAATCTCCCTTTTCTTCTATAAAATTTTAGTTCCATTTATTTTCTGAAAAGCACTATTAGAAGTGACTCATAAGGCACATGTGAAAAATAATTTTGCCTGCATTTTATTTTTACATATAGTAAGAAATAAGGGAATATTAGCATTATCCTTGCTTTTATCAGAGTAAAATGGTTCCCTTTGTTCTCCAGTGGCTCTGCTGAGAGGTCTTTCTTGGTTATACCAATGTATGAAAAGGAATATCCATTATTTTAGGTGACATATGTAATACAAACTTTTGGTTTTAGTATCTTAACAAAGTTTGTGTGGCCCCTGTTTTACAAAGGAATTCCTCAGAAAGGAGATCGACCATTCTTGGGTGCATGTAAGTTCCAATATGGGAAAAGACTGTGGGAGTAGGGTGCAAAAAAATGTGAGTGTCAACTTGACTGAGAGAACTAAGTTATCTTCCAGAATCAGCCACTGCAATGCATGGTTCTGCCATAGAAAAATGACTACACAGGAGAATATGAAATAAAACAGTATGTCTTCAACACCCTGTATGCATGGAACAGTGATTGTGTGGCAGGACACACTTTTTTTTACATCTTATTCTATCTCTTGCTCCAATGGTTAACTGGAGGGACTTATGGCATTGAAAAGAATATGTGAAATAGCTTATTTCTTACAACTGTTCTTATAATCCAAGGAAAAGAACATCAAATAACTTGTCCTCTCATTGAAGGATTCCCTTACCTAGTTCCTGAGTATCCAAAGGACAACAGCTAGAGCAAACCCACACCTACAGATACATAAGAAAACCACACTCATGAACTGAGATCACCCTTCAGAAGAGGCACTGTCCAACTTCTTAATGAGAGTGAAAATCCTCTTCTATTTACAACATAATGTGCAGAAGTTACCCTGACCCAAAACAGAGATAATCTTTGACATTTTTGTGAGGAGGTATTTCTTGAGTTCTTGTCTCAGTTTCAGATTGTGCCTCAGGAAGTAAGCAGTACATAAGAACATAAAAAATACTGTATAAGAATCATCTCTCCATAGATGATTCGCCTCATCTAAACCAAGACACACCAGAATTTTTATAATAATTTTTAAATTTCTTTACCTTTAAGTTAACATGGAGGTATGCTAAAACTCTTCTATAAGATATTATCCTATAATCACTGAAATTGGGACATACAGAGTTTGAAGATTTAAACTCCTCCAGTCCAAGCAAAGTCCCTAGAGTTGGAAAGGGAAGAATTTGCTCTCGCCGTTATTTTTTGCATTTAAAAAAATTGGATATTTTTCAAAATATCCAATAGGTCCAAGCATAAACCATGGACCAGAGCAGGTGTTCATTTGTAAAGTAGCTATTCTGATTTGTATTTAAAATAAAAAAAATAATTTTAATACATTTTATTAAATAAAATAAAATTATTTATTATATACAGAGTTTAATATAAATTTATTAAAGTTGTATTTTATTATTTATTTTATTAAAATTAGAATAACCTGACATACACAGTGAGTTGAACACTACAGAGCAGCAAGCCAATCACATGGAGAGAGTGGAAATCATAAACACTCTCAGGAAGGTGGTACCGGGCAGGGAGAAGAGCAGGTCTAGGGGAGGAGTGAGGGCTGCACATATCCCCACCTCCTGTGTACGCAGGAGATCTCTGGAGATGAAAGACCAACAGAGGCTCTAATTTATCTTTCCTACAAGTTTCACTTACCACTTAGCAAAAGGACAGGGATGGTACTTTTTACAAGATCAGAATTTTTTTGGATTACATTACCTACTGATAGCAACACAAAAGTGCGTGCTTTATGAAGCATGTAAAATAGAGGCTTTCTCACCATTTCTGCTTCATGCAGGGGTGAGCCCTACACAGGAGGAACTGGACACAGAGACTAAAATTAACATGACCATATTTTCAAAACAGACAGGGACTTACTTAAAGTATACAAATTAACATTGGGTCAATTCATGTCTTTACTATATAAAATTTTTCACTGTTTTTTATTTCTTAAATTTCATGGCAAGCTGTAATTTTAGTACATATATATATATATTTTACTATTCATATACGTGCCAGTTTAATTAAGATGAAAATTTACTGTTGTAAATGGAATGGAGGAAGTTCAAAGATTTAAATGTCTGCAGTTCAAGAAACCCACCAGGAGTTGGAATCAAAGCTAATAAGTGGTAGAATCAGCATTTGAACAAGAACAAATGGTTCCAGAAATTATTCCTTTCATCACTAGGCCATACTGCCTTTCTGAGAAGGTACTGTGTGATACAACAAGGTACTGTGTGTTCCAAACGTACCACTTTGGAACAACTTGTCCAAAGTTACATAAGTAATAAAAGGTGGAGCCAGAAAGCCTGTGTCTCTAACCACTGCACTGTCCTGCATGGGTTAAGATCAGATCTATCGGTCCATGTGTCCAGTGTGCCCTGGAATGTCTGGATGTTCATCATTATATGAACTTCAACTTTCACAAAATCTCCCAATTTACAAATTCTATACAAACACCCAAATACCTTGTGTCTCAAATACTTAACATTTCATTGTGACAGCTTTCTCTGCTAGGACTAGGACTAATAATATCTAGCATGTATTGAGTTCTTGCTATGCGCTAGGTGATGTTTAAGTGATTTTTATATGTTAACTCCTTTAATTCTGACAACCCAGTGAGATCAGTAGCAAGATTATTTTATTTTAAGACACAAGGGAAATAGGTAATACAAATTTTAAATAAATGTCCTAGGTTTTTATATTTTTCTTTTATTTAAATCACATCTTTAGTATTGAATTATTATTATATACTACAGTGATTAACACACAAAACTGTGAAGTGAGACCTACGTGTGTTTTTTGTTTGTTTTTGTTTTTTTTTGCGGTACGCGGGCCTCTCACTGTCGTGGCCTCTCCCGTTGCGGAACACAGGCTCCGGACACGCAGGCTCAGTGGCCATGGCTCACGGGCCCAGCCGCTCCGCGGCATGTGGGATCTTCCCGGACCGGGGCACGAACCCGTGTCCCCTGCATCGGCAGGCGGACTCTCAACCACTGCGCCGCCAGGGAAGCCCGAGACCTAAGTTTTAATCACAACTCTGCCATTTATTAGTGTGACCTAGTTAAATTAGCTGATGGACAAAAAAAAAAAAAAAACATAAGAAATAAAAGGGGCTTGAGTTCCCTGGTGGTCCAGTGGTTAGGACTCACCGCTTCCACTGCAGGGGCCACAGGTTTGATCCCTGGTTGGGGAACTAAGATCCTGCATGCCAAGGTGTGGCTAAAAATAAAAAATAAAAAAATAAGGGAAGAGAGCTTGCAGGCTTATTTTAAAATATTTGAGTGAGGAAAATATTTAAAAATTTCCCCAATAAATATTAATATTTCCCCAAATTAATTGAGCAAATAAAAATTATGATTGCTTTAAACAGAGTAAATTGAATTAAGTTTTGGTGCTTTAAAAGATATGTAAATTAGAGTATGGTAAAAGTTAAATAAAATGTTCAATTCAATTTGTGAAGTTTCTATTGGTATATACTTCTAAGCTCACCGATCTTTCCTTGGCAATGTCCAGTCTACTTAAAAGTCCATCAAAGGCATTCTTTCCATTAGTGTTTCTGATGTCTAGCATCTCCTACTGATTCTTTCCCAATTTCCATCTCTTTGCTTACATCACCCAACTTTTCTTGAATGCTGTCAATGTTTTTCCATTAGTGCACTTAACCTATTAATAGTAGTTATTTCAAATTCACATATATTGTCAGTACACAGCCCTATACAACAACTATATGCAAAGAAAAATTTTGTAGTATAACACACATGACATAACACAGTAAGCATAATTGTGATTATTTGTAGTATACCACACATGACATTTGTAGTATAACACAGTGAGCATAATAATTGAGTATAATTAATATGGGGTAATAATTAGGTCTCAACATTTTCAGAATAAATTATTTTAGAGAATAGCAAGGTCAGTTTAGACACCAATTTTGAAATAAAAATCTAATAACAAAATGGCTTACTAAATTAAAGAATCACTTCAAATAGTATCTTCTGAAGGTCTATAATATTCCTCACATTATGTTGTGTTAGGTCTTTTATAACCTCGATGTCCTATTACTTTCTATCTCTAATAAATTCATAATTTTTTGAAAAAAATTTACAAAACCTGAAACTATTTTTCCTCTCTTCTATTAGTGTCTTAGGCTACTCGATAATGGAAAAATAAATCAGAACAATGAAAATAAATAGGTTATCTGTTTCCTCACATGTAAATCCTCTCATGAATCACTTGAGACAAGCGTTTTTTTAAAAAAAAGCAATTGCTGAAACTATTCATTCATCACAGTGCATATGGTAATGTATGAACAATATCCAAGTTTGATTCAGGTTTTCAGGACCTCAATGTTTCCGTAAAAGAGGCAAGGTCAGAATTCTCTCATTTTTCTAGTGGTTGCACACTGTCACTACCTTAGAGATATTGGGGTGAGTGTGATTTGGAACTCGAGGCTGTCATGCCTTTATTTGTTAGACTTATCAAGTAGCGAATTCAATCATAGTTTCAACTTTGTTGTATCTATAAACATTACATTATGAATCTGCATCCCATTGAGTACAAAATAAATCTGAATTATTTATATAAAATTAACAACAAAGGACAACAGGATATGACTTCTCTGTCACAAGAATACTGATTTTGATATTTGTTGTAAAGCAGAACTTTAAAATTACTCCATCTTTCCACTGCATCCCTTCATTTCATAATTAGTCCTATAGACATGCCAAAGTATGCCAACCCAGACACAGAACAAGGCTAATTATCTGTGAGAGACTGAGGCTCACCAACTAGTTGTAAATTTTTACTCACCTGGGTCAAAGGGCCCTCAAGAGGTCAAATGATACTGCCACTAAAACAGCACATGGAAAGAGAACCACACAGAATGGTCAAAGAGGTCATCAATGATGATAAGTACAGAAAAGTTAGAGTTTAGGACCAAACTATTGCCAAGTGATGAGTTGCACAATTGCTGACATGGCACTTAAATTTGAAGCACCTCTAATTAACTGCAGGGGTGAAAAGGAACCATAGAAAGATAGTGGAGGAGGAATAAATCATGGGCCTCTAAGGAAAACTTTGTTTTCTTCATCAAAATTCTTTTACTTAAATTTCCTTCTGTAGAGTCTTAGGGATGGCAGAAGCCACCTAATTAAAAATTCACACATTACCTATTAGTCATTTTTCAATCACATTATATAATGCCCCTGGAAAAGAAACTTTTGATAATGAATGTAGTCGACCAATTAAAGTAACCCAGAAATTTCTTTGATTTACAACAAAGAAACTGTACTTGACAATGAAATTAAAACTAGTTGATTTGCAGTCTCTAAAACAATTTCAATCATTCTGTGCTTCCTTTAATGCCACTTTCTGTACTTAAATTGGGTGTATCTTTATCAGGAGAGCTTGTGAGAAGTAAATTGAGATTATGACTAATCTAAGTGAAAAATACCTATTAAGAAACGTGGGATTTGTCTCATTTCCATTACATTGTTATTTGAAAAGGCTTCTGTTTCCTCAGGAAAGGGTAAAAGGACAACTAATTGGCATTACATGCAATCATGAAAAGCTGTACTAATTTTTCAAAGTCTTGAAAAAGCTTATGGAATTCATTTGAAATCTGAGTGATTGAAAAGGCATTTTCTCCCAAATGATCAATTTGCCTAACTTGTATTCATTCATACTGTTGAGAACATTTAGATGACGATAATCAAAATATTAATAAGTTAGAAAAGTGTTCATATAATTAGAAATGCAGTCATATAATTTTGCAAGTTAGCAATACTTTGAGGAGCTGAGATTTAAGGTAGCTCTTTCCTTTGCATAATAAAAAAATCAATTAAATTTATTACAAATAATCATCATAATCTACTAGAATCTACTTGATTTAAAAAAAAAGGTTTCAGGATAATTATCTTGAATCATGGGTAGGATTATAACAATCAGAAAAAGGAAAGGACATTCCAGGTTAAGAAGAACAGGGACTTTTTAATGAGTGGAGAGACATGGCATAGAGTAAGAAATTGAATGATAGAAGACCAGGATTCTAGATCTGGCTTGATCACCAACTTGATTTACGTCATTGAGAACATGCCTTTATCCCTCTAAGCTTAATGATATTTGGCATTTGTAAAATAATAAAAATAAAACATGTAAGACCTGTTATTTGCAATCCAGGTTTTTAATTACCTATGAGCATATAGGCATATTCAAGAGCCAAATTTCATTGAAGCGTGGGATAGAGTTAGTGGCATCATGGAAATTAAGGCTAGAGAATTATTGTAGAGCCATGTTGGGAGGCTCATGTATGCCAGCTGGAGTGAATGTATAATCCTGTAAAATAAGTAAAACAAAAAATTTCCACCAGCACATTCTCTCAATAGAATCAAAAAGATCACTGACTATCTATAATGAGAAGCATAAAAATCATAGTAATAGTAAAGATCATCTTTCTCACACTTCTGTTGATGTTCTCCTAACATTGAAGGAATATTAGGCTTTAGTCCAAAGGAGTCCTCTGAAAGGAAAGGGCTTTTTTCATATGTTTGGGTTTAGCTTAAAAGTCATGAGACCTTTCACTACACATATCATAATATACCCATAGTTTGTTTTTGTTTTGTTTTTTTTTTTTGCGGTACGGGGCCTCTCACTGTTGTGGCCCCTCCCGTTGCAGAGCACAGGCTCCGGACACGCAGGCTCAGCGGCCATGGCTCATGGGCCCAGTCGCTCCACGGCATGTGGGATCTTCCAGGACCGGGGCACGAACCCGTGTCCCCTGCATCGGCAGGCGGACTCTCAACCACTGCGCCACCAGGGAAGCCCATACCCATAGTTTTTAAAATGATAAAATATTTTCCCCAAAAGCTTTGAGGTAAACATGGAAAATGTTTATTCTCTGGCTTGAGTTAATGCCTCATATGTCATCTCAAACTTCTGGAGATGTGTCTGTTTAGGCAATACAGGTCTAAATTGTGTGTGTGTGTGTGTGTGTGTGTGTGTGTGTGTACATATAATGCACATACTGGTATGTATTATTAAATTACAAAATGAAACAAGAAAATGTAAAATAATGACCTCACAATCACTTTTGCATACTTTATCTTCCTCTAGGTCCTTCTGGTGTGTAACACAATTGTGCTAAGTCTTTAAGATTTAAATAGACACAGTTATAAAGCAACTGGTTTTCCTTTGTATGAGGACAAAGCCAACTTATACAAGACATAAATTGATTTAGGGTCATAGTTTTAGCTAATGTGCTTTAACCAACCAATCTGTAAGTGTGGCTATAAATCCAAAACCTTCATAAAGAAATAGCTCGAGTTGAACACTGCTAAATACATTAATAGAAAAGGAACTCATAGCACTTAATCATGAAAATTAACTAATCCTTTACTCATCTAAGAATTTCAAGGCAGTAGAAAAATAGTGAACTAAGAAAATTAGTTCACTATATGTTTATATATACATATATATGGATATATATCTACATATATGGACATATAGAGAGATATTATATATGAAATATATTAAGGAACATTTGAAGAAAGCTTTATAAATAACCATTGCTCCTAAAGTCGTATTTTTCATAAAAGAAATCTCACTTCTAGCAAAACTATATCATAAGATATATCTTCTCACATATAAAGAAAAGCGTAATTTTAATGTTTATATTTTCACCAGATGTTAAAACTTTATTAGATTAAAAAATTAATCACTCTACAAACTTTGATAGACCAATCAGAGAAAATGAGTAATAAAGGAGTTATTTTTTAAATAGTCTTAATAAGACTAGCAGCAAATTTTATATATAGTGAACTTCTAATTTGAACTAAAAACAATGTTTCCAAACTGTGAACAAGAGACCTCATGTTCTTGGGGATTTAATATAATACTTTTTACCATAAAATTAAAAAAAATATTGCACACCCACTGTATGATTTGGACTATTCTAGCATATTCATACATGTTATT
This sequence comes from Globicephala melas, assembly GCF_963455315.2. NCBI lineage: Eukaryota > Metazoa > Chordata > Mammalia > Artiodactyla > Delphinidae > Globicephala > Globicephala melas. The sequence goes on from NC_083318.1 coordinate 11,748,580, forward strand.
AAAACTCACCAACTCTCTGAGAGGTAATTTTATACTCACTGTCATGATGAGAAATTAGTCTAACATATGTAGATAATTTACCTACATTCACCCACTGACTAAGTGACAGAATTTTAATTAGTTGTCCAGTCTGTTTGAATAAAAGCCCCAAACTGTCCCACTATACCTTGCTGTCTCTCAAACTATAGGAAATGTTAGTATTTGGGAAATGCTTTTCATGATCTAAAATAGTCAGGAAGCAATTGGCCATTAGCTGTGAATGACAGAAATAGTACCAATTCTTTGCCTTCAATCTCTGAACTCAGGCTACTTCCAAAGCTCTTTGCATGGCCCATTCATGCCCTTCCTCAGATAGTACAGCTATCCTGGTATCAGATCTTTTGACAGGCAGACTTGATTTAAAGGTTTCTCTCCAAACTTTTAAGGTGAAAGAGAACATTATGCAACCTCAAGTGTGAAGACTTTTGCAGACTCTGTCCCGGTATTCCAAACCATAATTACTGATAATTTACTATGTAAGGAAATGGCGGTAAGAGAAAAGAATGAGAGAGGTAATCCAGTCCAATGGACCACTCTAAGCTGATACATTTTCACATTAATGAATCTGTTTCTTCCCCCTCCAAATTTTTCTTTAAAATTTGTCCTACTTCTCTCTGTTGACTTGAACATTCCTTAAGACACGAATTTTCCTACATATAGAGATCTGTAACAAATATGTTCTATAGTGGGTAGGATTATTATTTCAATAATATTAACAGTTAGAAAAGCTTTATATGAAGGTATGATTTTCTAAATCTAAAGCAATTTCTTCCATAGGGATCAATATTTGCATAAAACAGTTAGAAGATAGATGTTCCATAAAGCTAGCAATTTATTAAGCATTTTTTTCATTCTAGAAAATTTTATTTTTGGTTAATTAAAAATGTATAATGTATATTGAGCAGACAGCATAGGTTCTCTAAAATGAAAAGAAAATTTGCTTAAAATTTTTCTGTATTTTGGAGAATCTCTTATAAATAAAAATATTTTCCCATCTCTAATTAGGTATCATTTATTATATAGGCTACCAAAAAAAAAAAAAAAAAAGACCAAGGTATAGATGAAAAAAAAATGGTAAATTTAAATTGTCTATACAATAGAAGAGATCTCAAAAGTTTTGGTTTTAGGACATCTTGCAACTAAACAATTATTGAGGACACCAAAATACTTTTGTTTATGTGAATTATATCTATTTATATTTACTGCATTAGATATCAAGAATTTTTAAAATATTTATTAGTTCATTATAATTAAAAATTATACACTAAATTATATTTTTATGAGAAATAGCTATTTTATAAAACAAAAAGTGATAGGAATTGGAGTGGTTTACATTTCTTGCAAATCAACTTAATTTCTGGCTTAAGAGCATCAGCTGGATTCTCATGTTTACTTTGATATTCAATTTACTGCAAAATCACATGTCATGTAGCCTCTGGAAAAATCCACTGTACACCTACTTATATGCCCTATAAATCATCCAAAATGATCCTTTTGAAGTGGAACTGTGATCTCGTTTATTGTCGCCTGGCCAACTCCTCAGTTTTTTAGGTATTACATGAACTATGTGCCCTTCTATAGCAGTGTAGAGTTCCATCTTAGGTTCTCAAGTGAAAGAATAAGTTAAAAATCAGAGTAAAAATTTTACTTTGAAATTTTCTTTGTTGCATACAATCCATGGTAACACAACTTTGTAGAATACAACTTGGTACAATAATTTATATGCACATTCAATTTTGGAAACTGTTCAGCCTCACTGAATGGTTTCAACAAAAGCAAATATATAAATAGGTGATTGAATGTTTAAAATAATCTGTCTTAATATTACAAAATATTTACTGGTGAATGGGTGAGATAGAAAGTTCTAATGTATTGATACTTGTCTGCAGTACATATTTCATTCCATTTTACTATTAAGTGTCTTTAAACTTCATGCAAATTAATGGGCATTCTTGTTCTTTTTGTGACTTACATTACATTCGGTTTGAATCCAACTTGTAAGTTAAATGCCCATATGATGAGACTTCAGTTTAGCATCCTTTCTATGAGTTCCAGTATTATTTTGCATTTCCCCCATGGTAGATAGTACCTATGTCACAACTTGTATTACTATGTTTCACTTACGTGGTTTTATTCTTTGACTGAAAGATTAATGAGGCCAGGGTCTGTGTGTGTATGTATGTGTGTGTGTGTGTGTGTGTGTGTGTGTGTTTATATATAGACACACGATACATACACACAGTTTATTTTTTTGTTACTATAGGCCATCTACTAAGTTAGGCAGAGAATACAATGATGAATTGGATTGGTAAGAGCTCTGTTTCTCAAGCTATGGGCTACCAGCAAGAGAAATTTTATACAGATATTTACAAATAATGAAATAATTTCAACTAATAATGAAAGTAAATAATGAAGTAATTTCAATTCCTATTGAGGATGAACACAGGATACTAATCAGATTTGAGTAGGTTTATATTACGTAACAATAACAACAACAAGAAGTAAAAACCCCACACATCCGAGTACCTTAATACAGTCAAATTTAGTTCTACTTGGTCAGATTTTACCTTAAGAATGGGGAGAGGGGTCTCTATAACATGTATTTACTTGGATCTCTAAGTTGACAGAGAATCCAACATCAGGGACATTGTCTAATATCAATAAAGGGATGACTTGTAGACCATACAAAGGACCTTAGACTTTAATGATAGTTGGAAACAACTAAAACATTGTAAGCAGGGGAATTGCTCTAAAATCAAGAAAACTTGTCGGATTGATAAATATGAAGTGTTCAGGGAGGGAACATGTGAAAAAATCCAGGATTTTTCCTTATCTGCTAGATAGGAAATGTTATTTACTGAGATTAGAAAAACTAAAAAAGGAGTATTATCTGAGAGTGACATAAATTCAACATTGGACATCTCTAGTTTACAATCCCTGGAGACATCCAGATGCAAATGCTGACTTGGCAGGTGGAGATGTAATGCAGTGTGGCAGTTAAGCATATGGGCTTTTGAGACCAACTGGATCATTTGAATCTCATCCCACCAACCTAGCTATGTAACCTTGTGGAGGTTATTTCCACGCTCTGTGCTTCAGTTTTATTATCTATATAATGGAATACTCAGTATATCTACCTCATTGGACACTGTAAGAATATATGAAAGTTACTGTGAACAGAGTTTTATACACATCAAGTGTTAAACCTGAGTGAAGAAGACAAAGGAACAGAAGAATGAAATCAGGGCAACTGATGTAGAGAAGGTCAAGGGGGTACGTGTACCATGAAAATAGGGAGGCGAGGCATGGTTATTTAGCCTTGACCATCTCTTGGAAGAAATTGCGATGTTTCTCTTTTATTTTTATGAATTTATTATTTTTATTTGTTTATTTTTGGCTGTGTTGGGTCTTTGTTGCTGCACGTGGGCTTTCTCTAGTTGCGGCGAGCAGGGGCTACTCTTCATTGCAGTGCACGGGCTTCTCATTGCAGTGGCTTCTCTCGTTGTGGAGCATGGGCTCTAGGCACGTGGGCTTCAGTAGTTGCAACACGTGGGCTCAGTAGTTGTGGCTCACGGGCTCTAGAGCACAGGCTCAGTAGTTGTGGCGCACGGGCTTAGTTGTTCCGTGGCATGTGGGATCTTCCCGGACCAGGGATCGAACACTTCTCCGCTGCATTGGCAGGCAGATTCTCAACCACTGTGCCACCAGGGAAGCCCACCAAGTTTCTCTTTTAGAAAGAACTGTGAAACTCACTGTACTTACGTTTTATTATTTGGCCAGCTTCTATAGGTCACTCCATACAGTTTTCTCCTTGTTTGCTTTTGGAGGCTGCAAGCAGAAGTTTATTCATATTTACCTTAATCTGTACAATACTTAAGCCTCCTATCTCTGACAGATACCAGTTTTCCACTGAAAATAAGTTAGACTATTCCATACCGGCAAAACATCTTTATTTTGGGGAACTCAACCCAATACTCTGTAAGGTGAAGACAGTCCATCAGGCTGCTTTCAGAAGCCTCATCTCAAGAATAACATGATCTAACGCATGAAAAATTCCCACATTTCTCCTGAAATTCACTAAACCTCCTGTGTGGAGGAATGAATGAGCCTCACAGGTACTTTTAGTACAGTAGGAAAGTTATTTTTAAAATTCCCATCTTATGTAGTGAGGTAGTAACGTGAAGAAGACAGAAGGGTTTACTTTACAATTTTCAAAAATTTGTTTTTAGATATAACATTGGTTTATTATAATTTTTATTAAAAATACTTTCACCACTTCTATGAGATTTCAAAGACCTTGGACAATTTACCTCTATTTGCTTGCTTACACCTTAGTGATATTATGTGTTTTAATCTCTAAAATGGTTTTAGACAGGTAGCTAAGTACTGGGACCACTGCTATCCTTTGAAGTTCTGAGATGATTGTCAGAGCCTCTGCTTCAAGACATAGCACTTGAGGGCTTCCCTGGTGGCGCAGTGGTTGAGAGTCCGCCTGCCGATGCACGGGACACGGGTTCGTGCCCCGGTCCGGGAAGAACCCTCATGCCGCGGAGCGGCTGGTCCCGTGAGCCACGGCCGCTGGGCTGTGCGTCCAGAGCCTGTGCTCCGCAATGGAAGAGGCCACAGCAGTGAGAGGCCCGCGTACCGCAAAAAAAAGTCCAGGCCATGTACTTGACTACTACTGCTTCTCTGTCTTCATCTGGGTGGCAGTTACATGGGGAGGATCATTTGGCAAAAAATGCATCAAATCTTTAAACTTAGAATTTTTGCATTTTTCTGCACGTATGTTAGCCTTCGGCAAATGTTTGCTTAAAAAGAAGTCCTTCAGCACACAGTAAATTAAGGTAAGTATGTGGTAAATGGTAGGGGTGTGTCAATGAGGCATTTCACATTACAATTTGATGGGCAGCCAATTATTTCCTGAAAAAGGCAAATTTTCACAACTGGAAAAGGAGGACAAAATACAGTTAGTCGGTTCCAGTTGCAAACAGGACGTATTGCCAAACTAAAACCTACTTCAGAACTGCGTTCTCACAGTGTATTCTCATAGAAGTCAGTTAGGTTCCATTCCACACCATACATATTTTGTCACTGCATTGCTCTCCATTCCAACACTTTATTGCAATATGCGTACTTACATGAGCATATTGTATTTATTTTACCATATGCCCAATGTTTGCCACAATTTTTCATGCTATTAAACGCCATTAAATCGATGTAAAATGTGGCAGTGTTGGTTAAATTGTTTAAGCTTTTGGGAAATTTCCTCTTTCTCCATAGTGGCAAGCTCATCAAACAGTATTTTTATATCTAAATATGTCATCACAGTTTTTAAAAATAAGCAAAATAATACCTTATACCTTATTTAATAAATAATTCATTATTATAAAATCTTAAAACATTATTAAAAATTTTAAGGCTTCCCTGGTGGCGCAGTGGTTGAGAGTCTGCCTACCGATGCAGGGGACGCGGGTTCGTGCCCTGGTCTGGGCGGATCCCACATGCCGCGGAGCGGCTAGGCCCGTGAGCCATGGCCGCTGAGGCTGCGCGTCCGGAGCCTGGGCTCCGCAACGGGAGAGGCCACAACAGTGAGAGGCCCGCGTACCGCAAAAAAAAAAAAAAAAAAAAAAAAAAAAAATTATATACTTGTTACATGTCAGACATGTAGGATAAAATATTCTAAAGAAATGGATCTTAGTTTACCCTTCAAGGAGAATATCATACTGTGTAAAGAATCTGCCCATTTAAAATGTAAAATATTTTAAAATGTCATATCATGTGCAATTTTCAGCTCAAATGTTTCCATTACACTCAGAAAATTTAAGGCCTTAACATGTCTTCTGAGATCTTAATCTGCCGTCTGCTAGGTTTTGGCTTTATTTCTTCTTCTATACTGTGCTCTGGCCACATAAGCATCCTTGCTCATACTGGTCCATGAGAGGCATGCTTCTATCTCAGGTTCTTTGCTCTTATCTTTCTTCTACAGAAAATTCAATTCTCTTAGACATCCGTGTGTCTTATTCTCTCACATCCTTCGGGTCTCTACCCCCAGTGATCCCTGAAAACCCTACCCTATGTGGAATACCAATCCCTGTGCACCCCACTCCAGTCTCTGTTCCCTGTACCCTGTCTCACTTTTCTTTATAGCACATACTGCCATCTGGCATCATATATTTGTGTTTATGTGTTTACTTGTCAGTCTCCTAGTTCTATTCTGCCAGGATAGCAGGGATGTT